>NC_059361.1:37117500-37462500 GCF_019703515.2 Myxocyprinus asiaticus
AATGGACAATATTGTACATGCAAAAAATGAATGAATAAATAAATAATAAATTAAAAATAATATCTAATTAAACACAGTGTTAGTTAAACACTTTTATAAATAATGTTGAACATCAGATCTCTGCCTGATGCATGAAGCTTCCAGTGGGACTAGGGATCATAAACACAACAGAATGGACTGGACATAACCATAAATTAATCTAGCTCCAAAAACATCCATAATACTGTATATTTGTTTATTCTAATCATATATTTGTTATTAAATCATATAGCACCAATCATTCATATAATTCTATTCATATAATTATAAACAATATCCTAGGCTATTGAACAATTAATCATTAATGGATCTGGATTAAATAATTGCAATGCACTGTCAACATTATAACATGGGTGGTCAGCACGTTGCTTCCAAATATTTCAGTACCCTAGCATCGACCCCATCATACCAAAACTGACAAGCGCCATCTCCCATTAGACATTTTTGCTTCAGTTCAGCTTTCCATTTGTTGTAAAGTGGCTGCAGGGATTTGCTCCGATTCAGACAGTGAGGTCAGGTTGTAGGTGTTAGGTGGTGAGGTCTGACTTGCAGTAGGTATTTCAATTCAGACTTAGTAAGTCACTTCTTTATGGACCTCGCTTTGTGCACAGGGGCACTGTCATGAAAATGGCCCTTCATAAACTGGTGCAACAAAGTGGAAGCTTTTGTCTAGAATTTCATTGTATGCTGTTGCATTAAGATTAGTCTTAATTGGAATTAAAGACTCAGCCAAAACTGTTAATTAGAAGAGTTTTCACATACTTTTGACCATAGTGTAAGTACTACTGAGACATATGAACAGGCTGCCAGCAGCAGAGGGCATGGATCAATATTAATTATGAACTTCAGTCATGATCATGGGAATCATTGTACCATTAAATCTGCAACACAGGGTATCAATCATTTTCATCACAAAGGCTCTCTGAAGATCAATGACAGGTGGTCAGGAGAGAACAGTGACAGTGTAGTGATATACCCACAGTATTTTAACAGAAATTACTCTCCCTTTATGAAGCTCTTGCCTAATAGAGGAACAAAAGCAGTAGATACGAGTGTCACATACATCATGTTGACTCTCTCAAACCACTGCAGTGTCTGCAGGAACAGAAACAGATCACCACTATCAAAACCTGTGACAAAAACAATTAACATTTCAGTCCTCTGACAGACACAGCTCTCTGACTGAGAAGGTCCTGCAGTTAGGTAATGTATTTACTTTAATACCATCAAGCTCTTAATTCCTGACTAAGTTGTTTAGTGGCACCATAATAATAATAATAATAATAATAATAATAATAATAAGTACATGAGTTTGCTTGTCCACCTAGTCCTTTAAGTGGAAATGGTACATAGATTGATAAGGGTAAACAAATGTGTGTGTGTGTGTGGGGGGGAGTTTCCCTCCAAAAAGTGTTAAATCACACTTGAGGACACTGTGTATGACCAATCAACCAGTTCACATACTTGGTTCACTTATTTACAAGTGTTTACAGAAAGTAGGAGTTGGTTAGAAAAACAAAAAGGCAAGAAAAGGGTATTGTTTTTCTAAAAAGCATATACGCAGAGAAAAATAGGAAGTAATTGCATTTGTGAACTGGCAGGGAGGAAGGAAGCACTGCAGCTGTGGTGGTGACTGTTCTGGGGGAGCTAGGAGTGAAAGTTCTTCTGCATCAGTGAAGTAGTTGAGCTGATATTAAAGATGTGCCCCTGGAAGCAGAATTAAAGTACTGCTGCGGCAGTGGAGTAATTGAGACAATAGTAAAAGGTGCTCCTGCGGGAGCATATTGAAAGTACTGCTGTGGCAGTGAAGTAGCTGGGACAATAGTAAAAGGTGCTCCTGTGGGATCAGAGTGAAAGCACAGCTGCACAGTGGAATTGATGAGACAGAATAGTAGATGGTGCTCCTGTGGGGGCTGAGTGAAAACACTGCTGCGGCAGTGGAGCTGTTGAGACAGAAAAAGTGAAGCAGATTAAAAGCACTGGTGCGGCAGTGGAGTAGTTGAGACAGAATAGTAAAGGTGCTTCTGTGGGGACAGGGAGTTAAAGCACTGCTCTGGCAGTTCTTAATTTGGTTCCTGCATCCTCCTTTCCCGAACTTTTACACTGGTGCCGAAACCTGGGAAAGGAGGATGTGGGAACTGAATTAACAGCCAACAAGACTTTAATGAGACACCAACATAAAACGTAAACATAATGACACATCGACAAACACACACAGAGCGGCTGCGTCTCTCTCTCTCTCTCTCTCTCTGGTGTCCCCGGCTCCTCCTTAATCCCTCTCCCACCGATTGGGCAGCTCAGTGCCGGGTGTGCATCCTCTCGGCCTGGCCACACCCTCCTCCTCATCACAATTATTAATTAATTCTTTTTTTTCTTACCAGATGAAGCTGAATTTGTAGGCTACATTAACTGTGGAATATGTTGTGCTTTCTCCTGGTATTTCTGATATTAATATCTGCATGAAACAGAATTTTTGTTTGTCTGTGCATGTATAACAACATTATTCTGGAGGCAAGAGGTGTCAAGCAAAATGTGAAATGTCAAGCACACATTTTGCAGTGAATATTAAATACAAATTCAAACACTACAAGAACTGAAAATAAATCAATATAGCCAACAAACAGGTGAAAGTCACGTAAATATATCAGGAATTTTTACGATAGGACACCATTATTTATTTAAATAATAATAATAATAAATTTATATAGTGCCTTTTTAGAACTCAAGAACAGTTAACATTCTCAAAATTAGCACAGTTTAAAGAAGAAGAAGAAGAAGAAGAAGAAAAAGAAAAGATGGAGCATGTTTCAGATTCTTTATTTTACATAAGCAGGAATATTCTGAATAGATGAATACTCTATGGAGCATTTAAACCTTTATGAAGCATTTTAACTTTTTTCAGAATAAAGTCTTAACCAGATAATTAATTGAATTGCTGATGTGGATTTTGAGTTTTGTTGTTATTGTGAGTGTACACAAATAAAAGTAGACCCTTTATAGTTTCTAATGATGTCTTACACTTATCTGTATGCCCAAAAATGACAGAGTATTTTAAGTTGTTTCCGCTGTTATGTGGAAAAAATCCAGCAGGACGTGCCGGCGCATCCGTCGACCCCTGAGGATTAATGACGAAAAATAACATTGGGAGAAACCAGGCTCACTGTGAGGGCCAGTTCCCCTCTGGCTAACATCATGAATATAATGCCAATATTACTTATGTATAGTGTAAGTCATGGTTTAAAATTATTAAACTAAGTAAGTGTTAAGGGTCAGTGTTTAAACAAAAAATTTGTAGGAACTGCAAGATTAATGATGAATGTTTTGAAGTGGATTAACTGCAGAAGTTCACATAGATGCAACTGTCCTTGTTAGTTGGCTGATGAAGGGTTTTGTTGGCAATTAATTGATAGTATGTGTATTCCATTTCAAGAGTGTAGTCCATCATTAGACCGAGGTGATGCAGGCAGAGATCACTTAGGTGCATTGGAGTTCAACCGGCCGGTAATTTCAGTGAGGTCTATCCTAAATCCAAGGTTCAGGCAATGGCATATGAAGTATCCCATGTCTTATGGTTGGAGTTGGCATCAGTTCATCCTCTGAAGTCCATCGTAATAGACTGAAGTGATGACATAATGTTAACGAAATAATAACTTAACATGAATTAATTTAGGTATTGATTCAGGTATTAGTAAAGGTGATAGTAAATAAAGAGTTATCAGCATCAAAATGAGTGTGTTAGAAGACATTAGAAGCAGTTCTGTTTACTTACACTAATGTTTTCAGGTGTGTAATCACTATCAAATGACGCTTTTCTCTTTTCAAGTGACTGTTATAATCGTTTGCCTCGATTCTGATTCAGAGTCTCCACAGTTTTCAATCAAATTACTGTGTAATTTAACAATTTCTTTTACAACAAACATAAGATAAACATGCGTTACAATGTCACTCATCATTCCAGCCCATTTAAGAATATTATCCATTCCATTTTTGAGAATATTTTGCAGAAAAACAGCGCAGTTCGCGGCAATTGCCCATTCATTCCTATGGGGAGTTCTGCAGAGCTTGTCAGACCGAGCAACCGTAAGCAATGAGTAGAAAAGCTTCGGTCTGAGCAGAGAGACATGTGGTCTGCTGCGGGTAAGTGGGCGGGGCCAAATGAGAGAATATGAGAGAATAATTTTCATGGCAGTGAGGTAAGCAGCTGCTGATATGCGCTTGAATTGTGATTGACAGGTTTAACTTGACAAGCTCCTCTCGAACCTTTGTTTAGAACTCCATTAAATGTTAAGTCTCAGAAAAAATATGACCTACAAATATTATTTTAAATGACAGGTGCGCTACAGGTATAAAATTGGTACTTTTTAGTCAACCTTAAACATAAAAAAAAGAACGACATTTAACAGGTTTGTTCCAAATTCTTCAAAAAGGGTGCAATTGTGGAACTTTCTTCATGAATATACGAAGTGCCAAGCTCATTTTCAGTTGTCATTTTTTTGATGAGAAATAGAAAGTTTTGTTTTGCTTTACAGCACCTATTTTGCACTGTAAAAAAAACAAAAACAAAAACCTGTTGTTTTTACCAAAAAAAAACAAAACAAAAAAAACAAAAAAAAAAAACAAAACAAAAACTGTCAGCTGTGGTTGCCAGAATAATTATGTAAAAAATACAGTAAATATGTAAACAACTTTACAGAACAGCCTGTAAATTTTACAGTTTAAAACTTTTGTAATTAACATGACCACGATGGCACTGTAAAAAAAAAAAAAAAAAAAAAAAAAAAACATTCTGTTAAATTTACAGTAAAAAATGTCATAAACTTGATATTAACCTTCTGAAACTGTAAAACTCTGAAGAGCACATGATGACATGAAGTTGACCAATAGTGGCTCTTCCAGGAGCAATAACCAATAAACATGTAGAGACAGTGCTCAGCGTCACTCACACAAACACTAAACACTATCAGGGTAACACATGTGAAATTTAAATATTGCAGTAAAAATTAAATAAAGTACATTACATATAAAACAGAACATCCCAATGAACATAACTGATATTAAAAATAAGAAGAGACATAAAAATTTCCCATAAAATATAATGAAATATAATGGGTCATGCAGGGAATTGTGGGTTCACCCAATTATTGTTTTTTACTGTAGTTTTAAAAATAATTTACTGTAAAAAGTACATGTACTCTCTTGTTAAACATAATGTACATTTTTACCATTAATTATACAGGAAAATCATACTTTTTACATGTAAAATTCTTTATTGTATTGTCTTTTAAAATATATTACAATTTTTTTACTGTATAATTTACAGTTAATATTCGTTAATCAATTAATGTTTTATTTCTGCAGCACTTTTACAGTCTTTTACCTTTAAAATTACAGAATTTTTTTTATAGTGTGTGTAATATTGTATTTATTTATTTTTATTTTTTTACTGTCTCCAGACGTCGCACTTAAACATGTTTTATTTTAACACACATAAAACATATTAAACTGAGTCTGAACTCAGATGTTGAAAACATGTTCATTATAGTAGATGTGTAATTAAGTAATCCTTTGTGTGAATTGCATTTTTAATGTATTTTTGAATAACTTAAAAAACAAAAGAATGAGTGACCTGCTTAGACATATGCTTAATTTACCAGCACCTCCTTTCTTTGATAAACAAAAAAAAAAAAAAAAAAAAAAACATCAATCAACAACAACAGCATGTGATTTTAATGCCTGTATAGCTGTTATATGAAAATCTAACTGTTCTACTAAATTGTTTCTTGATTGGCTCACTGGTTTGCAAAAGGATTCTTCCTGGAAGTCAATTATAAAATGGTTTTGCAGCAATTTCCACTAATTTACCACAAAATATTTGTATTTTCAAACGGTTTTGACAGATTACTGGTTGGGTGCACAATATACTAAATAATCACTTAAATGTAATTAATTACTGTGCAGCTCATTTTGTCTCTGTTCATGAACACATGGTACTGTCACAGTAGCGGTTTTAACCACCACGCAAAACACGCAATGGCGTAGGGCCCCGCCCCTGCAGGAAAACTCTGCAAAAAACGCTTGAGGGGTGACATGATGTTCTGGGTACACGCGCGAATACGCTGTTGACAGCGAAACCGCTGGAGTCGGGACAGGTGAGTTTTTTTAAGTAGGGTTCGGGATTGTAATTTATGAAAAAAATATATAGGCCGTCCGAACTTGTTTCGCGCACGCGCTCTCACTTACAGATGCGCGCGAACGATGAGTTGGGGGCTGTTCACACGGAACGTGTTTTTGCATGTGTCTGCTCTGCTTTTCCATTGTTTTCCTATGTAAACACGCGCTGGACGAACGTCCATACCTGCTGCACTGCGTCTCGCTGTTTCTTCAGTTTCTCACGGAGGACTGGCACATTTTTAGACGCTGTGTCAAATTAATAAGAGCTTAAGGTTTCAAAAATGCATGCCGAGACACCTGCGTTCTGTATCAGTCGTTGAACTGTGTCTAGATTGTTTTTTAATGCAGGTGCCACAAAGATTTAACGTTCTGAACAAGTTCAAGTTGCAAAGAGGTGACTGTTATTCCAGATTGTTGGCAATGTATGTTTTTTTACCCCCTTCTGCTCTAGTGTGTTGAGGGGCTGCCATGCCTTGTATGTTTATTGTTACCGTTACGAATGTTGCCTACAATGCTTACATAAAATACAGCCTCAGCATCAGAATATAAGCTCCAGGTGAAAGTAAAGTAAATAAGACAGGAATATATTACTATTGTATACAACAAATCCTCAAATAATACTGTATCATATTATAATGACAAACCGGACAACAATAAATAACTGTTGGGTTATAATATTAATAAATAACAACTGAATTCCAAAATGTTACTGGGTGAAGTAGTAGGTTTTGCACACCCTGTTCACAAAAAAAAAAAAAAAAAAATAATAATAATAATATGTTTTGTAAAAATATATGTAGGTAAATACTGCTTTTTCATCACTGTATTGTAGAAAAACTGGAAAACATGCATTAATTATCTTTAACTAGATTTTTATTTCATTAAACATTTTGAATGCACTTTGCAGTGTTGGGCAAGCTACTCAAAAAATGTAGCAAGCTAAGTTACAAACTACTCAACAGAAAAATTAGTTAAGCTAAGCTAAAATCTACACTTCAGAGAAAGTAGCAAATTACACTACAAGGTACATGCTAAAAGTAGCTTTCTATATTTAAACCACTTATTTTTTTCAACCACAGATGCACAGCGCATACTGTCATAGACAAAGCATCTAAAAGACGTATTCAAATGACGTTTATCAAAGCCATGGTACAGTATATTACAATTTAGTGCAATGCAGTATACAAGTATACAGAATGTTGCAATACGTACCAGTATGTGCCAGTAAAACAAACAAACAAACAAACAAACATGTAAATTCATATTTAGACATGCTACTTATACAAACCCATGTGTTCAACATTTTAAGTCGTTATTTTTACATTATATTTTTCAGATTTTTCAGACTACCTCTACAAACCCATACCCATTTAAACATAATTTCATTTGCACATTCCTGTATAAAAACTCTGCATACATACAGTATACTGTTCTTCTATATATTCATCTATACCAGAGGTTCTCAACCTTTTGGAACTAAAGCCCCCCCAAGCCTCCCCTATCATGTGGCACTCCCCGCGAATTGGGACGCAGGGTGCGTCTCATTAGCCATGACATTGTTAAATCAATCAGTGGGATACCTGCGCTTTCTTCTTTTTACAAAGAAGTGCAATGCGTGGTTCAGTGTTGGACAGCGCAAGCCTGATGTCATCCTCCACCTGGAGCCGATTTCGGTACTTTGTTTTCAAGGCAGTCGATTTTGAAAACACGGCCTCGCACAGATAAGTTGAGGCGAATGGAAAAAGTAATTTTACGGCAGTGTCAGACAACTGAGGATATTCAGTCATCACACTCAACCAAAACGAAGGCAGAGAGCAAGAGCTATAGAGGTTTCGCAATCTGGTGTCGCTCTTTAATTCGACTAACTGCTCCTCCATGTCAACTGAAAGGTCTTTTCCTGGGCAACTGAAGGGGTCTCTGACCCAAGCAAATTAACTGAAATCCTCACTGAAATAATGGCTGAATTGTTGTTTCAACATGTTGAGCGACTGTTAATCAAAGGAGAGACATTTATCCCTGTCTCTTGCACACAGTCAGCGAAGTTGGGAAACATGTCAACATTTTTATTAATCAGCCGATCACGCCAAAGATCCAATTTGCCAACGAATGCACTGACTTTGTCTGAAAGAAGCAAGATGTTGGCTTCTCTCCCTTGCATCGATGTGTTCAACAAATTCAACCTGTCGAAAATGTCTACAAGGTATGACAACTGCGCCAACCACAGGGGGTCGTCCAGGTACCGCGCAAGGTCGGACTTCGCATCAACAAGAAACGTTTTCACCTCTGAACGCAATTCGTAGAGGCGAAGTAAAACCCGACCTCTGGAGAGCCAGCGAACCTCAGTGTGAAATAGGAGCTGCTCATGTTCAGCTCCCATTTCCTGACAAAGCAAGGAAAACAAGCATGCATTTAATGGCCGTGTTTTAATGAAATTGACCATTTGCACTGCCTGCTTTAAAACTGACTCCAGAGACTCAGGCATTTGCTTTGATGCGAGAGATTCACGATGAATCATACAATGGGTCCACTTGGCTAAAGGGGCTAAATGCTGGACACGAGTGACCAGCGTTTACAAGCTGCAAACATGTTGAACTTTATAAAGACCTTCTTCATCACTGGCAAACGATAGGACGCATTTGCAGGTTTCGCTTCCATTGATTGTAGATCCACTGCAACCAGCGTTATCTTTATTTTCCGTGTTATAAAATATTCTGTGAGCTTGTTGGCAAGTGAGAGCGTGCACAAATGATTCAGCAGTGCCAGCGCAAGCTTTCTGAGTCATTCAGATTGAATTTCAAACCGATTCAGACTGCTTTCCTATCACGTGTGACCAATTCATTTTAAAGAACCGACTCAGATGAGCGATTCATTTGTGATCGGACATCTTTAGTTTTTATTCAAAACTGGCGATAGTAAACACCGGGTACAAGGCATGATGTAGTGGTGTAGCTTTTCTCAACGCTACGCCGCTACCTAGTCAAAAATATAGCTTCGCTACTGAATCACTGGTACTTGGCTACAACGGTTGATAGGATTAATTTAAAATTAAGATTTAAAATACATTTTATGTAATTTTTTAAGCAAACATTTTCGAAATAGGGCCCCGAGTTCGATTGCTTGAGGCCTCAGAAATCATAAACCCGCCCCTGGACTGTCATCGACCCCGGGCACTCACCCTGCTCTCCTTTTCACAAATAGGAAACATATAACACCCACTATGTGACTTTCTCTTTTCATTTTCACCAGGTATGTTGAACCGTCATTAAACTTGGACTCTGTCTATTTGCTCACTGCTGAAGCAATTTTGCTCTCTGCAACTTTCATGGAAAGACCATACACTCTGTGACATCTAATAGGCTACTCCTGAGGTTTAAAACAGCAGAGAGAGAGTATGAGAGAGGTACACTTCCAAGACATCACTGAAACTCAGCTAACTTGCTGTAAATAAATGCCATTTCCAACTCAAAAGTTAAACGTGGCTTCAATTGCATGGTGGGTTTGGAACCACATGCGTTTGAGTAAATAATGACAGAATTGTCACTTTTGGGTCAAAAATATCCATTCAATTTTCACCTATTTATGAGCACATTATACAGAACAGCTCAAATTCATTTCAATGGGAAGCTCTATTAAGCGAGGGGGAGCTTATCCAAGTGTCAATTTGTTTACATCTGTGAAATGACTTTTGGATCAGCTGAGAGCAAGGTGTTCTAATATGCCAGGAGACAACTATTTATGTGTAGTGTTTTGAAAAAAAAAAAAAAAAAAAAGAAAAACAATTAATTATTAAGGACAATTAATTATTGTTCAGATGACCATGTTATATTTTTAATGAAAATATTGACCGTAGTTTGGTAAAATCAATAGATAAAAATCGAAAATAAATAAACCAACAAAAATGTCTTTAGTTTTTTTTTTTTTTTTTCTGAATGGCCACAATTAGGAAATATAATTTTCGGCACCATAAGGTGTAATTCAGGCATCTACCAGCAGGAGCTACCGAGGTCATTCTAATTAGCCAACAGAGAGAAATAGTTTGTTTCTCAAAGTAAAAATCTGATCATTTTTTTCCATAGGAGAATTGATAATTAACAATAACTTATTAACCTTAAAAACAGACCTACTGTGAGAGTTTGTTAATCGATGGTATATGATTTTACTGAAGCCATCAATCAACGTTATTTCACATTTTTTATTTTATTTGTATTTATTTTTAAAAATAAATAAATAGTTTAATAGCTTGATTCTAGTTGAAGAATTACACTACCCTTGATCATAAAGGCAAACGATCCACCAAAGAATCACGGCAAACAAAGCACACCGAAAGAGTTCTGCAGAGACGACCCACTTCCATGGCACACAGTGAATGATGCATTTGAGTCGGTCTCCCTACAATCTCAACCTAATTTTCTTATCGCGTTTATTTTCATTTTTCTTAATTGTGATTAACGCATTTACCATTAATAAAGTGTAACGAGGGCCAGCTGATAGACTGTGCAATGTGTATAAACCTCACTCTCCTGACCTCAAGAGGTGCGCTAACAAGGAGGCTAAATGCTACAGCCTCTAGCATCAGTCGCTAGTGCAACTCTTGAAGTCAGGAGAGTGAGGTTTATACGCATTGCACAGCTATCTATCAGCTGGCTCCCGTTACAAAAGCAGAAACCAGCAGAAACACTAATCAGAGTAGGGCGGAACCTTTGCGATGTGTCCGCCTGTAATCATTACACTGACTCACACACCACAACACAAACAGAAGTGATTCCGTGTCAGTGATCAAATGGTGGAGAAAGGACCTCTTAACACTATTTGTCATACACAACTTGTGATAGAAATCAAGTACTTTGCAGCCTGTATAATGCACAATTTAATTACCGCAGAAGCACGTCAAGTTTTAACTATTATGAAAATGTAGAACAAGACGTTTTTTATAAGCACTTTTCATGTGGAGATCATAGCGGCGCTTGATGCTTACATTGACACCCTGCGGATAGCCACAGTCTACTGGCAGATTAACATTGTGGAGGATGAGAGTTTATGAGATTTAATGCCCATTGCAATGAACACATGCAACCAATGTGGGGACTAGTTCTTTCAATTAGGCAACCTCCCAAATAGACTTTGCAAAACATTTAATGCTACTTGAATTGGTGCTATTTTAGTACATTTCTATCTTTATACTGTGGAAGGCTATGTTTGGAAAATGTTAATAAAGCATTATATTGTTACATATTGTTTTGTTTTCTTTCCTAAGAAGGAATAAGGGCATTTAGACTGGAAAATAAGTATATATAGTGTCAAATTTCAGCACTTTCAAAATCTGTGATTAATCGCGATTCACTATGAAAAATGTGATAAATCGTAATAAAAAATGTTAATCGACTGACAACACTGAATATTTGGCAATAACCTTAAAATATATTGTTTCTATAACTATAATCAACACCTTTAAATGAGTGTTGTCAATCAATAAATATGTGTAATTTAATTACGTAATCAATATATCAATATTGATAAGAAATGCCCTCAAATAAAGATAAATCAATACAAATACATAATTCAAATAATTATAAATAAAATATAAATAACAAATTTGAGTTTGTCAGTCTGTCCTGCTCTCACATGATGAGTGCTTGCGTTATGTCTGCACTGTTTTTAATCGTTGTTCTATGTACAAACACATGCGTCAAATGGTTTTCAGTGACAACCAACAACTGAATGTCATGGAGCCTGGGCTTTGCTATTCAAAGCTGCCATTCAAGTAACGTTGGCTCCAGTGGAAAAGTGGATCAAATAGGCGATTTTATATAAAAGAACAGCATTATCAACAATAAATCTGAGGTCTCTCCATTGTGAGCTAACACAAGTATCTTTGTGGCACTTGAGCTAGGGTGTTTATTTTCACAGCAAAACCCTCTATGTTAATCCCTAACATCACAGCAGTCGACACATGGTCTGTAATAATGGTATGGACAAAGTGCACTGATGCATGATTCATCTGTGGTGCTCCTTTTTGGTAATTTTCAGTTTCCTTTCCTCCCCTCCCCATCTTTGTCTCGTAGGAAGCTTTTACTTGGAGAGTACTGTGGAGTCCAAGAACTGATATGGACTGGAGAGAATGGCTGGGGTAGTACGGGGTGTGTGGCATATCTATAAATCTTTAATTTGAGACTGAGGCTTCAAAGGTCCCAGACTGTCAAATGGACTGCCTGTGTCTGGGTGGCCAGAGACACATGACTTGTACAATGTTCTCTGTGTATGTGAAGAAGACAGGAGACAGCAGGAGTGATGGTCAATTTCTAGGGATGAATGATGCATTAAACTAACTCTTAAAGTGAGAGAAAAAGGAAGAGGTGATAGAGGGATATATTTTAAACCTTTTGGTCTTCACCACTTTACACAACATTTGATTAAAACATATATAAAATAGTCAGAAAAAGGTCAAAATCCATATACACATACCCCAAAACATTTTGAATTATGTGATCGAAGACTGGATTATATTTGTCTTTTTAATGCATTTTCAAAAAAATGCATCTACATAAAAAAAAATAATAAAAAGAAGTAAAAGTAGTAAAAAATGATAACATTTTAAAATAATAATAATATAAAAAAATAATAATATATAATAAATTTAAAAAATGTTAATGGGGAGGGGAGAGGGGGGAGATAAACACAATACTCTTGGATGGCTGTCAATGGAGAAACATGCTTTTTGCCATTACATGGTGCAGTACCAGCATTTACCAGCAGGATAAGTATCAGCTAACCAGCCAATGACCCCATTTGAAGTTTATTGTAAAATATTTAAGGCTCTATTTTCGTGCATGCGCAGAGTGCAGCGCAACACGCTACGACCGTGTGCAGCCTCTTATAACATTTTTGTGAGAGTGCTAATTCTGAGTGCAATTTTCATGCCAGCGCAAAGGGCAAATGGCCATGGGTGGGAGTGTTTGTGCTACTGTAGGTGTAGAAACGCAAACTGTATGTGTACAGTCAATAAAGTACAGCAAAGCGCAATTTGCTATTTTCCTAAGAATTTGGTCGTTGCGCTAAGAAGTTTCAATAAATGTATTTCAATAAAAGCTTCTTATGAATATACTGTCTTTGTTTATATCGCTGGTGCTTAGCAGGGAATGGACTGTATAATTGGATAGAGACGGTGCCGGAGAAAAACCTACATTGACCCGATTAACACCTTGCGTGGGCGAATTCGCCAAACCCACTTGCGCCTACACTTAGCATATGCTTACACGAAAATACCAAAACTTCATGGCCATGCCCATTGACTTGGCTCTTATGAGTTAAGGCATTGCACTGCACTTCGCACTTGCGCGCTTAAAATAGGACCCTTAAACATATAAGTAATTTGGGAGTTTACGGAGACTGACCTGATTACATCAAGAAATAACTTGATTACTCAATTATGATAATGATTTATGGGAGTGGGTGGTAAAAGTTTAGCTGTTTTGCCGTGATATCCTCTACAATGGTAACAATGTTTCTCTGATTGGTGGATTTCTCTTCAGGATTATGGGTATTGTAGTGCATCACCAGAATTTTTTTTAAATGGAGCTGAAATCACACTGAATTTTGGCTTCTACATAAGCATATATCATTGCTTAACAACCTCAGAGCTCATGGTACAGTAGGTCTGTCTTGAAGGGTTAATACATTATCAGTACAAATTACTCTTTGCAAAAAATGAAATATTTTTACCTCTTGAACCCTACTGAGGGAAGAGTTTTGAGAGCAGATAATAGGTGAATAAAGAAGTACACCTGAGAGGAAGTCTTCAAACCTTCACTCTCTCTCTCTAAAGAGAGAGTTGGATGAAGACAAATGAATACAGAACCTCTACGCTGTCAGGCATAGATTTTGTTACATTTGTGCAGTCAGCCACCAGTTGCTCACCAACGTTTTCATCATGACAAAAGGCACAATGGGACTGTTCTATAGGCCGGCAATCAGTGTAGAAATCATTTATCTTTGAATGTGTGTGAGACAAGTATCTGAATTTCAATTAGATCTTCAATGTATCTTTCAGCAGGGGTCTGTCTCGAAGCAGCCGTGTCACCATGATCTAATGACACAAATATGATGGGCTTAAAGTAATAGCATCTCTTTCTATACAAGGCAGTTCATATTGACCATGTCTGTCAAGGACCAAAAAGGACAAAAAACACATAAAACAAGTCCCTATGGCTGTACGCTATATTCCAAATCTTCTAAAGCCATTTGATACTGTAGCTATGGTCTAGACTCTATATGGAAGCAAAATTTAGTTTTTTTTTTTTTTACAGATTTTGTGATCTGTGCTGGGTAGAGTACTTCTGAATTGGAATCTGGTACTGATTACAAATTACTAAAATCGCAATCAGTAACGTAATCCCTTGTATTATATTTTTGGGGTAATCTAGTCTGATAACCTCTGACCTAACTCTTGTTTATTTGATGTCACATGCATTTGAGTAGGATAATCTTTTACCATTTTGACAGTTTTGCTAAAATGCATATAAGAATCAAATGTAATGTCAAA
Organism: Myxocyprinus asiaticus; assembly: GCF_019703515.2. NCBI lineage: Eukaryota > Metazoa > Chordata > Actinopteri > Cypriniformes > Catostomidae > Myxocyprinus > Myxocyprinus asiaticus. The sequence continues at coordinate 37,132,250 of NC_059361.1, forward strand.
TACAGTATAATTGTAATGATGAGTCAGCAGAGTGGAGATCCATGTGCGGCTTTAATAACATTTAACGTAATAATACAGACAGGCAGGGGTCAATCGCCAGCAACAGTAACATCCAAGGTAATCCTGAGAGGTAGTTAATAAACAGGTAAGAGGTCAGGGCAGGCGGCAGACAATCACAGGTTATATCCAGGTAAACAAGGCAGCAATAGTAAGCAGGCAGCAATGGGTCAACACAGGGTAAACAGTCCAGAATCATACGCAGGTAATGTAACAAACTCAACTGACAACGCTGGCTCTGGAACGGACGAGACTGGCAATGCTGGCTCTGGGACGGACGAGGCTTCCAGCTCATTGACTGTGCGTGGGTGTTGGCCATGGCAGATGTGGGCTCATTGGCCGTGGCAGGCGTGGACGTCGGCTCGTTGGCCGTGGCAGGCGTGGATGTTGGTTCGTTGGCCGTGGCAGGCGCTGGCTCATTGGCCGTGGCAGGCATGGACGTCGACTCGTTGGCCGTGGCAGGCATGGGCCGCTGGGTTTGATGAAGGAGCTGAACGGTTTGGTGTGGGTAAACGGAGGTTCTGCAGGGTTTTAACAAGCTCCTCTGTTAACGATGTCAGCCGGTCAAGCTGTTGATGGTGTACGGCCAGTAAATTCACTTGTGCCGAGACCTCGGTGGTTAGTTGAAAAAAGCCGCTGGATCGGTTTGTGGCAAAGTCTTCTGTAATGATGAGTCAGCGGAGTGGAGATCCATGTGCAGCTTTAAAAACAGTAAACGTAATAATACAGACAAGCAGGGGTCAATCATCAGCAACAGTAACATCCAAGGTAACCCAGAGAGGTAGTTAATAAACAGGCAAGAGGTCAGGGCAGGATCATACACAGGTATAGTAACAAACTCAGAGAACGCTCAGAAATGTCAGCCAGGGCAAAACAAGACTTCGCAATGACAGGCAGTGAAAGTGAGTCATAAATAGCTGAGTTAATGAGAAACACATGAGCAGGTAATCAGTGCCAGGTACGGGGATTATGGGAAATGGAGTTCAGAGAGTTAAAAGTTAGTACTCGGGTGATGGAGCCCTCTGGTGGTGAGCGGGAGGAACTACAGAGGCGGGATTCGTGACAATATTGAATAATTATGATTTTAATGATTTTCTGTGGGTATTTTACTCACTATTTGTCTTTTACTGAGTGAAAAAAGGCACTTAAAGGTATATGTGGAGGAGAGGGCATGGTCGAGTGTTCATCTGAGGAGAGAGGAAGCGGTAAGAGTTTTCACCTGAGATGAATTGCTGGTAATTGCTGTTTCTATGTTTGCAGTGAGAGACGGCGGAAATAAAAAGGGGCCAGACTTCAGAGTGAGAGAGGGAGAACCCAGCTGACAACATTCGTGTGTGCTGGCCACTGCCTTTTCAATGATCAACCTGTTGAGTGATTTGTCTGAACCTACACCATTGTGCACTCAAGCGAACATGTTTTTGTTAATAATAAATGTACCTTTGTGTTGGATTCTCCGTCTTCCGCTTCCTCATTCCTTGAACCTGTTACAGTATAGTTCACCCAAAAATGAAAATTCTTGCATCATTTGCTCACCCTCATGCCATCCCAGATGTGTTTGACTTTCTTTCTTCTGCTGAACACAAACGAAGATTTTTTTGAAGAATATCTCAGATCTGTAGGTCCATATAATGCAAGTGAATGGTAACCAGAACTTTGAAGGTCTAAAAAGCATATATAGGCAGCATAAAAGTAATCTATATGACTCCAGTGGTAAATCCAAATCTTCAGAAGCGATATGATAAGTGTGGGTGAGAAACAGATAAATATTTAAGTCCTTTTTTACTATAAATCTCCACTTTCACTTTCTTTTGTTTTTGGCGATACACATTCTTTGTTCATATCTGGGCAGATAAGAGAATTTATAGTAAAAAAGGAACTTAAATATTGATCTGTTTCTCACCCTAACCTATCATGTCGCTTCTGAAGATATGGATTTAACCACTGGAATTGTATGGATTACTTTTATGCTGCCTTTATGTGCTTCATTTTGTTTCTTCATTTCTCACTCTTACAAATCCAGATAATGCAACAAATTAGGACAAATCAAGAACAAGATTCATTATTTTCACACTGAAATTTCATGAGATGCAACTGGCTGTCAAACACATATTGAGCTACACATTACACATAATCTACACATAAGATACACATCAGCTACAGCTAAGTTACACATACGTTACACATATGTATTTTCTCAGGCACTTATTGAGTCTAAATAGATGCACAACTTACATTATTTTAGTAGTACACCCAGATGACAATAGTCATATCATAATACTTTTCACGTGTTGCACTTTCTGTAGTTTACTTCAATGATGTTTCTTCATCAAAAAGCAATGTCAAATGTAAATCAAATCAATCACTGAAACATACAAGTATAATATGCATGTATACATGCACATGGGATACTGATAATTCACCATTGTTGATAATTCATTGTTGCACAGAAAATCTATGTGATATAGTGTTTACTTGTATGACTATAGTACTAATTTCTCTTGTAATAAAAAAATAGATATCCTGTGATAGTAAACTTAAATAATATATATATATATATATATATATATATATATATATATATATATATATATATATAATTTATGGAAGTGTGAAAAAACCCAGATACTCTTACATACCTCGGGTCTCTAAAGACCCTATACACTTTTAGTACTTAAACCATTATACATAAGTTGCAATTTGTATTTTATTTATTTATTTATTTATTTTGTGTTACACTAAGAGATAGATTGAGGAATACTAAAGAGGTGTGGGCACAACTACAAAAAATAGACAAGGTAAAGGAGGTGGAATGAGGTCCCCGGTCTCTAAAGACCCGAGGTATAAGGGTTAAAGGTTAAAGGGTAATGAAACAAAACACATTTTAACTGATATGTATGTTTTTTTTTTTTTCAAGATGGCAGATAGTGTGATTTATTCTTATTTAGAAGATTCCTTTTTTTTTTTTTTTTTTTTTTTTTTTAAGACATCCAGAACAATAACTGTGTGACGGTCACTGGATATGATGTAGACATATTATTTAACAGCTATACATCAGCAGTTTTTAGTTAGTAGCATAAAAAGGACCTGTAAATATAGCAAACGTTTTCATATTTTCAATTCATGACATCATGCTTTGTGTTATATAACCCTGGAATTAGTTTAAAAATACTAGCTAGCCGCGATGGTGTTTTTAATAAGCTGCTAAGGAAGTGACAGTAAATTTGCTATCTTCTCTCTTTTAACCATCATATTTTTTTTCTTGTGGAATTTTTGTTTTGTTTTGCTTTTTAAGCAAACGGGTAAGCAAAAATAATATTTGCTGTGGTCTTGCATTCCCCGCTATAGAGGTTTAACCTGCAATAGTTTACTTTTGCATTCCAAACCCGGAAATGTGAAAAGGGTCCATTATTCGTCATGAGAAGGCGCGGTCTAATCGTTTGAGTGTTGCTTTTGTCCACAATCTAAAAGAATGGATCAGTAAATACAGTTTCATCTTGTTGCATCTTTTGCCTTGTGATGCTAAAAGAGCTGTAGGCCCTCAATCAATGACAGACTCACATAATGTATGTTTGAGTTTACCATGCATTTCTTATGGGTGTTTATTGAACTATTGACCAACCTGGTCTCATAGTGAAAACGTGACATTTTTGCAAATTCTGATCAGATTAGCTTATGCAGTAGCTCACCTTATAGTGTGTTGGACTTTGAACTTGGAGGACCGTGGTTCAAAACCAGACAAGAACTCAAGCTGATACGTGACAAGACAGAGACATAGAAGCGACACGGATTGACGTGGTTGCTTCAGAAAATGTGCTATCGGTTAAGGTTAGGTTTTGTTAAACTCTCATTTCTCTCTTCAGACACTATTGGTTAAGTTCAGGGTACAGTTTTAGGTTAGGGAGGTACGTTTTGTTAAAACCTTCAACTAAAATTCAAACCTCGTATGATTGCAACCTCATTTTGCTTGGTTTTGTGCCTGAGACCAGGCTGCTTCAGAAGACATTCATTGATCGTTTGGAGTCGTGTGGATTACTTTTATGCTGCCTAAATGTGACTTTTGGAACGTCAAAGTGTTGACACCCCTGCATTTCTATTATAAGGACCTGACAGAGATCTTCATTTTAAAATCTGCATTTGTGTTCTGCTGAAGAAAGACGGTCATACACATCTGGGATGGCATCAGGGTAAGTGAATAATGAGAGAATTTTCATTTTTGGGTGAACTATCCCTTTAAGTCCATCTGAACAAGCACTCCGTCCATCTCAGCATTTCAGATGTCCCTTAAACCATCTGTTTCCACTGATAAGAGAAAGTGAGATGCATCCGACCATGTGTGAAGTTGAACTATGACACTTAAAACACTTGTCAACAGTTCCTCTGATTTTGTGCATCACCATTCTCTTTTATGCAGAGTAAGTAAGTTCTTAATGTTGTTTTCTGGGGTTTCAGCAGCCCACGCCGCTCACTGTGACTTTGAACAATGCCTTCTGAGCGAGGCGGGAGGTTATCAGTTCTCAACCAAAGCATTTAAAACCCATCTTGTGTTGTTATTAAGGAATGAGATATCTCCTCTGGCCAACAACAGCTGTATTTGAACGCTAATGCGACAAGTAAGGAAGGAAGCAGATATATAAGTAAGAGGGCAGGTATCTGCTTGTGTAGATAAGGCAACCATTGCATGACACTGATTAAGGTCTGCCGCTCCTCAGCACTCTGAATCTGCTTATTTCACCACAACAGATGCAAGTTCTATGATTTATTCTGGCATGTTCATGTATTATCCTCTTGCCCAAGATGTAATGAATTGAACTATCCTGCTATCTATGTCTGGAGACTGTACAGGCAAGGTTATCTGGTGGGAATACTTAATGTAAACCTTGGGGTTTGGTTGCAAAGACTCAGAGGTCAACAGAGTAATAGAGTTGGCTGTTTCTGTTTCTAAATCGTATTTATGTTAATGTATTAATTGTATAGATCAGAGGTCGGCAGCCTAGGGCACGGAGGGTTAATCACTGGCATGCGATCAACAGCGAGAGGTGGAGAATGTATTTTATTCATATGCAGTCCCTCGCACCTGCATGCAGCATGCCAATTTACCGCTTGTGATAATACATTTTCATAATCACGCAATGTGTTTATTTAGTTATTTGCTGAATGGAAACCTAAACACTATTAAAGTGTGACAAAATTGTGCTAGTCACAGTCTGATCTCATGAAACTTACGTGTTCATGGAAATATTTTTGCAAACCAAATTTACGTGCTTCATTACACATTTAGCTAATGTTTCACAGTGAAATGTCCAATGGGGGGGGGGGCGCCAAAAGCGAGTGAAATTATGTTGTAATCGAACAAGGTTTTTAAGGTGAATATTAGATGGATGTATTAATGAGTAAAACATACCTCTGTAACCTAAAACTTCAGCCTAAACATAACCGATAGTGTTTTAAAAGATAAATGAGAGGTGAATAAAACAGACATCCTTACCCTTAGCCTATGCCTAAACCTAAACGATAGTGTTTTAAAAGTAAATTCGACATGAAAAGCACATTTACTGAAGCAACCACGTAATTTCATGTCGCTTCTATGGCGCTTTTGCTTCACATTCACTTTCATTTAGAGCGTGCTTGGCTGGGCTCAAGGCTTGGTCTCTGAGTCCAAATTCCAACACTATCAGGTGAGCTACTAAGCAAGCTAATCATGCTGGAATAAGTGTGTATATGTAGGTGGGTCTGTAATACAAGTATTGAAATGTATTGTTTTTCAAATGATGCGTTAGAGTAAAAGTTTTTTGATATAATAACACAGCAGTGTGTGAGTAACAGAGCAATAAATAAGTGTTATAAACAGCCATAGTACATGTGATTTTTGTGAAAGTGAATGAAACGCACAGCTGTTGTAGCCAGTGGTCGACTTGTAAAAAATTTCAAGGGGGGATGGTGTTGTCAAATAATTGTTTTTTAAATAAAAAAATACTAATACATATCTAATACTTATTAGATAAGTGTCTAATACTTATGGGTCATTGACAAATAAGGATGTCCAAGGTGTTAAAATGAGACAACAAAAATTTGGTTTAAAACACTTCTCAGAAATGTAATCTTTGTGTCCAATTTGGTTTCATACATTTTTGAAAAATAATTGTGATACGGTGTAACTATCAAGTAAAAGGTATTATAATAGTTTTATTGCACCTTGAATACATGAGAGTATAAACAACTTAATCATTAACTTCCAAAAAGTTTTCAAACACATTTTTTTAAGGTAAAAAAAAATAAAAAAAAAAACATTTAAAAAAAAAAATATTATGAATATCAAAAAGTTTTCTCAGGGTTCCACCACATGACTTGAACAAAATGTGCCTTTTCATAAAAATGTCAAAATTAATATCAGATGTTTTTAAAACTTCACACTCAGTATTGAGGGTCTAAAGGTGTCTGCTCTGCTTTATGGTTTTTATGGTCAACATAAACAACAAAATAGCTACCATGTTGGTTTCACCCAATGATTTTGATTTTGTTGACAAAAGCGTTTTTAAATATGAATTGTATTTTAGAACACATTTTTAAAAAATAACAATAACATAATATTCTTCACTAGCCATGCCAGCATTTTTTTTTTTTTTTTTTTAACTGTCTCTGGACACCACATGACATTTTTTACTTTAAGCCCCAGAAAAAAAATATCAATATGACTTTAAACTCAGAAATTGGAAACATGCTCATCATAGAAGTGTTTTCAAGTAAATGGTTTGTGTGAATTGCATTTTTAAAAGGTCTGGACAAAATGCGCGTCACTTCATTAACCCGTAGGACCATAATATGCACCTTTTACCCTCTGTTATTGTATTTTATGATGAATTTTGTGAAAAGAATCCACGTTATGATCATGAAAAGGTTTTTTCTAGATCTCTTGCCCATTGTCACAGACACATTTTTTCTGCTCCAATAACCAAACTAGTAAAGGAAGTTTGGGCTGTTTCTATGAAGGGTGCTTAAACAGTGGTGTGAAAAAGTTGTTCTACACACAAAAGCGTTTTATGGGCGAAATCCTGATTTAAAAAAAAATTAAAACCATGTACATGTTGTACACTACTCGTCATAGCAATATCTTACTTTCTGTTCTCTTCTTTTTAAAGAAAGACTAAATATTTTCTTGAACTGTTCTCTTGGCCTATTTTTGAAAGTGCGCAAAGCTTTTGAAAATTTGGGACGTGCGAGACTAGTGGACTAAATGGTTCTGATGCTGCTAGTCGACACTGGAATTACTAGTCTGTTAATATTTCCCCCCATTAAACTGATCAATGTTTTTACACATTTACGTTTGGCTTTATATTTTTACAGAGGCTGCACATAAATTACTGTCATATTAAGGTTACATATTTTAAATAGAAATAGAAATTATATTATATTATAATAAAGATTATAATCTTTATAATTTTAAAAAGAGGATATCTGGAGCAGATACAAAGTTTCATCTCACCGCAGGCTGCATGTGCTTCTTCCCTCTCACTCGCGCCGCGCGCAGGAAAATGTCCTCTCCCTAGACAAGCAAACTCAGCAAATTAGTAATGAAATCACTTCGGTGGTGCGGGAATCGGCTTTCCAAACGTTTGAAAGTCCCTATGGATGTTTTCACATTTGAGTCTTCTTTACATCTGTGCATGCTTGTACGTTGTTTTTTCAAGCGCAGGGATGCCGCCTCAGGTGAGTCAAGTCCCGCCTTTCACCAGACCATGTTGACATGTTAATTTTACTCATCAAAAAATTTATGCTTTTGAGTAAGTAGCCTAGAAAATGACTGTTTATTTTCAACGAGGTGCCGACTGCTTAACGGATTAATCTTTTATTCTGCGTGCACCTCATGTTTAGGCACATTAGGTTTATTGTAGGCTACATCCCAGGCCTATTTTTTTCTATCCTATAGCTACTTCTTTTTTTTTTTTTTACATCGTAACTGTTATTGGTTAATCTTCTTTACCGAACAGCTGTCATATTAGATCAATGGCAAATGCCCGACTGCACGTTGTGAAATACGCACAACTTTTCAGCACATTTTTTTCTCTCTCATAGATTTGGCTTAGTTTACATGTTAATTATTTTCAACAATGTCCTGACTGTTTTAATATGTTAAGTAACTTTTACTTGGTGAATTCCATTTAGAACAGGCTGGGTTGCTCTATTGGTCCAGCACTATGCATTCAATTGTTTTCAATAAATATGCCTGTTAAATATTCGCTAACGTTAATTCAGTGAATGCGTGTCATGTTCTATATTTAATGTACAATGATCATAATTCAAGGTGAGCACATCACAGATAAATGCCCCTTTTCAGTGGAATTTAGTGTCGGATTTGGAATAGATTAAGTATTTTAAATGGGTGGTATAAACGTTTTTTTTCTTCTTTTTTTTTCTGAAGGTTGGTTTCTTTTCAGACTTGTTAACTTCAAAATTTCCATTTAAACATCAGTAAAATTAGTCATTCAGCACATCCCTACCTGCATTACCTTCAGTGGCGTAAGTTTCATGTGAAGGACAATCAACCCATCACTAAACTCCGACATACCTGTTTGCCAGTGTTTTCAGAAAACCGGCATCTTTTCACAGTGGAGAGAGAGCTTGCATGCTCAAGGTGGCCAGATTGCCTAACTAAAGCGTCACCCTGGCAGAATATTTCCAAACTGTACAAGTGTCAAGATCTAATTGGGGGATTTCACCTATATAAACCTGGCAACCCCACACATGTCGAAATCTAATTCTGACCTTATTTAAAATCTGTTATTTATCAAACATAGAAAATTAAATATTTCACTTGCATGATTACATTTACATTTATGCATTTGGCTGACGCTTTTATCCAAAGCGACTTACAGTGCCCTGATTACAGGGACAATCCCCCTGGAGCAACCTGGAGTTAAGTGCCTTGCTCAAGGACACAATGGGGGTGGCTGTGGGGATTGAACCAACAACCTTCTGCTTATCAGTTCAGTGCTTTAGTCCACTACACCACCACCACTTAGATTAGTTCTAAGTAATCCATGACACAATTGATCTAAAGGGGATGGTAAGGGGGGATGGTGGTTTTACAAGGGGGATGCTTTTTGGTATTTCTTGCAACAAGGGGATAGCATCCCCTCGCATCCCCCCTCAACTCAAGCCCTGGTTGTAGAACCTCTAGTACTAATTTCACAAGGAAACGGCAGCAAAATGTAGAATGCGGCATGTAAAACTCAGTTTGCTAAAATGTTGTTATAGTAACATTTACCCTGAGACTAGGTTGGCTAGTCATCAACAGATGAGCACAGCGCATTCAAACCATTTGCACTTCATGAGCTGCTGATGTTGTGCCGCAGCACTTCAATTTTGGTGAATCGTTCAAGTAAACGCGTCCGCTTTGTGTTGGTCACATAGATCAGATAACAGCCTTTATTTTCTTGTTTTATTTGTTCCTTTTTTTTCTTTTTTGCAACACTTGATGGATATAAGAAAAACACTGTTATCAATGTTTTAGATGTTCATCCAAGCATACCTGCTCCTTAAAACACAATGACAGTGACTTTCAAACTACATAATTAAGGGAAAAGGGCAAACATACAAAAACACACATAATGGGGTTCAAAAGTCTGAGTCTGATTCAAAATCACAATTAAATCAGGAAATAAACAGGAAACTTGTCAGATTTTCAGGGAATCCTGGGTAGCTCAGCGGGTAAAGACTCTGACTACCACCCCTGGAGTCACGAGTTTGAATCCAGGGTGTGCTGAGGTGACTCCAGCCAGGTCTCCTAAGCAACCAAATTGGCCTGGTTGCTAGGGAAGGTAGAGTCACATGGGGTAACCTCCTCGTGGTTGCTATAATGTGGTTCTTGCTCTCGGTGGGGTGCATGGTGGGTTGTGCCTGGATTCCACAGAGAATAGCATGAAGCCTCCACACACGCTATGCCTCTGCGGTAATGTGCTCAACAAGCCATGTGATAAGATGCGTGGACTGACAGTCGCAGAGGCAACTGAGATTCATCCTCTGCCACCCAGATTGAGGCGAGTCACTAGCCACTATGAGGACTTTCCAAATTGGGGAGAAAAAAAAAAAAAGTCTGATTTTCTTGCTTCCATATAAGCACACAAGATGATCGCTGGAATATTCTCAAATCATGCTGCATAACATGGTAATCAGTTTTTGTTCATGCCAGCTTGAGTGCATGCTGTCATTAAAGATGAAGGAGGACATACCTATTTGTCAAGAAACTCTGGAATTCATGTTAATTGTTTAATTAAACTTTTCACTCAAACTGTTATGCAATTAATATAATTTGTAATGGAAACAGAACTGGGTTACATTAGAAAAATGCAGCAAGTGAACTTTTGAAACGTGTTATATTATACATACATACATAATTATTGGTCCACATACGGTAATATTATTTGACTTATTCAGTATTCTAACTTAATAACAGACAATTTAGATTGAACAAGTTATTTACTGCAATCAAATTAAATGCAAATACATTTTAGAAGTAGTACATTATTTGTATTTGTATATCCTTTCTCAAACAGCCAGTGCGTGCTACACTGCATGGTTGGAATGGAATGAGAAATAGATTAAAAAAATATAGCCTGTAACCGAGGTTAACTCACTTGTTTTCTGTGAAAAAGAAAGATGAAATATGTTCAGTTTTCATTTGATATTTTTAGACAGCAGCCTTTCACTGTGAGTATAAAGTGAAAAAATCCTCAAAACCTCATTTTAACATCGGTTTCCCTTCGATCTCTGGGAGATGGCATGGCAGCAGACATGCATCTGATGTTCCCAGGGTCAAGATAGTATGCTACTTTCCTCACTACTGCCAGAAGAGATGACATTTTGATGCTTTTGTCTTCAAAAGAGAAAGCGAAAGAAACAACAACAAAAAAAAAATAGATATCTTGGCTCTATCAAACAAGCTTTCAAAAAGCATTTCAGGTGAGAAAAGGTTTTTGTAGCACAGGGCTAAATAAACACTGGCATGTGCTTTCTAGCAAGGGTGAAGAGTTAATCATAGCCAAACACAGCCGAGACCAACACTGTCAATACAGACAACTGTAATGGAAATAGATTGCATTTGTGATTGTGGCAGGCACTTTGATTGTATATGAAATTTTCATGGAGAGTCATGTTTAAAAGGGGTTATACATACATCTCTATGGCTGGGTATGTTTTTATATTTATTCTTCTCAAAGCTTTGAGTATAGGTTAAATGTATAGGATATGTGCATAGGCGATTATGTGTTGACTGTGAGTATACAAGTTATAAACTGTTCATGGTGCTTTTGGGATAGTTTAGCTTTCTGTTTCAGAAAACAAATGAATCATATGCCTGAAAAGACTGTTTGAGTTTCTGTTTGCGTGAATGACATCCACGATCCACCTAATCAGCTGTGTGCACGGGATGACCGCACTCATAGATGTGTTGACTAGGAGTATATGAGTAAATAAACTGTTATTGTGGTACTTTGGTGACAATTTGGCTGTCTGTAACATAATATAAACGTATCATATGCAGGAAAAAGAGCTGTTTGTGTGGCGAATGACAACCACATAAGCACTAATGTAAACAAGCATGGCTGCATGCATCAGTGGGCTATGTCACAAAGCAGGATTAAGCAGCTAGCTAGATAAGTTTAAACTTAGTTTAAGCGAACTCTGAATTCGCAGTACCAGTGAAGTGGATAGGTTTTCATCAGGGTTCCTCACCATAGTAACATACGCTAATCGGCTAACCTGCTCCGGGGCAGGTTATGTTCCCAATCAGAGATCTCATCCAGATTCTGGACCAATCAGCTGTGAGCAAGGTGACAGTCACTCCCCCAAGTATCTCTCACACCAATTTAAAGCGCACTTCAACGAGACAATTTGAGAAATGTACAAAATAAGCTATATATGATAATTATTTATTTCAAGAAATATATTTTTGGCAGTCTTGCATTTGTTTAAAGACGCTTTAATTTTTTCCCAATCATTTTCCCACACTGGCCATAAAATATGTACGAATAAATAAACCTAAAATAATTATTTAATTTCAAGTAAGATATTAATGCAATATTAATAATGATCGAATGATATTAAAATATAAAAATTGTATCACTCCACAATATACTGTAGATATATCAGAAAAGTGTGAATGCCACCCAAAAACACTTCTTATTAGGATTTGCTGGCAGAGATGCCATGAACATACAGTATTTCACTTGAAGTCTAATAAAAGCACACTAGCACACCAAATATGTCTTTATTGTGTCTTATGCTGCTAGAAAGAAAGAATTGACTGTATTAGTGCATACCTTCTACTCATTTTCCAATTGCTCATATTTTTTATTATTTGATAGTGTATTAATATCTAATAATATTCAATTATATTAAGTTAATAATTTAATACTAAAGCTTTTAATTTAATTTTTTTTACATTTCAAATCAAGATATTAAACTTTTAAAATTACAAGACTGAATGTTCTTGTTGTGGACCTACATAAATTTACTTTCACATCAATATATTATCTATTTTAATATTTCTTCTTGCTGTGTAAATGCCTTTACATTCTTTATCATTTATTAGTGAGCCTCTGTGCTGTGTGAATGTATTATAATTATTCATGATTTCATAGTGATTATTCGTGTTGTGTAAATGTGTTTTGATTGATAATATTTTTTTTATATATCATCTTGTGCTGTATTATAACTGTTTAAATTCGTATAAGTTATCATAATTTTCATAAACATCTTCAGCGGAGAAGTAAATCACGCTGACTCTCTCTGTCTCGCACTCGATTGGCTGTTCGCTTCATTCATGTGAACGCGCACGTGAACTAATCATAACCTCAGGATCAAACTCTGAATTGATAGAGAAAGTTGGAAATGAGCGTCTTGATACCACTTAACCCTAATGAAGCCCGATTGGATTTGGTGAGTTTTGTCAACTAAAACCAATCCTGGAATCCAGAATTTGTTCAGCTTTTTTTATGATACTTGACTGCATATATAAGCCATTCTGAACTCAGCGTGCACACACACACACACTCACACACACATGTTGGTGCGGCTATCCTTATGAGGACTCTCCATAGACATAATGATTTTTATACTGTACGAACTATAGATTCTATCCCCTAAACCTAACCCTCACAAAAAACTTTCTGCATTTTTACATTTTCAAAAAAACATAGTTTATTATGTTTTAAAGCGATCTGAATTATGGGGACACTAGAAATGTCCTCATAAACCACATTTATAGCATAATACCCTTGTAATTACCAGTTTGTAACCTTAAAAAAAAGTCCTCGTAAACCATCCAAACCTGCTCACTGACACACACAACAGCACTTCTGTGTCAGTGATGTACAAAACAAGTATTTTACAGCCTATGTAAGGCACATTCTAATTACCACAGAAGCACATCAAATCTTAACTATCACCAGAACGCAGAATGAGACATTTTTGTTTGCAAGAGCTTTTCATCTGGAGTTCAAAGCAGTGACTGACGCTGGCATTGACACCCTAACGTGAATCATGAATCAAAATCCCTCTTAGACGTTTAATGTTATTGGTGCTATTTTAGTGCATTTCAGATGGAAAAAAAATTGGACAGGAAAATAGTGTCAAAATCTGAAATTAATTGTAATTAACTACAAAAAAAATCTGCCGTTGCTAGTTCAAAAGATGCGCCCAATCCTCTGTTACTTATTCGAAAACATCACTTTAGAACTAGTAACGGCAGCTTGGGCTGTTTCTAACAAGTTATTGGAAAAACAGTGATGAATGTGTGTATGTGTGTGCATGTGTTTAAGAGAGAGAAAGGGAGAGAAAGAGAGTGACTGAGCGATTACCTGCATCTGTCGCACCTCCTAAGCAGAGATGAACAGTAAAGCTATACCTGTTTAACTTTATCTCTCATCTTTAGTGTTAGTCAGCTTGCTGAAGATAATTTTCTCTGTGTAAAAAATAGCCATCCAAACAGGGTCTTCCCTGAGTATTTTGTGGTAGCCAGTTTGTTTCTCTCCTCCGCCATGTTGAATGTTGTTTACATCTGAATTCTGCTCCCAATGCAGAAACTCCGGTAGATAAGCACCTTAAGCATGTGCTATTACTTCGTCTGTTGTGTCTCTCAGCTGTGATAAGCCTTAATGCTGAAGCTGTATTTCCCTGTTGTAGTCTAGTAGTAAATCCGTGCGATCATGGTGTGAGAAAAAAATTGCCGATGAATTGCGGAAAGAAACCGTTCGTTGACTGGCAACCCTGACTGAAATGAACGTAAATTCAACTTGCTCATAACACACAAAAATGGTCTTTTGTCACCACCTGCTGGCTAAAATCTTTAATGGCACAGGTAAAAATGAAAAGATGCATATCTAGCTTTTTACACATCTGCTCATACACTGTAGTTTAGAATGCCGTGAACAAAAGCGGAGTGATATAAAGAGCGAAGCGTCTGACTACTGCTGTTCTGAGACATCAGCACTCAAGGAACGTCTCTTGTCTAATCAGATTCGAGGACCGGAACTAACGGTTGTATGTTCTGTTATATTTTAATGTTTTATTTTTCATACATACCCTATATCAAAGTGATGATGCAACAAATCACAGAATGGGATTAATTACTTCCACACTGAAATTGTATAAGACGCAACTGGCTGTCAAACACATATTGAGCTACACATAACACGTAAGTTACACATATGTATATTCTCAAGGAACTTATTGAATCTAAATAGACATTCAACTTACAAAATTTCTGTAGTACACACAAATGGCATTAGCCATTTCATACCGTTCATGTGTTTTACCTGATATAGTAAACAACAGCACCACCTTGAGGAACAGATAGCATGTATAATATACTAAATGTGTACACGCATATGGAAAACTGATAATTCACCATCGTTGCACAGAAAATCGACATGATGCATTAGTAATCTGTATCAGTATAGTACTCATTTGTCTTGTAATAAACAAAGAAATAGATATCCTGTGATAGTAAACTTGTAAAGATTTGGAATAATCATATCAAAATATGATTTATGGAAGCGCAAATACTGTATATTGCAACACTATTACATATCTCGGGTCACTAAGGACCCTATGCACTTTTGGCAGTTCAGCAATTGGAAAAATGTATATTATGCAACAAAAACAAACAAACAAACAAAAAAAAAAGTTGCAATAAAGGCATGGTCACACTTACCTTTGCATGGCGAAATTCCGCTGAAAAAGTTGAGCGTGTGAAACGAGAAAAGCAGCCTCTTTTTAATGTTGCAGTTTATACTCTGTGACAGTGAAGTTAAAAAGAAACTCGCAGAGTGCTAAAATGATATCCGTTTCCATTGTAAATATTCAGTGTAGCTGTGTATGAAGCACACTGCCAACCCAAACAACTTCCTATTGGTCAACGCGGCGAATTCGTCCATCAAAATTCACCAATTCTTAGCCACCGGAAGTTCATCTTGCGATTGTGTATTCCCATTGAAATGACTGTATTTCACCCACATAATTTCACAGTCTGAAGGTAAATGGGACCGCGCCTTAAGTGGTCTTTTTAGATCGGGAAGGAAATGTGGTATTTTTTATCTCAAAACATAAAGAAAATGTTAATTACCATGATATGACTTCTTTAATATCTTTGGATATGTGTTTCTCCATACATAGTCAGGGACTAAAAGCGGTACAAAGGAACGAAAACGAAAAAACTAAAACGAACTAAATTTCTTGTAGAACATAACCAAAAATGGAAACAAAATCCCTTTCAATTGTTCCGGAGTGAAAATTTTATTTTTTAAATCCTGGTAACCAGTTATTAACTGGTTAATTTTGTACCAATATTTTATTCATGAAACCAAAGGCTAAAGGGTTTATCACAGTACATTTTTGTAACTTCACCATTTCCATTGCCTGAAAAAATTATGTTTCTCTCTTTTTAGTAGAGCAAATGTGACATAAAAAGTGCATTTTCTAAAGCAACCACATCATTTAGTGTCGCTTCTATGACACTTTCATCTTACGTTTCAGCTTTCGTGTTTGGCTGGGCTTGAACCTCAGCCCTCTGAGTCCAAAGTCCAACACTCTAACAGGTGAGGTACCGTGGAAGTTAATTACACTTGAATAAGTGTGTAAATGTAGGTGAGTCTGTAATACAAGCGTTAAAATGTACAGTTTTTTCAAATGATGCATTCTAGTAAAAGTGTTTCGATATCATAACATAGCAGTGTGCAAATAACTGAGGGAAAAATAAATGTTTATAAAGTCATAATCAGCCGTTGAAATCGTGATTTGTATGAAAGTGAATAAAACACAGTTGTTGTAGTGCCTCTAGTGTTAATTTGACCAGGAAGCTGCGGTGAAATGTAAAACACGGCACGTAAAACTACCATTCACTCTATGAGACTAGGTTGCAAAATAATGTTATTTGCCATTCTTTTATTTAGTTCTAACTAGTTACCATTTGGAATGGAGGCTGCGGAACACCGGAACTAAAACATACCGGTTTTAGAACAAACCGAAATGAAAAATATTTAGTTTTTAGTCCCTGTACATAGCCATCTTTCAGTACAAAGTGATTGGCCTGTGAGGTAGCAGCCGAGCAACACGTGTGATAACTCCAGGCTCCTGGCATAAAACAGGCTTAACCTCAGAAGCAGACCTCTAATCAGCCTACCATGTTCACAGAGCAAATACTGTGAGCAGAGGCAGAAAAACACAGGACTGATAATAGGACTTACATCTGAGCAAAAAGAAAATACTGGTGATTTCTCTCAATCTGCTTAAAGGAAAGAGATAAGCTCATTTTCCTTATCTCGGCTCAGAAAGGCAGAGAATCGATACAATGCATATTTTTTTTGCTTTATTCATCCTTTTTTCCACAATTATTCTAAACATATTACATTTAGCAGTTACTGAGCACAAATTCACTTCACCCTTTTCACTGATTTCATATGCATACTGTATAAATGGTTCATTTCACTATTGCTTTGTTGAATTTGGGCATTTCTCTATCCATATGTGAGAAAGCTGCCATTTAATTACACAGATGGTGGATACTGGCCTGTCTTTGGTTGTCTTGGTCCAGTATGCTGCCGTGTCTGGTGCTGGCACTGAGTGGATTCTGGATTCAGGGGCTCTTCAGCTCAAAACGCATACTTGCCCCTGCTCTCTGTGCTGGTAATAGAGACATGGTCAGAGATTGGGGCTAGTTCTCACATGGGGAAGTTGTCACAAAGGCTATGTCTTAGAAAGCGGAAAATCATTGCTGAAATTGTCTTTAAGAAATAAACCTACCCTGAGAAATTTTCACTGGAGTAAAAAAAAAAAAGAAAAAAAAAAGAAAGAAAAAAAACTGACAACCTGCCCCAATCTCCCCTATTCATTGGGAAATATATAATTCATCTAAATGGAAGCCAATTGTATGATTCACTGCGTTCATGTATCACAAGCCAGGTAAGTTAATTAGGCATATGTCAGCGAGAAGAGGCATAGGCCTTTTCCATGCAGTCTAATTGATCCAGTGAAAAATTAATTTACTGGAATTTGGATGGATATTAAATTGTCAGCTTGTGGAAAAAGGTGTGCAAGCAATCCTGAATATATCAAAAATATGGCATATATAACTCAAACCTGGACTGTAATATATTTTTGCAACATCAACAGATTTTTTACTCTGGGGAAAATAGCTAGAAGAAGAATATTCCATGTAGTTTTATTGACCCAGTGTTATGGCTTTTTTCAGCAATGAAGTCAGAATTTTGCAATTATATTGAATTGCTGAAAGTGGTTATAGTGTGCTGTAGATCAAACTGATCTCACTATTAGTGTCAATTTTCTATATTCATTATTGCTCTTATGACACTTTATGTTCACCTATTTGCTAGTGCAATTCAGCAAGACTATAAACACAGTTTAAGGGTTTAGTGACTTGTAGTATGTAGTTGTTTCCAATTGTACAGACATTAATGTTTGCAGTCACATTACATTGACTGATGCAGACAGACAGAGCATCCTCCTCAGTCTGTAGGATCACACAGTCTATGCGTCATAAACACAAGAACCTCCATGCTGTTCAGTTTCCAGGTGGTCTCCTTGCAATTTAAAATTGTGAATGACTATATTAGCATTATGGCTTTGGAAGCCGGTTCTAATTTGTCATTCATATGTGCATGAACATTTTATTTACAGGAACTTATGAGAATGAATGTGCAATTAAACAAGAGCAAATGAGTTATGTGCTGTTTGCAAAGTAAAATGCATAGTTCCGATCCTGGATACTGATTGGTCAATGCATCAGAATCAGAATCAGAATGAGCTTTATTGCCAAGTATGCTTACACACACAAGGAATTTGTCATGGTGACAGAAGCTTTCAGTGCAAAGAGAATGCAACCATATATACATACATACAAACATATACATTTAAACATATATACATTGTTCCAGTCATGCTACGTAATATTTTTTATTATAAAGTATCTGTTTATACTATGTATATGGTTATATACTGTAAGCATGTATATTATATACATGCAACAGTATTTATATATCTCTTTTGTATATGATTTTAATAATAATAAAAAAAGATCAGATGCATGTGAATGTACAGTATTTGAATGCTTGATACAAAATATTCAATGAGACCATGATGGCTTGGCAGAGCTAGTTGCCTCTTAAACTAGCTGTGCCAGGGACAGGATTAACATACTAGTGAATTCATTTCAAAGGACAATCATGTGTCCTTGGATATTCAGACTCACAATTATTAATTGGATAATAACAGTGCTTTGTTTTTGTGTAAAGGCAGCTCGACCACTCTGTTGAGCATCAGCTAGACAATGAAAGTATTTTGAATAAAAGCAGATTCATATGGTATAAGTATACGTGGCTAACTCATGTTGTGCTGCAGTTTTATCAGTGGCACAAGCTTCATTAAAAATCAGAATATTGTGCCTTTATCGACACATTCATTAAATTCAAATTTCTCTGGACTGTCTGGGCTTCTTTGTTTCTGACATCTTGAACAATTACAATGTTTTGAGTGCCATAATGGACTGACGTGTGCAGTGCCAGCTTGTGATTGTCTAATATTCAGATTTTAAACATCTTAAGAGAATAATTATGGATGGTACAAAACACTGAATATTTAATAAAAGAGTCATCAGATGTTCCATTGCTGTTTTCTTCCCTTTTGCCTCTCTGGCTGTGCAACATTTTGAAATCACCGCTATTATTTTTCACTCCCACTCAGTGTGACACATTAATAGGCTGTGGTCTCAGTGAGTCAAGCTTCCCCCATTAAACCAAATGGTGAAGCCAGTTAAAGACTAGAATGGCTTGAACTAGCTGATGCTTATTTGGTTCTTTGTTGTTGATTCAGCCATTACATTGTCATTGTGTGGTCAAGAAGTAATTGTCTGTGTGATATTTAATGATATTTTAGTTTTATGTGATCAACTTTATGTTGATAGTCTACGTGACCTCCTTTTTGTTCTTACACATTTATAGGAATTTCTTAAGATACGTACATATGTAAAAGGATTTATACTTTATAAGTTGTCCATACATTGATATTGTAAATACCAGTGTCTTTCCAAAATGTTATAAAATTTTGTGCTAGAACTACACTTTATATATTACACTATAACAGACAAACCGCACTTGATATGACAACACTAGGTCGAAAGCTCTTCCGCTGAGACTGGTCTGTGCTTACCGAATACTGAAAGTCTGTGCTTACCAAAAAAACCCTAGTGGCTGTAGCCGGAAGTGTTGTTGAATGTACTGTTTGGGCATGGGTGAGATTTAGTTCCCTATCTGTCACTCACTCGACGCTGTGTCGATGTAGTGACACTAGGGGTCACTCTTGGGAGCCCCAAACACCTCTGCTTTTTTGTAAAAAGGTCAATGAAAATTGGTGAGTGGAATTTGCAGAAACAAAGAAAAGAAAGTTAGAAAGAAAAAAAAATAAAGAAAGAATGAAAAATGGTTGAAAGAAAGAAAAAGAAAGAAAGAAAAAGAAAGATTGAATGAAAAATAGTTGAAAGAAAGAAAGAAAGAAAGAAAGAAAGAAAGTGAGAAAGAGAAAGAAAATGATTTTTTTTTTTTATTTTTTTTTTTTTGGAATGGCAGAAACAGGTAGTTGATCAAAATTTTTAATTCTTTTGCAGTCAGATCTGGACTTCCACCATGACTCTCTCTTGCACATTCATTAGTGCATGCATCAATATTTGTATGTATCTATTTGTGTATTAATATCATATCCTACAGTTCAGTAACAAAGAAACAGGTCGTCTAAATAAGTGCAAACTTTGAGACTGGCATTTCTCAGTGATCAGTGCTTTTTTGAGTTGGGAGAGCGATTGAAACTGAGCCAGCATGATTCACTCATTCTCTCTCGGACATGCAAGGTCCAACTATTCTCTTGTGATGTGTCATAAAATATTGAATCGTGACATATGTATCACGATACTTACTGTATCATAGTGGTTGTTGATATCCTACCCTAGTTTTTGCTTTTGCTAAGTTTAAGTACAAATCATTGTGAACAAACTTCGCTCATGCTCTCATGAACATGCAAAGGAGAGGAATGGCAGAAGTCAAGATTTTATGTTGAAATGCTGAAATTACCTCACATCTCTATTACAGTATCATCCAAATAGAGCTTTAGAATTGATAATAATGTTGCTCAGACAAATACAGTATATACAGTATATCTCTTTAGGGCTGTCATGATTACTTGATTTAATTTGAACTTAATCGATTACAAAATTGGCTAATTGAAAATTCAAAAATAAGGCAGAAGTGATGCAGTCCACAGACGGGGGTCCGAACACATTACGACAAGAGGTGTCAGCTGTATTAGAGCAATTCACTTTAGATTTTAAAAAACAATGTAGTTGTCTGTCGACCTGAAATAATATAAAATCACTTCAGCAATGCAACAGCACTTGAAAAGATGACATCCAGTTCCCTATCTGCCACTCACTCGATGATGTGTAGATGTCGTGACACTAGCCCCAAACACCTCTGCTTTTTTGAAAAAAGGCCAATGAGAATTGGCGAGTGGAATTTGCATACCACTCTCCCGGACATACGGGTATAAAAGGAGCCGGTATGCAACCACTCATTCAGATTTTCTCTTCGGAGTCGAGCGGTTCTATTCATTGCAGCTGAATTCATCCGCAAAGTTCATTCACCTCATCTGCTGGATTCTATATGGTGTATTTCAGTGGCTTCTCCTCCTCTGCACCCATGGTGTGCAGAGAACGCCCCTGGGCGCTTCAGCAGAACAACTAAAAGAGTATATTCTAAAAAGAGTATATTTTCTTTCTAAAAGAGCACACACGGAACGTCTTTTTAAAGATACCTTTCCGTTTGTGTGTTATTCCTGGTTGCGGTCGTTATCTCTCCGCTTCTGACGGCCACTATTGCTGTCTTACGTGTCTGGGCGCTGCCCACGTGGAGACATCATTTGTGGATGGGTCTTGTCCTCATTGCGAGAACATGACCATGGCAACTTTGCGGTTGCGGCTTGCATTCTTAAGAAAGCAAGCCACCCCAGTGGCTCCCTGCCTCGGTTCTTCTACCTACGGGTATGAGGCCATGCCGGTTATCACTGGGGGCAATTTGGGGACCTCAATGGGACGACCTCCGCCGGGTATCCCCCACGGACCTCCCATTCCCCAGCACGCTCGCTTGCCCCGGTCGGCGCTCGGATGAGATCGCCGGCTCGTCTCAGGGAGAGTTCGACCTCTTGTTCGGAGCCCGGGAAGAAGACGAGTTATCGAGCGCAGCATCGGAGAGTGGGGTTATCCAGTCGGACGCAGAGGCTTCGACTGGGCTTCCTCCTTCGGGAATGGTCGCCTGCCCCTGGCCGACGTGGAAATGATGGACATGCTTTCCCGGGCGGCCGCGAACGTCGGGCTAGAGTGGAACCCTCCACTCTCCCCTGAACCCTCGTGGCTCCACGATTGGTTCCTGGGCTCGGGGCACAGCCCACGACCACGCCTTGCTCCCGTTCCTTTCTTCCCAGAAGTGCATGAGGAGCTGACAAGATCGTGGGAGACACCTTTTACTGCCCGGTCCCAGTCTTTCAGCTCCCCTGCTCTCGCTACCCTTGATGGTGGAGCGGCCAGGGGGTATTCGGTGATCCCCCAGGTGGATAAGGTGCTGGAAGCTCCCGTCCAGGGCCTGTAGGTCTACGTCATCCCTGATGGCTAAGGCCTACGGTGCCGCTGGACAAGCCACCTCCGCCCTGCACACCATGGCTCTCCTGCAAGTACACCAAGCCAAGGTGCGGTCTCTCGGGCAGGCGATGTCCACCCTGGTGGTCTAGGAGTGCCAACTTTGGCTCAACTTGGTTCCTTGACGCCCCCATCTCTCAGGTTGGCCTGTTCGGCGACACCGTCAAGGACTTTGCCCAGCAGTTCTCGGTGGTGAAGCAGCAGACAGAGGCCATACAACACATCCTGCCCCGGCGGGCTCAAGACACCGCACCCCATCTGCTCTTTGTCAAGGGCATCCTCCTGCAACAACAACAGATCTAGGGCAAGCACGTGTTGGTCCGGACGGACAACACAGTGACGGTAGTGTACATCAACCGCCAAGGGTGTCTACGTTCCCGTTGCATGTCACAAAACGCCCGCCGTCTCCTCCTCTGGAGTCAGCAGCATCTCAAGTCACTATGAGCCACTCACATCCTGGGTGACCTCATCACCGCAGCGGATGCGCTGTCATGTCAGGTTTCCCTCAGGGGAGAGTGGAGACTCCACCCTCAGGTGGTCCAGCTGATTTGGAGTCGATTCAGTTGAGCACATGTAGACTTGTTTGCTTGTCGGGAATCCTCCCACTGCCCGCTTTGGTACGCCCTGACCGAGGCACCCCTCGGTATAGAAGCGCTGTCACACAGCTGGCCCCCTGGACTACACAAATATGCTTTTCCCCCAGTGAGCCTACTTGCACAGACCCTGTGCAAGGTCAGGGAGGATGAGGAGCAGATCATCCTAGTAGCACCCTACTGGCCCAGCCTTGGCATTTCTGTGTCCGGTGCGAGCTTTACGCATCTATTTGGATCGCACGCAGAGCCTTAGAAGCTCCGAGCAGCTCTTTGTCTGCTGTGGTGGACAGCGTAAAGGAAGCGCTGACTCCAAACAGAGGATGGCCCACTGGGTTCATTGATGCCATCGCAATGGCATATCAGGCTCAGTGTGGTGGCCTCCCGGGCCCTGGCCAGTGCGCCTCTTTGGCAGACATCTGCAGAGCAGCGGGCTGGGCAACACCCAACATCTTTGCGAGGTTCTACAATTTTCGGGTTGAGCTGGTCTCGTCCCGTGTATTGGCAGGCACGAGCAGGTAAGATCCGGGATAACTGGCCGGTTGTACAGTGCGCTGATGAGCCCCTGTACTGAGGTAGGTGCTCCACATGTGCTGGTTCCCTGAAGGTGACCCCATGTGATATCTTCCGCAAAATCGTTTCCCTGTCGGCAAACTGCGTCTTCCTTGGGCAGAGGCCCCTCTTCCCCCAGTCGCCATGCTCTGTAGAAACTCCTCCCCCTTCGGGTAGGACCTACCATGGGACCTCTCCACATGACAAACTTCCGACAAGACTCGGTAAGACCATGTGACATATTCCACTCAAAATACCCCCCCCCCCTTTTGGGCGGGGTGTGGTCTCCACGGTGTCCTCCCCTTGGGAGGGACACCCCCCGACACAGACACTTATGGCTCCCAGTCAGTTAACAAATTCCACTCTTTTTGGGGAGAAAAGAGAGGGAAAGAGGCCTCGGCTGGGCTAGCCTGTCCCTATTGTTGGGCAGTCGACTTGTTCCTGATGGACCGTTCAACGCTCATAAGAGTGTTGGGGGAGGTTATTTGATGGCCTGGTTGCTGGCTACAAGGCACACAGCGGTCTGCCCTTCACACACCGGCAGTTCACGTAACACAGTTCAGCTAGTTGTGGCGTTTTGTATAGGGACCCCTAGTGTCACTACATCGACACAGCGTCGAGTGAGTGACGGATAGGGAACGTCTGGTTACTTTTGTAACCTCCGTTCCCTGATGGAGGGAACGAGACGTTGTGTCCCTCTGACCACAAAGCTGAACTACCTGCTGAAATGGCCGGGACCTGGTCTCGACTCCTCAGCACAAAACATGAATGAGTGGTTGCATACCAGCTCCTTTTATACCCGTATGTCTGGGGGAGTGGCATGCAAATTCCACTCTCCAATTCTCATTGGCCTTTTTTAAAAAAAGCAGAGGTGTTTGGGACTCCCAAGAGTGACCCCTAATGTCACTACATCGACACAACTTCTCGTTCCCTCCATCAGGGAATGGAGGTTACGAAAGTAACAAGGACGTTTTTTCAGATAAAGTGTTCACAGAGTGGCACCAGTTAAAAAGTGAGTCATTTAAAGTTTCAAATAATGTAATACAGTCAACAAGAATACATATTTGATTAACTCTAACCCCAAAATCCAAACCACAACCCTAAACCTAACCATCAGTGAAGTAAAATTTTTATTTTAGAGTGATAATGCAACCTCGAAATCGCTATTACCATTGTTTATGTAAATGCAACTACTTCTTGGTTTCCATGGGACAAAAACCCATGTCTCTGAGTTTTCAATAAGGCTAGAGGGAATAATCAAATTTTAATTGATGCAAACATCTCTGATGAGGGTCGCCACTTGGTCAGTAGTCTGGCAGAATAGGGTTGATTTCAGGGTATATGAACTTTCGGAAGCAACATGATGATCACGTTGACTTTCCACATTAAATATATTTTTTACAACAAAATAAGGTCTGGTCCAAATTGCAGCTTATTCTTCTCAGGAACCGTCCACTTAAACAGACCAGTATGTTTAGCGACCAATCACAGTTTTGTTTTAATATGCCATTTAGGGGTGGAATTCGTGTAAAAAAATAAATAAACAAAAAAAGCGAAAATGTGCATAGACTTGTCATCTGTCCAATTCTCTCCATTCTAAATTATGAATTCCTGATTATTTTACAAATATAACTCAGCAAAATATACAATTCTGCTCGTAGATTTGTAGTTAATTTTCTCCTGATTGCCTTAAAATAAAAGATTAAACGCCACTAACCTGGCAAATCCATTGGTTAGTTTTTCATCAAAAGCGCTTATTGTATCAACTTGTTACCTTGTGAAGAATTTTTTTTTTTTTTTTTTAAGAATAACATGGTCTCATAACAAGTAGGCAAAATCATAAGAAACTGTACGAGATGGCTCATATAAAAACGTAAAACTTTTGCTCCCATAGAGAAAATTAAATGAACCAACGAACAAGTTTATAATGATTTTTCCTAAGCTTAACCCTTAACTCAAACCTAAACCTAATCATAAAGTTTAACCCCTTACCCAAACCCAAAACCTAACCAAGATATTAATAGTAAAATCAGTGTTGTGTACCACGGAAGAATGAAAAAATCAGGGTTTAGAACAAGACGAGGGAAGCGTATTACAGGTTATTGACATACAGTAGATCAGTCATTTGTATTGCATACATTAATATGGAGGAGAAAACACATCTTTGACGTATGCCTTAGGCGTGTGTCAAGGATGTGTTTTCTCACCGGATATATTCAATGTATATGGTGAGCAGATAGTCGAAGTTCCAGGAATAGTGATAGGTGGTATAAAGTTAAACAATCTAAGATATGCAGATGGCATAGTCCTAATAGCTAGATCTGAATCGGACCTCCAACAAATAGTGAATAAAGTTGCATCTGAGAGTGAGAAGAAAGGGCTCTTTATCAGCTGAAAGAAAATGGTATGCCTTGTGGTTACAAAGCAAAAGGAAACTCCGATCTGCAATATTAAAATCTTTGGAGAAGGTCTGAATCAAGGGAAAGGCTTTACCTATTTGGGAAGTTGGATAACATCAGATGGGAGGTGCAACAGAGAGATTGAGAAAAGAATTGCAATGGCTAAAAAACTTTCTCTAGAATGGGCAGCCTTCTTTGTAATTTAAAAATCACCATGGAAACAAGGATCAGCGTACTAGACTGCTATGTAATGCCAATTCTAAAATATGGCTGTGAGAGTTGGTTGATATCAAAAGAAATGGAAGATCGATTACAGGCAACAGAAATGTGGTTCATCAGATGTATGTTACATATTCCTTGGACTAGTCATACTACAAATGAGACAGTTTTAAATAGAGCAGGCAGTCAAAGGGTGCTAATCCAGAAACAACAACTTGATTTCTTGGGCCATTGTGTGAGGAAAGGAGGTCTAGAGTATTTATTTTTAACTGGAAAGACAGAGGGAAAGAGAGACAGAGGGTGGCAGAGAACAACATTTCTTCAGGATATTGCAAACTGGACAGGCATGGATAAGATGAAGCTTCTGCAACTGGCAAAGGATAGGAAGGAGCGGCATTTTATGGTCGTCAGTGTCACTGGATACTAGGTTTGGGCGGATTGATACAAAATTATCGATACTTCCGATACTGTGGTATCAAGAATATCAATCCTCACACAAAAATATAGATTCTGAAGTTTTTTGTTTTTTGTTTTTTAAACAAGTGATATTATTATTTAGATTGCATGAATATTAATGCATCACATAAGCTTCAAAGTGGAAAAAAATAATTTTATGAGTGAATTGTTGCTTGGCACCAGAACAATTTTTTCTTCCGCTCATTTTGACACGCAGAAATACTAAAATACAGTAGGGATGGGCAATACCACTTATTTTCTTTTCGATCTGATACCAAGTATTTTTAGGCCAATATCACCGATATCGATACCAATACCGATACCTCTATTAAATTAAATTTTTACGAATTATTTGGATAAAATTAGTAACTTTATTATTACTTAATTTTTTTTTAATATTTATGGGCCTGCTTAGTTTACCCTTTAAAAATTAGTTAGTATAAGCCACATATAAAACCTCAAAATTAACCATAGATATTATTATATGGTTACTATTACTAAAACCAATTGACCATATGGATACTTCAGTAATGCTGTAGTAAAACCATGGTTAATTGTATCAAAACCTTGCTTTCTGCCAAAAAGAAAAAAAGAAAAGAAAGAAAAAACATGGTTACTACAGTCATGGTTACTAGTCATGGTTAATACAATATTACTACAGTAAATCCATGGTAAGTTTTCATAAGGGTATCATTTATTAACGAAGATTAAAGATCATTATCAATGTTTTAACAACTCTGAATTTAAATAAACCTGTAAAAATTGTCAAAAAAGCTCATTATAATACATGTCACGTCTAGGTTTGTCATTACTTAGTGTGAATAACTCCAGATGCTGTTTTTCTGTCATTACCGCAGGAAAGCACTGCTGCCTCTTTGAATGAGTGCTATGACTGAAAGGGTGAGCGCTGTCTGACTGCTAGTGGATCCGGCACTTGAAGAAGAAGAAGAATATGGAAGAAGTAACCAAATTTGCGCATAGATATTTCCTTTCTTAATAAAAGTGTTGGATAGGAAGCTAACCAAATCTGAAGCCTGTATTGAATCGATTTGAATTTCTACTTGCTGATTGGTTGGTCTTGATGGGAATAAAAAGTCTTACCTTTTCGTACAAGCCAAGTTGTCCGATATCTTATGATTTTGCCATTTCATAAGAATTATTATGAGTTGCCATGAGACTATGTATGGCAGAATAATAATAATAAAAAAGAACCTTTTGCCCTTTCTCCAAGAAGTTGCATAAAACCAGGCAATCTGATTACAATCTGAAAAATTACTTTCTGAAAGTACTTTGCGTTCAGTATGGATCAGATGGTCAGTAAATGGAATATGGGCGATCTGTGGGACTGTTGTCTGAGACTACATTTAAATATGAAGGTAACAGTGTTCAAGTTCAAGTAATAGTGAATTTGTATAATGGATTCTATCGTTCAAATCAAAGATTATTGATAAATGATATAAATGTTATAACATAAGTGAAATTATAATAAACAAATTGATACATTCATGCTAACATGCATTAATTAATAATCAGCATGCTGGACATTTTATCTTCACATGTCTGGCCATTCCTTTAATTGATGAGTTCCACTTACTGTCTGTCAAATGATTTCTCTCCTGATAAGCAGATGTTTTGCTAAATGAGTTTTTCCATCACTGTTTGAGTCATCTCATTTACTGGTGGATGAGAGAGGATGCAGAATTGATAGGCCATCAACCGACAGAGCACCTCTGGGAATGAGACAGCTATTTCCCTCGCATCTTGCCATTCTTACTGGAAAGCTAATTGATTTCAGACAGGCTTTTAGCAACAGGTTTCTCTCTATTCATATTCCTATTTTTTGCAGTCTCTTCAGCATATGTCCTTGGTACACTGCTGAGAATTATAATTTCTACCACTTGCCAACCATAATGGATTTGTTGATGCAGGACTTGCTAGATACAGCTGTGGGATCGCTGAAATAGCATACATTTATAACCAGAAATCAGATTAGTGTTTTGATCTGTTAGCATTTATATTAGATTAGTGCTATAGCCGAATCTCTATAGACGTACAAATGAGTGTTGCTATTGTTCAGATGTGTGAGTTGTTGAAGCACTTCAAACTTTTTGCCAACTGGCCAACTGCCATAATTGCATACACACATCGAGTATCCATGACCTGTGAAATGCCTGTGAAATGGTTGACTGATGCATACATATGCTTAAACAGCACAATAGTGTAATACAGAAGTTGTTAATAAACTGCCTACCTTTGCAGAGGTCTAGTTGCTGCTCAATCTACCAGATAATGTGCTCCTTTGCATAATCCAAACACCTACTAAATTCTAGTTCAGCTAATGTGCATCGATATTCCTAATGTACTTATTCTATATTTTGTAGTTTGTTTCACAGTTATTTCTTTAAGACTGCATGGAAAAGCACAACTTTCCCTTAAATGCAATCAGAAATGAGGCAATGGCATGTTTAATATACTGTATGTATAGAGAATAAAATTGTAATCACAATCTACTTTTTTCTACATGAATATGTCTATACAATCAGTGGACGCATGGCCCAAAAAGCCCCATTGAAGCCATGCTTCAATTGGAGTCAATGGCATATATCAGTACCATTTTTTATGCATTATACATTATACATGATTATACATCATGATGGCGCCGCGGATGGCCGCCTCGGTGTGGAGCGCTTCTATTGTTTTGTTATTTTTGTTTGTTTGTCCTGTGTTTAGTAATCTTTTTGCTGAACATTCGACAGCATACACCAGTCAATCTTTTCCCGGATTTTGAATACTCGGACATTTTGTTTGACATTTTAGTTGGAGGCGTGGCTGTGTTGTTTAAAAACGCTATGAGACGCAGGCAAGTGAGACGAGCAGGCGCTGGTCAGGCTCCGTCGGCGGGGCTTTCGAACAACGCTGCCGAGCATTCATCTTGTGAATCTCCGCTCTCTCCCTAACAAAATGGACGAACTACATCTTCTCACCCGCACAAACAAGGACTTTTCAAACTCTGCTGCCTTGTACTTCACAGAAACCTGGCTGAGTGAAGCCATTCCGGACAGCGCTTTACATCTGCCGGGCTTTCAGCTGTTCAGAGCGGATTGCATCACAGAGTTAACGGGGAAAACAAGAGGTGGTGGAACATGCTTTTACATCAATGAAAGTTGGTGTACAGATGTAACAATGTTAAAGAAGTTGTGCTGTCCTAACTTGGAAGTGCTCTTTATTAACTGTAAGCATTTCTACTCGGCGCGTGAGTTTTCCTCATTTATTCTGGTGAGTGTGTATATCGCGCCAAACGCAACAGCTGGCTGATCAAATCACAGACATGGAACAACAATACCTGGACTCAGTTATTATTATTCTTGGGGATTTTAACAAAGCAAATCTCACACGTGAACTGCCCAAATACAAACAGCACATTGCATGCCCAACCAGAGAGAGAAATATACTGGACCATTGCTACACAACAATAAAGGATGCATATCGCTCTGTTCCTAGAGCAGCTTTGGGACTCTCTGATCACTGTCTGGTTCATCTTCTTCCAACTTACAGACAGAAGAGAGATGGACCAATGAAGCAGAGCTGGAACTACAAGCCTGCTATGACTGCACTGATTGGAGTGTTTTTGAGGCTGCAGACACCATTCTGGATGAGCTCACAGATACTGTTACATCATATATCAGTTTTTGTGAGGATATGTGCATTCCTACTAGGACTTATTTAAAAATTTAACAACAACAAACCATGGTTTACAGCGGAACTCAGGCAACTTCGTCAGGCCAAAGAGGATGCTTACAGGGTTGGAGATAAAGTCTTGTGCAATCAGGCCAGGAACACACTTAATAATGGAATCAGAGTGGCTAAAAGAAGATACTCTGAGAAGCTGAAAAACAAGTTTTCAGCTAACGACCCTGCATCAGTGTGGAGTGGCATGAAACAACTTACGAATTACAGGACTCCTGCCCCCAACCCTGTGGTGGACCAACGACTGGCTGACGACCTGAATGTGTTCTACTGTAGATTTGAAAGGCCCAATCTCACACCCCACACCCACTCTGACCTTCACTTCACACAAACACCAACACCTCCTGCAACCCCCCTCCTCCCCCCTCCTGCTACTCAACCTGCACTTAAGATCTGTGAAGATGACGTGAGCCGCGTCTTTCGACAACAAAGGATAAGGAAAGCACAGGGCCCAGATGGCATTTCACCTGCATGTCTTAGATCCTGTGCTAACAGCTGGCCCCCATCTTCACACAGATCTTCAATAGATCACTGGAGCAGTGTGAAGTCCCATGCTGCTTCAAACGTTCCACTATCATCCCCATCCCAAAGAAACCAAAAATTACAGGACTTAATGACTACAGACCTTGACGTCTGTGGTCATGAAATCATTTGAGAGACTGGTGTTGGCCCACCTAAAGAACATCACTGGACCCTTTCTAGATCCCCTTCAATTTGCTTAGAGCAAACAGGTCTGTGGATGATGCAGTCAGCATGGGATTGCATCATATCCTGCAACATCTGGACAGACCAGGGACATATGCAAGGATCCTTTTTGTGGACTTCAGTTCGGCTTTCAACACCATCATCCCAGCTATACTCCAGAATAAATTACACCAACTCTCTGTTCCCATGTCTATCTGTCAGTGGATTACCAGCTTTCTGACGGACAGGCAGCAGCTTGTGAGACAGGGGAAATTCACTTACAGCACCTGTACAATCAGCACTGGTGCCCCCCAGGGATGTGTGCTCTCCCCACTACTCTTCTCCCTCTACACCAATGACTGCATCACCAAGGACCCCTCTGTGAAGCTCCTGAAGTTTGCAGATGACACCACTGTCATCGGCCTCATCCGAGATGACGATGAGTCTGCATACAAAAGGGAGGTTGAACAGCTGGCTGCCTGGTGCAGTCAAAACAACCTTGAGCTGAACATGCTCAAAATGGTGGAGATGATTGTGGACTTTATGAGGAACACCCCAACACTGACCCCCCCTCACCATTCTAAACAGCACTGTGGCAGCAGTGGAGTCATTCAGGTTCCTGGGCACTACCATCTCACAGGACCTGAAGTGGGAGACCCACATTGACTCCACTGTGAAAAAGGCCCAGCAGAGGTTGTACTTCCTTCGCCAGCTGAGGAAATTCAACCTGCCACAGACGCTGATGAAACAGTTTTACTCAGCAGTCATTGAGTCTGTCCTCTGCATTTCAATAAGACCCCACTTACCCTGCCCACTACCTTTTTGAACTGTTGCCTTCTGGCCGACGCTTCAGAGCTCTGAGCACCAGAACCGTCAGGCACAGGAACAGTTTTTTCCCTCAGGCTATCCATCTCATGAACAGTTAATTGCCCCATTGAGCAATAACTATGTGCAATACACAGTTTAGTCTTTCTTATATTTATCCAACACATCCAACCTCTTCTGCCATTTCATTCCTCTGAGAAAAAAAAACATTGCACTGTACATAACAGATTTGTATTTACACTGTACATAACAGATTGTATTAGATTTGCACTACCCATGTGTATGTGTGTATGTATGTATGTGTGTGTCTGTATGTATGTGTATAATTATTTTTTATTATTATCTATGTCTTGCTGCTGTTTTTGTATTGTTTTTGTATTGTACGCTGGAAGCTCCTGTCACCAAGACAAATTCATTGTATGTGTAAGCATACTTGGCAATAAAGCTCATTCTGATTCTGATTCTGATTTTATTCCAATGGTTGAAAGATAAATGTTCATTGGATAAGAGTATCTAAGCATGTAATTTTGGGTCCTACCCTGATGCCGTGCTTCAATGGTACATGAGCACTATTTGCATTGAAAACTTAAATTGGGCTTCAATTAATGTATTTTTATTGCACCTGTGAGCCCAGCTTCTATATGTGATGATTGGTCAAGCTCTCAGATGAACAGAACTTTGCAGCAAATGGTCAGTAATTAAAAACGTCATGAAGGTGAATGACAGAGATTGAAATGTAAAAGCTTTAGACTGTCGCACGTAGTGTTTGACGGTTCGTAGATGCAGACACATATACACAGTTATTTGCCATCTGTTGTAACACATTTTAGCTTCCATAATTCTAGATTTTGCTTAATTTCCATTTTTGTCATTATTGCAAAAAAGGTTCTGAGCTTCGTCAATTATTTTCATTAGGTAATTTCACTCTGAGTACTCCCTAAAAAGCAGTTAAAAAAAGATCTTAATATTAGGGCTGTCGATTTAACACGTTAATTTAGTGCGATTATTTATATAAAAAAATAATGTGTAAAAAAACAAAGCTGTAATCGTGACTCCTGACCCATATGTAAATTCCATAAAAGTGCGTATTTTACTTCTGTTCCTTTGGATCAAATTGAAGCTTGAAGTACTTTGTGTTTTTATGAGCCGTGTCAGCATGAGGGAGTCAACAAGCCTCAAACCTCATAAGTAGCGAAGCCACAGGTCACACAGGATGCGTTCTTGACAGCTGGATCAAGCACAACAGAATTCAGGCATTTTGAAAAGAAAATTCTCAAAGTTCATCTACTCTTAGCTTGACACAGCATCCTAAAAACGTGGTGTTTATGATGCTGAAAACCAGAGAGATACTCCATATGAGTATGTCTCACTCATATGTACATAGTCCGACAATTAAAGATACGGAACTCAAGATCATGTCATCTGAGAACATTACAGATTGATGAACTCAAGTGCAAAATGGATTGCTGTTGACTATAGGCCTATGTTTAATGAAATGGAAATATACTGACTTTTTAAAGTCACATTTTGTATTGTCTAATCAATCGTAAATCAACTATAAAAATAAGCCTCATTACAAAAAAATCTAGAGTTCTGGCAAACTAGCTGCAAACTTGCCACTCACTATTTTCACATGCAAATGAGCTTGTGAGTCGCCACAAATGTTTGCCAGAAGTTTGCAGCTCTTCACTGGTAGTGGTGAACCTGCACATTTCCCAGATGGATGCTTTGAGCATCTCACTTTGGATGTATCTCAGCATAAAGCAGCATTTTTAGGTTGCTGTGAAATTTTAGAAAAACACTCAAGATCTCTAGTATACTGCATTCGGAATTGCGCTTGGACCAGCGGTGTTTGAACGCATTCTCATTTTGTGCTGTTGCTAGTGTCAAGCAAGTCTTACCTTGGCCCCGCTGAAAATAGGTTGTACTTCAAGTTTGAATTGTTCTGATGGTTGAAATTGTTTATTTTTCAGTCCAGGGACATGATTTATTGTGTAAATTTTATAACGCATTATTTTTTTCTTAATTATTTGCACTGATTTAACATTAAATCGACAGCCAATATACACGATTTAATGCTTCAACTATATCCAGCACTATCCTTGTAACTTATTAAGTCGCACTGCTTAGCATTTGTACTCGGTTTAAAGTAAGACTAGTTGAATATTACTTTAAAGAATTGTGTAACACTATGCCACTCTCTCAATCAGAAGTGAAATTGACCATCCTTTAATGGGTCTAAGCCACAAGCCAGTCAGAAAAATACAAACAACTTTATAAGAAAATACACAATTTATTAAATAAAGCAACAAAATGTAAACAGTCAGCTGTATGGATAAATGAATAAATGTATTACTAGACAAAATTTTGTGGCATGAGAGCAATTAATTTATACATACAAACTCGTGTACCACACAATTCCACTCCTTTAAGAATATTAAAAGCTAGCAGATAACTCCATGGTACAACTTCTCAGCATCTCAGATTCCCTGCACAGATCACCATGGAAAGTTCGAGAGTTAAACAAGTGAAATTACACACACCAAAAGAAAATACAAATCCAAAACCCCAAATAAAAACAAGCTAAATAATCTCACAGCAAACATAAGCCCCCTTACACCTCAACTGCGCACATGCATGGGAAGCAAGAGGAAACTGGCTTGCAACACAAGGCTGGGGAATGATGGTCAAGACACACATGCAAAGTTAAAGGCCTAGCTAACTAGTTCACAACAAACGTAAACGTCATGGTTACTTGTGTAACCTCTGTTCCCTGATAGAGGAAACGAGATGTTGTGTCAATGTAGTGACACTAGGGGTCACTCTTGGGGGCCTGAGACACCTCTGGTCTTTGATAAAAGGCCAATGAAAATTGGCGAGTGGTATTTGCATGCCACTCCCCCGGAAATATGGGTATACGGGCTGGCGTGCAACTACTCATTCAGGTTTTATGCTGAGGAGCCGAGACAAAGTCCGGCCATTTCAGCGGGTAGTTCAGCGTTGTGGCAGCAGGGACACAACGTCTCGTTCCCTCCATCAGGGAACGGAGGTTACACAAGTAACCATGACTTTCCCAATCTGTCACTCACTCGACGTTGTGTCGATGTAGTGACACTAGGGGTCCCTATACAAAACGCCGCAACTGGCTGAACTGTGTTACGTGAACTGGTGGTGTGTGACGGGCAGACAACTGTGTGCCTCGTAGCCAGTGCACCAGGCCGACACGTAACCTCCCCCAACATAGTTATGAGTGTCGAACGGCCCTTTGGGAACAAATCGACTACCCAAAAGATAGAGACAGGCTAGCCCAGTCGTGGCCTCCTTTTCCCTTCTTTTTTTCCACTCCCTAAAAAAAAGGGGGAATATCTGACTGGGCCGACCAGGTCTAGTCAGGGGGTGTCCGTCCCAAGAGGAGGACACTGCGGAGACCACACCTCGCCCGGAGAGAGGGGGGATATTTAAGTGGAAAATACGTCACATGATCCTGCCGAACTATGTCGGAAGTATGACATGTGGAGAAGTCTCATGGTAGGTCCTACCCAACGGGTGAGGAGTTACTACAAACATGGAGACTGTGGAGACTTGGCCTCTGCCCAAGGAAGACACAGTTTGCCAACAGGGAAACAAATTAGCGGAAGATATACATCGCATGGGGTTGCCTACAGGGAACCGCCACATGCGAAGCACCTACCCCAGAATAGGGCTTTTAGTTAGCATGTGTACTGGCAGGAACACATGCCAGCAGCGAGTCTTTCCGAAAACTGTGATATGCCATAGCTATGGTGTCAATGAGCCAGTGGGCGATCCTCTGCTTGGAGACAGCGCTTCCTTTCCGCTGTGCACCAAATCAGACAAAAAGCTGCTCAGAGATCCTAAAGATCTGCGTGCGATCTAAAAAGACGCGTAAAGTGCGCACTGGACACAGCAATGACAGGGCTGGGTCTGCCTCCTCCTGGGGCAGTGCTCGCAGGTTCACCACCTGGTCCCTAAAAGGGGTCGTGGGAACCTTGGGCACATAGCCCGGTCGGGGTCTCAAGATCACGTGAGAGTAGCCCGGACCGAACTCCAGGCATGTTTCGCTGACAGAGAACGCTTGCAGTTCTCCTACCCTCTTGATGGAGGTGAGTGCAGTCATCAGGAGGGCAGTCTTCAAGGAGAGTGCCTTAAGCTCAGCTGACTGCAAAGGCTCAAAGGGGGCTCTCTGTAGACCCTGAAGAACTACAGAGAGTTCCCATGAGGGAACGAGGCGTGGTCTGGAGGGGTTCAGCCTCCTGGCGCCTCTTAGGAACCTGATGATCACCGCTGGTGGTAGACTGCTTAGGTCTTCCACGTCCCGTCCAGGGGCCAGACATGGAGATTCCAGAGGTCTGGTTGCGGGTGCCAGATGGTGCCCCGTCTCTGAGAAAGAAGGTCCTTCCTCAGGGGAATTTGCCGGGGGGCTGTCGCGAGGAGCGTGAAGTCCGAGAACCATGTCTGGGTGGGCCAGTAGGGTGCTACCAGGATGACCTGCTCCTCGTCCTCCCTGCCTTTTCACAGAGTCTGTGCAAGTAGGATCACTGGGGGAAACGCATATTTGCGCAGGCCAGGGGGCCAGCTCTGTGCCAGCACGTCTATACCGAGAGGTGAACCTGTGCCTGTCCGAATCAACTCCAGATCAGCTGGACCACCTGAGGGTGGAGTCTCCACTCTCCCCTGAGGGTAACCTGCCATGACAGCGCGTCCGCTGCTGTGTTGAGGTCACTTTGGAGGCGTCTGTCATGACCATGATGTGCCTGGAGACCTGCTCTAGGGAACGCCTGCCCGTAGAAACATGAGGTCGGTCCAAGGGCTGAAGAGGCAGTGACAGACCGGCGTGATGACCATGCGATGTGTCCCGCAGCGCCATGCCCATCTCGGGACTCGAGTCTGAAGCCAGTGCTGAAGCTGTCTCATATGCATCAACCCGAGTGGGGTGGCCACCGCTGAAGATACCATATGTCCCAGGAACCTCTGAAAGAATTTCAGTGGAACCGCTGTTTTCTGTTTGAACGCCTTAAAACAGGTCAGCACCGACTGTGCGTGCTCGTTCGTGAGGCGTGCTGTCAATTAGACTGAGTCCAAATCCAAACCGAGAATAGAGATGCTCTGAACCAGGAGGAGCTTTCTCTTTTCCCAGTTGACCCGAAGCCCTAATCGGCTGAGGTGCGAGAGCACCAGCTCCCTGTGTGCACACAACATGTCCCGAGAGTGAGCTAGGATTAGCCAGTCATTGAGATAGTTGAGAATGCGAATGCCCACCTCCCTTAATGGGGCAAGAGCTGCCTCTGCGACCTTTGTGAAGACGCGAGGGGACAAGGACAGACCAAAAGGGAGGACCTTGTACTGATACGCCTGACCCTCGAATGCAAACCGCAGGAAGGGTTTGTGTTGAGGTAGAATCGAGACATGAAAGTACGCGTCCTTCAGGTCTACCACCGCGAACCAATCTTGGTGCCGGACACTCGCCAGAATGCGTTTTTGCATCAGCATCTTGAACGGGAGTATGTGTAAAGCCGGTTCAGTACTCGCAGGTCCAAGACTGGCCGCAACCCACCGCCTTTTTCCGATACGATGAAGTAGGGGCTGTAAAACCCCTTCTTCATCTTGGCCGGAGGGACAGGTTCTATCGCACCCTTCTGTAGGAGGGTGGCGATCTCCGCACGCAAGGTAGCAGCGTTTTTGTCCTTCACCAAGATGAAGTAGATACTGCTGAACCTGGGCGGTCGCCTGGCGAACTGAATCACGTAGCCGAGTCGGACGGTCCGGATCAGCCATTGCGAAGGATTGGAAAGCGCAAGCCACGAATTCAAGCTCCGTGCGAGGGGGACCAAAGGGATGAGTCGGACGTACTGGCAGGTGGGGTACTCGAGGTGCCACACCATGTCGTGGCCGTGCTGAGTCTAGGGACATCAAAGCACTTACCTGGCTCCTTGTGACCACCCCCGGAACAGCCTGGGACGGGGGAGGAAGAGGCCTGTCCTCGCAACCCGTAGAGACTGTCACAACGCGGGTGGATCTGTGCCACAGCTGGGCGCGCAGGGGCGGGGAGACTGCCGCTGGAGCGCCAATCCTGCAAGGGTAAAGAGGTGGACGGTGGTCATGATGATGGCTGTGCACACTGGGTATGTGACCCAGGGAACGAGGAAACTGCTCTTTTGCTGAACTGTTGGGTACCACAGTCACTTGGGCATGCGGTGAAATCAAATGAAAAGGCAACAAACGATTCTCCACCCGGCCCTCCACCGGGGGATGGAGTGGTCTTTCTACCAGCTCCAAAGCAGTGGGTTTCGTCGACCCTGGGTTCCCCGCTTTGAAGCCTTTCGTGGGTTCTTGGCGGCCGGCCGTGAGACAGGTGGCATCTGCTTCCTGCGGTGGGCTCCACGCCGGGGCCAGGCCAAATGGGCGGGCTGTGGTGGAGCCGGTGCAGTCACCGCAGTGGGACGCCCTTGGCAACAAGCAGGCGGGGTGCGGGATCTTGAGCCGCTCCAGGGCAGGATATGCCGGATAGCCTCCATCTGCTGCTTTACCATCGAGAACTGCTGGGCAAAGTCCTCGACGGT
Source organism: Myxocyprinus asiaticus (assembly GCF_019703515.2). NCBI lineage: Eukaryota > Metazoa > Chordata > Actinopteri > Cypriniformes > Catostomidae > Myxocyprinus > Myxocyprinus asiaticus. The sequence goes on from NC_059361.1 coordinate 37,170,603, forward strand.
GTCGCTGAATAGGCCAGCCTGGGAGATAGGGGCAGCAAGGAACCGTGTCTTGTCGGCCTCACCCATCTCGACCAGGTTGAGCCAAAGGTGGCGCTCCTGGACCACTAATGTGGACATTGCCCGCCCGAGAGAATGCGCCGTGGCCTTCGTCGCCCGGAGAGCAAGGTTGGTTGCCGAGCACAGTTCCTGCATCAGATCTGGGGTGGAACTACCCTCATGCAGTTCTTTTAGCACCTTGGCTTGGTGGACCTGCAGGAGAACCATGGCGTGCAGGGCAGAGGCGGCTTGTCCAGCAGCACTGAATGCTTTGGCCATCAGGGACAACGTGAACCTACAGGGCTTGGACGGGAGCTTTGGGCGTCCATGCCAGGTGGCAGCGCTCTGCGGGCATAGGTGCACCGCGAGTGCCTTATCCACCGGGGGAATTGCTGTATAGCCCCTGGCCACCCCGCCATCAAGGGTAGTGAGTGCGTGGGAACTGAGAAATCAAGACTGGGCAGTAAAAGGTGCCTCCCATGATTTTGTCAGCTCCTCGTGCACTTCCGGGAAGAAAGGCACTGGAGCAGGGCGTGGCTGCTTTGAGCGGCGCCGCGAGCCCAGGAACCAATCATCGAGCCTCGAGGGTTCGGGGGAAGAGCGGAGGGTTCCACTCTAGCCCGACGCCTGCGGCCGCCCGGGAATGCATGTCCGTCATTTCCGCATCAGCCTGTGACTGGGCAATTGTCCCCAAAGGGGGGAGCCCAGCTGAGGCTTCTGCGTCCAACTGGACAAGCCCGCTCTCCGATGCTGCGCTCGAGAGCTCATCAGCTTTGTAGGCTCCGAACAAGAGGTCGAACTCGCCGTGAGATGAGCCGGCGGACTCATCTGGAAGCCCGATCGGGGCAGACGAGCGTGCTGGGGAATGGGAGGTCCGCGGGGGGATACCCGGCGGAGGCGGTCCCATTGGGGTCCCCAAATCGCCCCCAGTGCTAGCCGCGCTGGCCTCATACCCGTAGGTAGAATGACTGAGGCGGGGAGCCGCGACCGCAACGTTGCCATGGTCATGTTCTCACAGTGAGTACATGAACAATCCACGAACGCTGTCTCCGCGTGGGTCGCACCCAGACACGAAAAACAGCAATCGTGACCATCTGAAATTGAGAGATAACGACCGCAACCAGGAATAACACACAAACGGAAAGACATCTTTAAAAAGATGTGTCTTTAAAAAGACGTTCAGTGTGTGCCACTCTTTTAGAGAAATATACTCTTTTAGGAAAATATACTCTCTTTTTTTCTGCCGAAGCACCCAGGGGCATTCTCTGCAGTGCATGCTTTTTCCTCTAAATGCACATCTCCTCACACCACACTGTTTCCTGTGTAACTCACAGAGGAGGATCATGGGAGGACACTCAGCCCACTACTGACATCACAAATTGCTAGTTGCCTGCAATGGTGTTGTATGTCTAAAAGATCACAGGCATTTTCCAAACAACTGCTTTCAACAGATGACAGTGAGGGTGCCCTGCAAAGCTATTCATGGATAGACATGAACGTGCTCTCAACCTTTGTAGTTCAAACAACCTTTTATCAAAGAGACTAGAGCATGAAGACACAGAGGTAGGTCTGACCCATCAACTGAACAGCAGATTAGAGGCCATGCAAAGACACAAGTGAACAAAAGAGTACTTTAAGCATGAATCTGAATATAAAATTTCACACCTCGAAATTTACAACAGATGTCAACATATTCGAACGGTAATCCATCTGTTCTGTGTTATTACTGATACTTCTCATAATTTTATTGTTTTTCTTTGTTGTCTTTTTGCAATGTATTCCAAGTATTCTGAAAACATAAGCAACTGTTACCTGAAGGAGCTATTTCTACTTAATGTAACCATTAAAATAAATTTTGTCGGCATAACCAAAAGTAGTCAAGTCGATTCAGACATGTTAAATACAATTTTTGACTTGAACCAAACCAATTAATTAAGATGTTATCACATGAAGTTGTTACCACATTTTTAAGAGTGAATAGCGACTTAAATTTCCCCATTGAAGAGCAGTTTTGCTGTGGGACATTTACATTTACTGTATACTGTACCATCCATAAATGTAATTAATGTTGTCAGATGTATGTCATTTGGCCAGTGACCAAGGCGGTAAGTGTTGTTGAGCATATGGGCACATGTGAGCTCCATTTTCTGGTTGTAATATCCACGGAGGGGTGCTAAAAATGAGTTGTAAAGGGAGTTGTTTTCAGTTGTACAGGCTATAATACAGTGAAGAGGAATGCATATTTTATAAACTGTACCCACAAATCCAACCCCCTAACCTAAAAAAAATGTTGCTTCTTGACATGGGTCTCTGCTTATGGTCTCAATACAAGACCAGAGTCTATTTGCAGTGCAATATTTACTCACCCTAAAGGTATAAAAGGTAATAATTTCCTCAACTAGTCGGCACACTACAGTTTATTGGTCTTAACCACAACTCACCTGCTGTAGTCTAAAATATTATAATTACAGTGTATTTCATTATTAGAGTATGATTAAGGTGTTCACAGTGAATCTTAGCAGCTCTTAAAATGGCAAACTCATGAACATGCACAGTTGTTCCTACAACTGCAGAGTAAAATTTTGCCTCCAGCTCTGTTGTGCTTCTATTCTCTGTCGTTCTACAGTACCAAGCAGCAAGCTTGAGACCAAACCAAGTGGGGAGTCACTTTGAAGCTTTTGGCTTTGAGCAGTGATATCACTTTTCTATCGTTGACTGACATGGCTGTTCGACTGAGCATATCACATCCTATCTTACAGCAGCAGAACGTGCTGATTTTGTGGTGTTTACACAGGAAAACTATAAACCGTAATCTATAAGCACAGTGAAATTTTCAGAATAATATTCCAGTTAATAACAGCATTAAGTACTTCATAGAATAAGAGTGTTTATAAGGAGACTGAATATGGCTTTACATGGGAATATTTTTTTTTTTTTTTTTTTTTTTCCATCACAAGAATTTATGTTATGTTGCTATTGACTTTTATAAAATAAACCTACAGTGACAAATATTCGATGGAGTAAAAAGTGTGACAACTGGCCCTGGTCTCACCCTCTATAAATTTGCATTAGCAAAATGTTGATTCTATATTCTGTCATGTTTTGACTTACATGAATATTTCTCAGATAGATATATTTAATAAAGTAACACTCAACAATCTGGATCCGTCTCACCAGTATTTTACAGAGAGAATCTTCCTTGCTAGCAGAATAATTGGTGACACTTTACAAAACATTCTATATTTTAACATGAACATGTTCAATGATCAATATATTTTTGAAAGCATTTATAAATCTTGGTTAATGTTAATTTTAGGACTGTCAGCAATCATTCAGGCAGACGTATGGGCTTTTCACATAGGACAGGACTCGTTCTTGCTTTCCGTGTGTGTGTGTGTGTTTATTTTATTTAATTTTTTATTATTGGCCTATGTAACCTATGCATCAGAATGATGCTTTTGGACTGTTTTACTTTGATTGCGCCATGACTTACTCTTTTTCAGTGGTGTAAAGTAACTAAGTACAAATACTTTGTTACTGTACTTAAGTAGCTTTTTTCAAAATGTGTACTTTGAGTATTTAAATTTGTTGCAACTTTTACATTTACTTCACTACATTTTTTAGCCAAACAAATATGTTTTACTCTGATACACACCCTCTCGTTACTCGTTACCTGGACAAAAATAGGTTTGTTTTGAGTATAGGTTTGAGTATTTGATTGATAGCTGCCAGTGCGAGCACAAACACTCAGTACATGTGCTCATGCAGTCTGTGTCAGACCAGAGGCACGCTGAAATAAACACACTTTCAAGCACACAGACAAGATGCAATTGACCCTAGCTGTGTACAAACCTGACGGTCTAAATGTATTCATCACTGTATATAAGCCACAGAATATGAGGAACACAGAAACCATGGAGGACTCTAAGATGCTGTGGAATAATTACAGTAGGTGTTTTTACAACATGATTTTGCTGTCACGTGCTTTTGGTTCTCTCTACAGGACTGGTAGCATTGAGTAGTTTTGACTCAATTTGATACCTAAGCGCCAATGTGCCAGTTGTGTTCTGATTCGAAATGCTCACAATTATGTGTATGTCTGGTGTCATGTCGAGTTGTCACCAATCTATTTTCCCGGAATCGTCCCGGGTTTTGTCTGTCTGTCCTGGAAAAATAAAATTCCATTTGAAAAATGTACCGGAATTTTTACATTTTCCTGACGCTTTCACTCATATGAGCACTTGTTTATTTGCATTCTGTTCAATAAGAAGACACTGATCAATGATGTGTTCTCCAAAACAGCTCTTTAGAAAGTCAGATTCATTTTAGTGCATCGGTTCGTTTGACGATTCATGTACTGTATATGAAGCTTTGCTAAACCGTCCTCTCCATCTCATATGAAGTATTGGGAAGTTCGATTAATTTTAGCGAATTGGTTTGTTCAGAGGATTCATGTAAAAGAACCGTATTAAAGGACGAGTCATTTGAGTTTCACACAGAATACCCCACGCATAATTTCACTTTTTATCTGTTGCTAATATTGTTAAATGCTGCTGTTCACCACTGTTTTCGATTAATTTATTTACATAAATGTGTTTACATATATTTACACTGGTGTAACTGTTCAAATGCTGTTTAATACTGATAATTACTGTGTAATTTGTAAAAAAGGTAATACTTAGTGTAGTTAGGCCCTATTGTTTATAGCTTGTAGTGTAGTAACTATTTCTTAAAAGGGTAGCTTTAACTCAAAATTGCTCAGAGACAGAATAAGTAAATACAGTATGTTGTATTTATACATAATCAAATTATTGATATTATTGTTTGAATTAATTCTATTCTGTTCATGTTCATTTCCATGAACTATAGCTTATTTTCTGAATAAAATGCCCAGTTCTTATCCACCTGAGACTATTTATTTGTATATGGACAGTATAAGAACATAATTTTAGCAAAAAATAAATAAATAAATAAAATAAAATAAAAAATAAAAAATATGCAAGAGATTAAAGCACATGCTAATTTGCTTCTCAGGTCCCCAGATAGGATTTTATCCCTATATATAAAAAAAACAAACAAAAATTTTTTTTTTAACTATATAAATAAAACTAAACAAAAGTAAAACAAGCATTTGAAAATTGAAGAGAAAATATTGACTATACAAGTTAATATTTATTGTATCCAATATTACCTTTATAAGAATTATATGGCTTTAAAAATAACAACATGAATGGGTCAGATTTGAATTTGTAGTACTTTTACTTTTACTTTTTGATACTTCAGTATTTTTAAAACCAGTTACTTTTATTTAAGTAGTATTTTAATAGATAACTTTAACTTAATTAATACATTTTTGTGGTATCTGTACTTTTACTTAAGTATGGGAATTGAGTATTTCCACCACTGCTGTTTCTTTAGTCACTTGCACCATAAACTTCCATTTTTAAGACACTGTCAAGTTAAAGGTAGTTTGAAAAACAAAACGCTCCGATGGGAGGAAAATTACGTATTACAGAAATTATGTATGGGTAGGTGGCATGATTAATTTTGTGGATTTGTTTTTTTTTTTTTTTAAAGAGCACCTATTATGGTTTTTAAATGTGCCTAATTTTGTTTTAAAGGTCTCATACAATAGATTTACATGCATCCAAGGTCAAAAAACGCTTTAATTTGCTCATAATTTAAATTGCAGCATTACCTTTTTTTTTTCCCAGTGTCAAAAACGACTCGTTCAATGATCCGTTCTAAAGGATTCATTCTAAACTCCTCCTTTCAGAGAGCCTACTCTGCTCTGATTGGTCAGATGTCCCAGTCTGTTGTGATTGGTCTACTGCTTAGTGTAGTGTTTGAGGGCGGGTCAAAGCTGTTTGCGAGCAGCCAATGAAGACCAGAGGCAGGTTTTTTTGTTACCAAATTATGTAGGTTAGTACAGGAAGTAAGTCTGGAATTACTAACGACTCATTTCAGGTGTTCAGAATCGGTTCTTTCTTTTGGGAGTCAATAACTCCATTTGTCGTGCACTTTGATTTTTGAAACTTAATTATATGTAGAAAGAAACTACCAATATTTAGTATAAATACTATATTGTTCATTGTTATTTCATGTTACAGTAACTATTACATTAACTAATGTTACTAATGTTATACAACCTTATTGTAAAGCGCTACTAAATAGTCTTATTTACACATTAATTTAACCTAATGCTAATTATTGGGAAACTCACCAACACTATAGTAATGCAATTTACAAAAAAGCATCTCAATGCAACAAGAAAACTGCATTACTCCACTATAATCAAGCTGTATGTACTGCAAGCGCCCAATATCAAGATGCTTGCAAACAACTCCATTGATTTTAAAGTGAGTGATATAATTTTGTTACATTGCATTGCGCCACTTAAAATTAGCTTAATATGTCGATTGGGTGTTAATTACTTCCCCCCTCCCTTAAAGCTTCATAAAGTTCTATGCCTCAACACCTAATCCACAAAATGCACTCAACTACAGTGATTTAAGTTCCAAGAATGACAAAAAAGCACCATGAATGTAATACAAATGGTATGATAATAGTAGTCCATATGAGCAGAGCACTATTCCAGGTTTTCTGAAGCTATATGACAGCTTTGTCAGTCATTATTCACTGAAAATCTTACATTCCCTATAGTGCTAACATTTTACACAAACCTGCAGTGTCACGATTGATCACAAGAAATGCAAAAACCAATTACATCAATGTTTACTCAAACATCATGGGTACTAGCGTATCATGTGACCAGTCATGATCTGCCATATCTCCTTTTGTGCTCCACAGATGACAGAAAACCTTACAGGTTTGAAACAAAATGCTAAAATTATGGTAACATTTTAATTTTTCCTTCAATCACATTGTGGTTTCTATCAAAAGCATTTTTGGTGTTCATTTCTTGTTCAAGAGAGGAAGAGAGATTGTATGTTGTGCCCCAGGCAAACTCATTCTCTTGCCATTAAGGCCTTGACTTTTTGGTAGTCCTTCCTCGTGCAGGGCATCTTAAGATACACCAGAATAAAATGGAGACATAAAAGCATCTCTAATTTTGATTCAATACAGGATAATCCTCTGGACACACCTAGAGGACAGTTGCTACCCTCTCTGTGTTCTCTTTTCCTCTTCATTCCTCTTTTTCACTCCCCCTTTCTCTCCCCCTCTTCTTATTTTGAACATGAGCACTGAAATTTCTTGAGAACAGATGGGACCCTGCCACAGTCAGTACATCATGTCCAAATCATAGCAATCTGCCATGACAAAGAAGTGGAATGGATACAAGGTCATCCAAGAGCCAGAGGCATTGCACAGCAGTATGCAGGAACAACATTCCCTTTAAACCTTACTGAGTATTCACTTACATTCCTCCATTCAGAAAAAAGCACAAGTAATTTCTATTCATATTTCAGCAGTGCAATTTAAACTGCTGTGTTCAGTATGGTTCAGATAACTCTCACCAATGCTCCCTCATAACTAACTTTTAAAGGGGTAATTTTTTTTTATTTTATCCCCTTTTCTCCCCAATTTGGAATGCCCAATTCCCACTATTTAGTAGGTCCTCGTGGTGGCGCGGTTACTCACCTCAATCCGGGTGGTGGAGGACAAGTTTCATTTGCCTCCACTTCTGAGACAGTCAATCCACGCATCTTATCACGTGGCTCGTTGTGCATGACACCGCAGAGTCTCCCAGCATGTGGAGGCTCATGCTACTCTCTGCGATCCACGCACAACTTACCACGTGCCCCATTGAGAGCGAGAACCACTAATCGCGACCACGAGGAGGTTACCCCATGTGACTCTACCCTCCCTAGCAACCGGGCCAATTTGGTTGCTTAGGAGACCTGGCTGGAGTCACTCAGTACACCCTGGATTCGAACTTGTGACTCCAAGGGTGGTCAATACTCACTGAGCTACCCAGGCCCCACTTTTAAAGCGGTCATTATTTTTTTTCTTGAGGTCTACTTTTAATGTCAATAAACCTTTTTTTTGTTGTTATTATTCAGATTAAACAATAATTTGTTCTTTTGCTGCTGTGCCTTTTTCATATGTAAAATGAGTAGGCCTTAACAGCACTTTGCTACACTTACACACAAGCTGCGGGTTTGCTGTCAGGTCAAAAGTATTTTTTAAATGCCCCAACTTTCAATAGCATCTGAAACATTAAGAGTTTCAAAACAATTGCCACAAGAAGTTTTGAGTTCTGAAACAGTGTGTTTTCATAGTAAAATTAACTTTTTTCTAAAAAGATTAAGGGAAATTGGATTCCTCATGATATGACTTCTGAAATAAGAGGGATGAATCAATTCCTGGTAAAACGGGGCAGCCCTTTGCTTGAGTGTGCTGCAGTGCAAGAGAAGCCTGCTCAGCTGCACATTAGCAAACAACATGCATGCGAATCATTGCTTCTAAGACAACTTGCGTCAAAGCACAGGGGCTGGGGCAGTGTGCCATACATGAAGAAATATATCAGTGTCCAGCGTATAACAGAAGGGAAAACTGTCAGCATGATTTATTCCAGATGCAGAGAGAGAGAGAGAGAGAGAGAAACTTGGAGATTAGGGAAACAAACGTCAATCCTGTCAGCTACACCTCCGGGTCTCATCAAGGCAGTGAGGTAGAAAACGGTGAGGCAGTTGTTTACAAATGCATCCGTCTGTTTGCTCTTCAACACGGATGGGAATTAAAAGGCAAATTAGGGCTGCTGTGCTGGCGGTAATTGAAAGGATTGGGGGTTGTGGAGAGAAGTACCAGGAAGGACGTTCTTTGCAGGCACACAGGATGAGATTTCATTGGGAAAACAATGACAACAATCAATTGTACAACTGTGGTTTAGCTGGTTCTGAGCATTTTGCATTTGAGCAATTAAATATATAGACTATTTCAAGGACGTAAACAAAAACAAAGGAATTAGAATGCTACTGCGCATGTCTGGTCCATAAGCATATCCGCTAGTGGCATTTTTAAAACCCAGAACTGTAAAAAAAATAAATAAATAAATAATTTGTCAAACAGAACAAAAAAGATATTTGCAAAGACTGAAAATAAACAATGAGGCATCATTAATGGATCCTTTAAATAAAACTCTCAGTCAACAAATTTTCTCAAAGAACATCAAACGTTTACCTGAAGTTACTTATCCAGACATGTTGTTGATACAGTCCGTGTCTACGCGACAGAGGCAATGAAATTGTATGGCAGGTTACATGCTCACAGTTATTTCCTCAGCAGGGAGATTGGGAATATTGGATTGCTCCTGTTATAATCAATATAGCCAGTGTTTCCCATTAATTACCTAGACTGTGGGGGCCTGCCACAGTCTAATTTGTCCTGCCACAGTTTCATAATGAACCGAAAATATTTTTACACTTCTCTTAATAACATAAAAGATCTCCAAAGTTGTGTACTGTATGCGCACATGCTCACACACACTCACGCACTGGAAATACCTGGTTACATACGAGACGCCAAGGAGGACACAACATAATTTGAGGTAAGTTGTGACGAGGAGGAGGGCATGGCCGGGCTGTGAGGACACTCGCCCAGTGCTGAATTATCCTAATCAGCCGGGAGGTGGATAAAGACGAGCCGGAGGCACCAGTTCGAGAGAGAGAGAGAGAGACACGCAGCCGCTGTGTGTATGTCTGTGTGTTTATGTTTTTTTAAGTTGATTTATGTCATTAAAGTTAGGTTGACTGTTCTGCCGGTTCCCGCCTCCTCTTTACCCATCCTGAACTGCTGTTGTGGAGTCCTCACCGCCGCCATCTGCCGGTAAGCGGAGGAGCTGTGGCCGTCTGCCAGGAGATGCAGGAGTCGCTGCCGGCCTCCGGGAGTCAGAGGAACTGCTGCTGTCCACCAGGAAGGGGAGGAGCCATTACCATCCACCAGGGGATGGAGGACTCGCTGCCGTCCACCAGGGGAGGAGCGGCTGTCGTCTACCAGAGTGCGGAGAAGTGGCTGAGGACCAGGCGACGGTATGTCCAGGGACAGACGAGCAAGTTTTTCTCTCTCTCTCCTCACTTTCTCTGTCTCTCCCCCTTGCTCTTTCCCTCTCCCCTCTCATCGTCTCTCCCAGGGCTCCAGAGAGGCGGGGAAGACCTGCCAGGAAAAAAACAGCCGGAAGGGCAACACCTCACCTCCAGGAAAAAAGGGGAGGGGAGAAAATCATGCCGTAGGTTTCCCCGACCTGTATCAGGCGGTGGAGGAGTGTGACGAGGAGGAGGGCGTGGCCGGGCCGTGAGGACGCACGCCTGGCGCTGAATTGTCCTAATCAGCCGGGAGGGGGATAAAGAAGAGCCAGAGGCACCAGTTAGAGAGAGAGAGACACGCAGCCGCTGTGTGTGTGTGTCTGTGTATTTGTGTTTGTTTAAGTTGATTTATGTCATTAAAGTTATGATGACTGTTCTGCTGGTTTCCGCCTCCTTGCCCATTCTGAACCACGTTACAAACCTTAACTAATGTTACAGTATCTACTGCAGTTATCCACTAATCCAAACACAATTTTATCATTATCATTGTACAACAGCAAACAGATAACATTACTGCAGAAGTTATCATTGATAATTAACATTAATCTAACATTAGCTAACAACGTTATCTGTCAGTCTCCTCGCTTATGTTGACTGACATATCCAGCTGCTTGTTGTGAAAAACAATGTATAACGTATGTAATGTTACATTTAGCTAGCTAACGTTAGCTAATTATCTAATGTTAATGTTATTACCAGCGGCTCTGACAATGTAACTATTTTTTCTTTAAATAAACCAGTTCAACACAGGTAACCACTTTTGCTTCATTTCTTTGATGGCTCAAATTTATGCTCTAGTTGATTTTGTGTTTTGACCATTTGTGAACTGTGTTAAACTCCATCTCGTTTACCAAGCTTTGTGGTTGTGACTTTTTTGCCATGTCATCACCATTCATGTCTACACAACCAATGTGTTTATGATTAAATTACTACTAGAGCACAAAATTGTTTACAAGAGCACAAAGTTCTTCATAGATCTAGACTCTTAATTTTGCTCTCAAAGTGCAACAGATTGATGCATTTAACTTTAAAATGTAAAAAAATCTTCGAAGGGACCATGCCCCTGAACCCCACTTGATGGTCCGATGTCAACCCACCACACTCTCACAAGTCTTTCTCCTGTGGGAAACACTGAAAGCTGTTGAATGAAGCTGTCTGCGTGACCTGCGGACACGGTTTCCTTTTTTATTTAAAAAAGGTTTCCGATTACTTTTTTAGCGCTAAAAATACTTTTCTTGTTTCTTTCTCTGTATAAAAGTGTCTGCTAAATGATTAAAAATAAAGCAAATGACTTGCAGAGCTTCATTCATTATAATGGGAGAGATCTACCTCTCAAACTTACAATTGTTTGGCATAAATTTCATTCACCTACCAGAGATAAGATGTGTTCTACAGTTGTTAGTACTGCACGTTTCCATCCAGCCATCTTGCTTCATTGAAGCGGTTCATGCATCCATTTGTCATTGCTTTTTTCTGAGATCTAAACACTCTAATTTCCGTTAGTTACAGGCATCCAGGGAGCATCTGACGAATAACATGGTCCACATTTTAATAATGGCATTTAATGACAAATGTGTTAACATTAGTATCGTTAATCATGTTAAAGTCACTATGAATTTAGTGCCTCCCGCTGTTGTTTTGAATGAGGGTGTGTTCCATTCAGAAGTGATCATCCCTATGCGCTATTCTTTTCGAAGACTTTACCATCCACTATAAGAGCTTTGAAAGGCTAAAAGGTGTGGGACTCAAAAGTAAGGGTCATTCAGAACTCACTTGTTAAGGAATTTTTATTGGAAATTCAGTTTGAAGCGATCTTACAGCATGACTACCATGATTGTTCTCTTTTCAAAGTGCCATTCGGAGAGTGATTCATCCTGTTTGGAATGCAGTCTGAGTTCGACAGCTAGCAGGAAATATTCAAGGAACGAAAAGACGTAACTTCCTTAAACCATCTTGAAATGGTCTATTGTCAAAAAAGTCATGGAAACAGTGTTTGACCTGAACCTCTTTAAATGGAAAAGCATTTACTGCTGACCAGTTAGAGAGACAAAAAACGTCAAATGGTGAACAAACTCTGGATTATCACTGACATTCTGACATAACTGTGGAAAGAAGCGCAGCGATCATCATTGTAGACCAAATATATATATATATATATATATATATATATATATATATATATATATATATATACACACACACACACACACAATATACATGTAGATAGATTTAAATAAAGATTTAAGCTCCTACTCTGCATTATGATTGGATGAGCCAAGTTTTAAGCTGTTGTGAAATACCGACAAATGCACACCTATGACTACACATCAGTGACTGAAAAGCATTGCTAGTTGGCTTGGCAACCATAAACCAGCAGTTGTTGAACTATACTACATGGATTATACAGCTCTGGTAAAAATAAATAAATAAATAAATAAACATTTAAGAAACCAGTAAATTATCAGTTTCTCTGGATTTGCTATCTGTCACTCACTCGACGTTGTGTCGATGTAGTGACACTAGGGGTCACTCTTGGGAGCCCCAAACCCCTCTGCTTTTTGAAAAAAAGGCCAATAGAAATTGGCAAGTGGAATTTGCATGCCACTCCCCCGGACATACGGGTATAAAAGGAGCTGGTATCCAACCACTCATTCAGATTTTCTCTTCGGAGCTGATCAGTTCTATTCATTGAGCTGAATTCGCCGAGTTCATTCACCTCGTCTGCTGGATTTACAGCGCATTTCAGCGGCTTCTCCCCCTCTGCACCCATGGACTGCAGAGAATGCCCCTGGGTGCTTTGGCAGACCATCAAAAAGAGAGTATATTCTAAAAGAGTATATTTTCAACTCTAAAAGAGCGGCACACACGGAACGTCTTTTTAAAGATGCCTTTCCGTTTGTGTGTTATTCCTGATTGCGGTCGTTATCTCTCCGCTTCTGAAGGCCACGATCGCTGTCTTATGTGTCTGGGTGCTGCCCACGCGGAGACATCATTCGTGGATGGGTCTTGTCCTCATTGCGAGAACATGACCATGGCAACATTGCGGTTGCGGCTTGTCTTCATAAGAAAGCAAGCCACCCCAGCGGCTCCCCGCCTCGGTCCTTCTACCTACGGGTATGAGGCCGCATCTGTTAGCACTGGGGGAGATTTGGGGACTCCAATGGGATCACCTCCGCTGGGTAACCCCCCACGGACCTCGCATTCCTCAGCACACTCACTTGCCCCGGTTGGGCTCTCGGATGAGAACGCCAGCTCGTCTCAGGGTGAGTTCGACCTCTTATTCGGGACCCAAGAAGACGATGAGTTATTGAGCGCAGCATCGGAGAGCGGGCTCGTCAATTCTGACATGGAGGCTTCGGCTGGGCTTCCCCCTTCAGGCGTGGTCGTCCAGTCTCAGGCTGATGCGGTGATGATGGACATGCTTTCCCAGGCAGCCACAAGCATTGGGCTAGAGTGGAACCCTCCACTCTCCCCTGAACCCTCGTGGCTCGATGATTGGTTCCTGGGCCCAGAGCACCGCTCATGGCCGCACCCCGCCCCGGTTCCTTTCTTCCCGGAAGTGCATCAGGAACTGACAAGATCGTGGGGGGCAGCTTTTACCACCCGGTCCCGATCTTTCAGCTCCCCCGCTCTCACTACCCTCGATGGTGGGGCGGCCAAGGGGTATTCAGTGATCCCCCAGGTGGATAATGTGCTCGTGGTGCACTTGTGCCTGCATAGTGCCACCACCTGGCGTGGGCGCCCGAAGCTCCCGTCCATGGCCTGTAGGCTTACGCTGCCCTGCGCGCCATGGCTCTCCTGCAGGTACACCAAGCCAGGCACTAAAAGAGCTGCACAAGGGTAGTTATGACCCGGGATTGATGCAGGAACTGCGCTCGGCGACCGACCTCGCTCTCTGGGTGACAAAGGTCACAGCGCAGTCTCTCGGGCAGGTGATGTCCACCCTGGTGGTCCAGGAACGCCACCTTTGGCTCAACCTGGTTGACATGAGAAGGGCTGACAAGGCATGGTTCCTTGACACTCCCATCTTCAAGGTATTCCTGATCGGCGACACCGTCAAGGACTTTGCCCAGCAGTTCTTGGCGGTGAAGAAGCAGATGGAGGCCATTCAACACATCCTGCCCCGGCACGGCTCAAGACCCCGCAGCCCATCTGCTCATCGCCAAGGGTGTCCTCCTGCAGCAACAGCACTGGCTCTGCCGCAGCCCGCCCCCATGGCCCAGCCCCGGCGTGGAGCCCACCACAGGAAGCAGACACCACCTGTCTCACAGCCGGCCGCCAAGAACCCTAGGAAGGCTTCGAAGCACCCCTGTGATGGGCGACCCAGGGGAGAGGAGACGCGCTTCCACGGAGCTGGTAGACAGACCACTCCATCCCCCGGTGGAGGGCCGGGAGGAGAATCTTTTGTTTACTTTTTTGCCGCATGCCCAAGAGGTTGCAGTACCCAAAACTTCAACAAAAGAGTGGTTTCCTTGTTCTCTGGGTCACATGTCAGGTGTGCATGGCCATCGTCACGACCACCGTCCACCGTCCCATTTTGGCAGGTTCGGCGCTCCAGCGGCGGACCGCGTGCTCAGCTGTGGCACAAACATGCCTACACGGGTTGGTTATGTTGGACTGCGGGGATGATATTCCTCCTCCCCCCCCCCCCGGCCAATCTTATGCTGGGTATAAGGAGCCAGGTAAGTGCTTCGATGCCCTGGACTCAGCACGGCCACGGGGCTCGAGCCCCCTCGACGTGGCACCTCAGGCTCCACCCTGCCGCAAGGCCCCACCCGCCGGTACGTCCGACGTGATTATCCCCTTGGTCACCCGGAGTTTGGATGCGTGGCTCGTGCTTTCCAACCCATCGCGATGGCTGACCCGGACCGTCTGACTCGGCTATGCAATTCAGTTCGCCAGGCACCCGCCCAGGTTCAGCGGCGTCCGGTTCACCTTGGTGAAGGGCGAAAAAACGCATTTTAGCGAGCGTCCAGCATCAAGATTGGTTCGGTAGACCTGAAGGACGCGTACTTCCACGTCTCGGTTTTACCTCGACACAGACCCTTCCTGTGGTTTGCTTTCGAGGGCCAGATGTACCAGTACAAGGTCCTCCCCTTTGGCCTGTCCTTGTCCCCTCGCATCTTCATGATGGTCGCAGAGGCAGCTTTTGCCCCGCTAAGGGAAGTGGGCTTCCACATACTCGACTGGCTGATCCTAGCTCACTCTCGAGAGTTACTGTGCGCACACAGGGAGCTGGTGCTCAGGCACCTCAGAAGGACCTTCTTTCTCAGGGACAGGGCACCATCTGGCACCCACGACCATACCTCTGGAATCTCCATGTCTGGCCCTTGGACGGGACACGGAAGACCTAAGTGGCCTACCACCCATGGTGGTAGACACAATCACTCAGGCTAGGGCTCCCTCTACAAGGCGCCTGTATGCCTTGAAGTGGCGTCTGTTCACTAAGTGGTGTTCTTCCCAACGCGAAGACCCCCAGAGATGTGCAGTCGGATCGGTGCTTTTCTTCCTGCAGGAGAGGCTGGAGGGGCAGCTGTCCCCCTCCACCTTGAAGGTGTATGTAGCCGCCATTTCGGCACATCACGAGGCAGTGGATGGTAAGTATTTGGGGAAGCATGACTTGGTCAACTGTATGATCAACTGAATCCAGAATACATCGCTTGAGTTTTCAGAATAAACTGAACTACATGCTGCTGAAAACCAACATTCCATTATTTTAGATAACCGACAAGGTAACTCTGAGGTCTGAAGTGATCTTGCTCCAGCTTTTAAGAGTGCTGGTGTATGCTTCTACATACAAAGTCCCTTCTGGATACAGAGTCCCTTGAGTAGACATATGTTCTTTATACATAGGTTATCCGTCTACTGCTAGGAAGAGAGGGTCGTAGAATGAGTTGAATCCCTCCAGACTGTGCCTCATTCCCTCGTGGGACCTCTGGGGTCTACGGGGTGCTCCCTTTGAGCCTCTGGAGTCAGTAGAGCTTAAGGCACTCTCTTTGAAGACTGCCCTCCTGACTGCCCTCACTTCCATTAAGAGGGTAGGGGACCTGCAGGCGTTCTCTGTCAGTGAATCGTGCCTGGAGTTCGGTCCGGGTTACTCTCACGTGATCCTGAGACCCCGACTGGGCTATGTGCCCAAGGTTCCCATGACCCCGTTTAGGGATCAAGTGATGAACCTGCAAGCGCTGCCCCAGGAGGAGGCAGACCCAGCTTTGGCATTGCTGTGTCCGGTGCGTGCTTTACGCATCTATTTGGATCGCACGCAGAGCTTTAGAAGCTCCAAGCAGCTCTTTGTCTGCTTTGGTGGACAGCGGAAAGGAAGTGCTGTCTCCAAACAGAGGATCGCCCACTGGGTCGTTGATGCCATTGTGATGGCATATCATGCCCAGGATGTGCCGCCCCTCGTGGGACTACGAGCCCACTCTATGGGAGTGTAGCGACCTCCTGGGCCCTGACCAGTGGTGCCTCTTTAGCAGACATCTGCAGAGCAGGGGGCTGGGCAACACCCAACACCTTTGCGAGGTTCTATAAACTTCCGGGTTGAGCCGGTTTCGTCCCGTGTGTTGTCAGGTACGAACAAGTAAGTTCCGGGACAGCTAGCCGGGTGTACTGCTTGCGCATAGGGCCCTTCCCCTCCCATGAGGTGAAGACATGTGCTTGTGACTCCCAGTCGTGTTCACAAGCTGTGATCCCTAGATGACTTTCCTCCTTAGCCCTGTGGCAGACGAGTTTGCAGAGAAATTCGCTGCTGGCCCAGTACGTGTGCTAACTAGGCCCTGTACTAGGCCCCATAGGTGACCCCATGTGATATCTTCTGCTAAATCGTTTCCCTGTTGGTAAACTGCGCAGAGACCCCTCTGCCCCCGGTCACCATGTTTGTAGAAACTCCTCCCTCTCGGGTAGGACCTACCATGGGACCTCGAATAATGCAAAGAAAACAAGTTCATATTCATTTTTAAACAACACAATACTAATGTTTTAACTTAGGAAGAGTTCAGAAATTTGGTGGAATAACCCTGATTTTCAATCACATCTTGGCATGCTCTCCACTGGTCTTTCACATTGCTTTTGGGTGACTTTATGCCACTCCTGGCACAAAAATTCAAGCAACTTGGCTTTGTTTGATGGCTTTTTGCCATCCAACTTCCTCTTGATCGCATTCCAGAGGTTTTCAATGTGGTTCAGGTCTGGAAATTGGGCTGGCCATGACAGGGTCTTGATCCGGTGGCCCTCCATCCACACATTGACTGACCTGGATGTGTGTATGGAGCATTGTCCTGCTGGGAATTTTCTGCAAATAAATGCTCTAAATGACAATATTTTTTATTTGGAATTGCTGCTGCTCACATGATGTTTTTTTTTTATTTTTTATTTTTTATTTTTTTTATTTATTTTTGGCTGATTAGATAATCACATGAATAAGTAGGTGTACATGAGTTCCTAATAGGGGTGTGACGATTTGCTCTGACAACGATTCAATTTGATTACGATTCTTTAACTAACGATAACAATGCATCGTGAAATCTGAAATTTGGTAACGCTTCAATCGGATTAGATTAAATTTTTTTTGGAACAAATTATAATTCATTTTTACAAATATGCAGACTAAAGATTCAGAGTTTTTACTGAACATTCATAATTGAGACAGTACAGAAATGCACCAAACTTGAGCACTAGAGTCACAGATACATATAGGACCAAGGAGGTTTGGCTTATATGTGTGGCTGCATATTTTAACAAAAAATGCACTACATGATATGCACAATATATATTATGAATATATTACATTTAGACATAATGTGTACATATACAATAGATATGTTACATGCATTATATATCCAATAGTAATAAAGAATAACAATGTCTGATGAAATATAATGACTTGATGCACACACATAAACAGATGGTAAATTGTTAAACAAGCTTAATAGATTTGCATATCATGTAATGTTAAGATATTGCACCAATAATTAAAGATAAAATGTCATGTGCAGGCAGAGATACATGTTTAAATCAAGAAGGGTCATCAATTAAAAAACTGTCTATTAGTTAAAAGCATTTACAGGGGATGTGGTAACCGAATTCCCTATTCATTTTTGGGATAGGGAGAGAGGCGCGAGGAGGCTAAACTGAGGCACCTCCACTTGTCAAGCTTGTTTACGAGAATCCAATAGCATTTTCATGCAGGACTGTTTGCTGTACACACCGCAAGAGATAAAAATGCTTTATATTTTTGCAGCTGCCGTTTGTCATTGACCAGTCACAGGTGACTGTAATCAACTGGTTCCCTTCGGAACAGTCTGAAATTGCTTCCTATTCCCTGTAGCATTCACTAATAACTATAAAGAGAATGAATGAACGAATTAGTGTTTTTGTTCACAGCCAATGCTGCCCACCTATCACATTTATTTAAGCTAAGTTCTATACATGTTTTAACTGTTTAATGGATACACATTTATGCAGATACAAAAGCAATATTAGGCTAACATAATATATCGTAATCGGGGAAGAAGGCAACAACAGTGAACTTACTTTTGTCAAATAAATGCAAACAGTTTTGAATAATGACACAGAAAGCCTAACTAGGCAGCATCCATCCATCCATTTAATCTTGTGTAGGTTCACGGGGTTAACTCGGCAGCATAAACTTTCTTTATTTCAACGTGCGCTTTCTTTCCCTTCAGTCCCGCATGCTCCGTTCCGTGTCTGTTCTGAGAAGGTTTGTGTAATATGAGACGGTCACACTGGGTATTAATATAGTAATGATAATCGATTCTTAAATTGCATAATTGATGCATCAAAACTTATTTGAAAGATTGATGCACCGCAATGCATCGATGCATTTTCATACCTCTAGTTCTTAATAAAGTGCTCAGTGAGTGTATGTTTGTTCCTGGATCTCAATTTGTAGAGTGTGGCACTAGCAAAGCAAAGGTCATTGGTTCCTGATGCATTGTGTACCTTGAATGCTCTGCAAGTAAATACAAGTGTCTGCCAAATGAAAAAATGTACGTTTTAGGGCTGTCGATTTAATGCATTAATTCAGTGCGATTAGTTATATAAAAAAATTACTTGTAAAAAAAAATTATGCATTTCAATTAGGACAACTCTCAGAGTAGTATAACATATATTTTTTATTTTATATATATATATGACATGTATGGGCTTGGTCATGGCAGACTAGATCTGCTCTACGCATGCTGCTGCTGCTACTTGACATGATTAAATATGCTGCTGCAGTTGCACGGAACCCATGCGCAGCTGACAGAGAAGCGTGCTGCTTCTACTGAACAAACATAAAATCCCCATCCCCGTAGAGCAGACCTAGACATGTATTGCCAGGCAGGTGGAGGGAGAAATGCTGCATGTTACCATGCTGCTGCAGCCGTGCCACCATGATGTGTAGGCAGGTTATACATAATTTGATGAGGAAAATAGGGGTTCTGTTTGGTTAACGTAGCAAGGTGTGCCAGGGTGACCTATCAGCCTGCGCCACAGAGTTTCCTAACTGAACTTAATTTGTCATTTCAGTTAGGACAACTCTCGGAGTAGTAAAACATTTTTTTTTTATTCTATATATATATATATATATATATATATATATATATATATATATATATATATATATATATATGGGTTTGGTCTTGGCGGACTAGATGTGCTCTACGCATGTTGCTGCTACTTGACAAGAGTATATATGCTGCTGCAGTTGCATGGAACCCATGCTCTGCTCCTGCTAAGAGAGAAGCGTGCTGCTTCTACTGAACAAACATAAAATCCCCCAAAAATGCATTAAAAGAAAATAAATGGACAAGACAAGCAAATAAGGTGATCACTATCACTAGCACAGTGCAAGCTGACAGCACACCCTAGCCAGTTTATATGATGACAAGTACAGCACAGCTGACAGCATACCCCAGCAACCACCTGAGCAACTGTATGATCAACTGAATCCAGAATACATCGCTTGAGTTTTCAGAATAAACTGAACTACATGCTGCTGAAAACCAACATTCCATTATTTTAGATAACCGACAAGGTAACTCTGAGGTCTGAAGTGATCTTGCTCCAGCTTTTAAGAGTGCTGGTGTATGCTTCTACATACAAAGTCCCTTCTGGATACAGAGTCCCTTGAGTAGACATATGTTCTTTATACATAGGTTATCCGTCTACTGCTAGGAAGAGAGGGTCGTAGAATGAGGCAGAGTTCTGGGTCTCAGGTCCGGAGACATGTGGAGAGAGGGCAGAACTGTGTTAGTTTGGGTTAGGCAATAGGTGATCCTTATTAAAGTACAGAAGAGTAAATAAGTGAAGATATTTTTTATTTTATTTATTTACTTTTTGACAGCACATTTGTGCTGCTTTGCAGTGTCATGAGAGTTTTAGTTGCTCTGCCTAAAGATTCTGCAGTTGCGGCACCTGAACAGCACATTGTGCTCAGCAGGCCGAGTAGATGACAAGCATAATGAATTATGATTGGACACCACTGATTATGAATTAAGAAGTGTAAGCCACAGAGGGAATATTCTACTATTTAATATCTTGTACTTGAGCAGTAGGTGCGATCATGCGATACAGCCTCAGACCCCACTGGTATATTGGTATGAATTTGTTGCTGCATTACAAGAGCAGTTTAAAAATGCCAAAGCATGCTATATACAGCCTTACATCCAATTACTGCATGCCTGCTGATTTCGTTTTTATGATAGACTGAAACAATTTGTGGAAGGAAGCTTCCACAATAGTCGGTCTGATATTACCTTGAAAGGGTCCGAACAGTATGTCTCTGGAAGATGCCTAGCAGCAAGTGTTTCTGTAAGGGAAGACTCTAGACCGACACTGAAAAGGTGAAAAAGAAGCTGCATCTAAAACCGTGGTTCTCAACCAGGGGTGGGGACCCACCAAGGGGCCTCGGTACACTTCCAGGGGGCCTCAAGATCTTTAAATTTAGATAAGGAAAATTATTAGGATTAAAATTTTTCTTACATTATATAACTTACTGAAAATGCTAAAATTAATACTCCCTTCAACATCTTGCTTTTAATGAAGAATGTACAGTTGTAGACATTCTGGAGTACACATTATAATCATTAATTGTTTGATCTATTGTCAACAGTAGTTTCTTTCATTAAAACTTGAAAACAGGCTTTGTCATCATTACAGTAGGAATAGAGGAATATCTTATAATAATAAAAAATACCCTGCATGGAAGGCCTTCGAATATTTTCTCTGACAGTGGGGGGCCTTGAAATCAAAGGGTGGAGAACCACTGATCAAAATACATTCATGTAAATTTTCAAACAGATTAATGTTATTCAGTGGGCATGCATGCTTTTATACATCAGTTATGTTGCAACATCTGAGATGGCCATTATGCTTTAAAATATAAAATCAAATATGCATATATGACAAGTTTAAAGCTGCTCTGAAGCTGCCATCATTTACGCAAAACCAGCATATAAAACTTAAACAGAGGCTGAGTTTGTAGAGTAGGGATATTTATGCAGAGTTTGGAGTGGCACACTACCCCCACTACCTCTGCTCCGCCATGTGTGTCAATGGCAGAAATAGCATGAGATGTACGGTAGTATGCAATTCCGAACCCAGCCCTAGTCTGGTTTCAATGCGACACTGCATTCGAGCTAGACAGATAACTTCTGCTGAAATACTATTCTAAAGTGTTTTAAAACAAATGCTAAAAGCAATTCTGTTCAACTGAATTGTGCAGGTACAGAGCAGGCTTAACACAGCTATGTAAAGATACCTTTAAGAGCTTGAATTCTCTTCTAGAAAAACAAATATATATAAAATTGATCTCGTTACATGCTAAAACCTCCTTCGAAGGATGGTGTTATGCTGCTGCAGAAGGAATCATACAGCTGTAGATAAAGGATTTGCTGCTGCCAAACGAACTGTGTGATGTCACGATCAGCAGAAGGACCCCCGCAGTCCCTGCAGGTGATGCCGGAAAGATCTTTATCTCCTCTCCAGCGTAGCACCCACAGTTGACGGTAGACTGCTGCATTAGCTGAATTAATAGGCTCCCTTTATAAGGGCTCTGGTGATAGCTGCCTGTAATAACAAATAATTCTCTAAAATAATGCTGTCTTGCTCGTCTATGAGGTCTTTTGATAAAATAATTGCTTCATTAGCTGCAGTTTATATGTTGCATTTAGGGGCAGCATTGGCGTCACCGTTGAGATGTTAACACTCGGCCTAGTAGGCTCGGGCATGCCCGGAATATGACGTTTCCTTCTGTGTGTTTGCAGATAGGGATTCCAGGATCTCGTACGATACTCGGTCAGCTCCCTGATCTTCTAAGAAAGGTGGCTTTCTGGGTCTAAAGCTCGAGATGAGGCATGGAGGTGGGAAAACAAGGAGAAAATAGTGAAAATGATGACTGCAGGAGTATTGAGAAATGCTGCATGTTACCGTGCTGCTGCAGCCGTGCTGCTACGATGCGTAGGCGGGTTATATATAATTTGATGAGGAAAAAAGGGGCTCTGATTGGTTAATGTAGCAAGGTGTGCCAGGGTGACCTATCAGCCTGCGCCACAGAGTTTCCTAACTGAACTTAATTTGTAATTTTATAATGTCCCCAACCATAATAAGGAATATTCCTTAGCAATTCAAGCTTGAAGTACCACCTGTCCTCTCCAGGGGGCAGTCAGGGGAATTCCAGCTGCAAAGGCAACCCACAGCT
Organism: Myxocyprinus asiaticus; assembly: GCF_019703515.2. Taxonomy (NCBI): domain Eukaryota; kingdom Metazoa; phylum Chordata; class Actinopteri; order Cypriniformes; family Catostomidae; genus Myxocyprinus; species Myxocyprinus asiaticus. Next base: position 37,193,388 of record NC_059361.1, read on the forward strand.
TATACAGAGAACAAACCACACTTACCCAGCAGACAGCCTAACACAAGGACACGTTCTTGTGTTCAAAACACAGATTGATACACAAATCCTAACGCAGGGATCTCAAGACATGTTTTTCTAAATATTAAACTACGTTTAACTTGACACAGCGACCTAATAATGGAATGTTTATGATGCGATGCAACCAAAGTGAGATGTTCTGAAACAGGTGTACATTGACAGGTCCTTAGAAAAGCCCTTATAATAGAGCTGTTCAGCTTGTAGTCCAAAAACCCAGACTGCCTCGGGATTTTCCTATGGGTTTTTATAATGCGATTTATCAGTAAAATGAGGTCTGTGGTAAACATAACTTGACGATACGTGGACATTTTCTTCTACAACATAAATTACATACAGTCACACAGGGTTCTGGGTACCCCGTGCCGCACCCAGCAAGATGCCGCACCGGGCGGCTGCCCATGTCGCCCATGCCTAAATCTGCCCCTGTAAAAACCCATAGGAAAATCCAGAGAGAACCAATGGCGAATTAGACTTCCAGGTTTGCCTACAAATTGAAGTCACGGCTGAACAGCTCTATAATCTCGGACTGACTGACAAATTAAATTGCAAAATGGCATGTTGCTGTAGAGTCTTTCTGCTTTATTTTTACAGGAACACAGGACATGCACTGGTTTCTCACACAAATTGTTAAACAAAACGAAAATAAAAAGTTCTGGTCACACAGATCTTTAAAGCCCATAACAAATAAAGGGTGGTTGCCAACATGAATATAGAAATATAAACCAATTTGAAGTAATTTACAATATTTCTTGTAATCAGAAGAAAAAGACACAACAAATAATTGCATTTACTAAATTCTCTGAAGCTTCATTACAGTGCAAATATATTAGTAGGACAGTAGTTTTATGAAACTAATTGTTCCAGCTTCCCAGCCACCTGACTTCTGGTTTCCGTCTACATATGTATTTGCGGTTCCTATGCGCTCTTGCCATTGACGTCACAGAAAGCGGAGAGTGCAGGTGAGCCTAAGCGTGGAGGACTGCAGTCTGAGAGTGCAGCTGACTGAGAGTGAAGGTCTGCAGCCAGACCCGTCTCAAATGGATTGTTGTGAACTCTAGGCCATGCCCCCTATTAACCACCCCCCAACCCTTCCACTGAAAACAGCAGTACATTCTGGCCACTTATTTGAAGTTTTATCAGGTATTGTCCTCTAGTGTTACATTATCAAAATTCATCATATTTCAGTCGTTGGAGCAATTCACAAAATAATCTTAAATTCAGTCTGACACTCATTTGGCAATATGTCATACACTGGTGCGTGATTAACAGCCAGAAATATTGAAACCGTATTCTGCATTATTTTCATTAAAAATACATGTTTACCCTTATGACAATGGAATTACTTAACTGTTTTTAGCTTATATTTGTGATAAACTCGCATCACGTGAGCCAGTGTCTGTCTCCATGTGAAACTGCACGTCACAAACACATGAAGACACATCAACCCGATATCATGTTGAACTCGTAATGGACAAGTCGAGACAGAGCTATATGGCTTTATAAAAGACTTGCGAGTGCACAGGACATGTTTTTAGCGTGCACACGCACTCTATGAGCAAGAACAGGGAAATTTCATTAGAGAGCAGCATATACTGTATTTGAGAGAGCGCTTTCAGTTTTCTGCAAGAACGAAGGAAATCCACGTGCAAGCGGAAAAATTCGCGCCTGCGCAACCGGTACATCATGGATGCGCTCTTCGCGGCATTTAATTGTATTATAACGACATAAAGCTACAGTCTATTAAGCTGGACTATGGTCCATTAAGCTATTATTTTTCATTTATTGTGACAATACATTTTCTTGTGTTTATGTATCTTTTGATTTTACTTGGTGAATTTATCATCAATCTCTGCACCTCCCCTGACAAGCTCTGGCACCCCCCTGGGGAGGCGCACCTCCCAGTTTGAAAACCGTGGTTCTAGGCCGATGATTGTCTTATATTCAGTAATATACCAATAAACAATACATTGGATTCTAAAGCCACTTTTTGTATTGTCTTCAATGCTTAACTCCTCTGCCACAATAATGTAATGCATTTTAATTATCTGAATATATATATATATATATATATATATATATATATATATATATATATATATATATATATATATATATATATGAGAAGGATTTTGTCAACAGAGAACCTTGCAGAACATTGTGCTTTTGTTTGAACTACTCTAGCTTGGTGAAGTGTAAATCTCCAATTATAACTCAGGTATTGAATAAGCTACCTAAGGGTAGAACCAGTGGCATGTGATTTATTTTTTTATTTTTTTTTTTTTTTACAGGATGAAAAGAAAAATAGTTTCCTGGGAGATTTTGCATTGTTGTCTGGGTATGACATGGCTTTGAGCTGTTTATAGAAATGTTTTATAGGTGTGAAGACCGTTAGGTACACAATTCACCACAAAGCTCTGCACAGCAATCTATAATAAAAAACTTCACACTCTGAGAGAAAGCTGAACATGATTTATTGAATTTGACATTGCATCTGCCATTGTCGTGCGTATGTAATGGAAAATCAGTTATCGTTAAGCTAGATTTGAAATGCTGCCGGTCTGTATAAAGAGAAAATATATACAGCAGTAGAGTATACGAAGAGGCAAGGTTTCTGTTACATTTGAACTGATTTTAAAATTGAAAGCATTTGATGGTGTTGTCTTTTTATTACATATGTTTCATCAAGAAGGGTAACATTATTTTTAATTATGCATATTATTGTAATAAAATTTTGATTGTTTTTTACTTACTGGTGAATAAATAAGCTCTGAACATCTGAGAAAGATCAGAGAGCAAGTCTCAGCTGTTGTAATATTCTGCAAATGTTTAGGAGACAAATGCTAGTTAGCTGAGTTATTGCAGACCAAGCAGCAGGAAGGAAGCTTCCCCACCCCAGGAACAGTTGTATTAGCTTGCCTTACACTCTTCCAGAAATAGACAACTGATAGGAGGTGAGGATGTCAGCCTGACTCTGGTCAAAGAGAAAAAAGGTGGGGTCCATGGGACAATTCACTGTGCAATTCATTTCTGTGTTGTGGTGGGAACAGACAGGGATAGGGATTTTCACACCAGCAGGATTTTGAATTTGGATACCAAAACCTGGGGCCTCATGTATAAAACTCTGCTTAGATTTCTTCCTAAAAGTGTGCATAAGCACAAAAATCAGATTTTGTGTAAGCACAAAAAAATTCAGATTTATAAAACCGTACGTACGCCAGAACCTGCGCATAGTTCCCTTAAAAACCTGTTGCTGTGCAAAGGCCGCGGGCGGCCTTGTGTTTTCAATTGTTTACATTCAGCATATGTGTTTAATATCACTTTATTAAGTAATTTGTTCAACCAATACACCATTTAAAAGATCTAAGGCTGCAGATTCCTTCCAATGAAAGTATTGGTCAATCTAAATGACTTTCAGACGATGATTTCTTATTTTGTGTAAAGAGTGCACAATATACAACACAAAAACAAAGCAGGAAGTCCGTAACTTTTTTTGTTATAGCAGTGTAGATTTTGATCAAGCAATGATGATATCCATCTGTTTTCACTGCAATAGTCCATTACACGACATCCAGAGTAAATCTTTGCACAAAAACATGCGAACTTGTATAAAAATCCATATAACTTCCATTGTTTACATCATGACGTCATCCTTTTTATTCGACAAACTATGCGCGTCTAACGTGCCCTTCGATAAAACAAACCGTATAAATGCGTTTAGTAGAGTGTCTGGAACAGAAGTATCACACCCCTGGTGTTTTCTGAATAAAACTGGCTTCATAGTTTTAGAAAATAGCACATGATAACAGCTGTATCTGATAACGTCTGTTCATGCATAGGCAAATTTGTTTGGATAAAAAAAAATCTACCAGCAGCACTCCAGAGGGTTGTAATTTATGAGGAAATGTAACCAATGAAATTATGAATATGGCAATATGTGGGTGGTAGTAGTTCGCATAAATGATCGTGTTATTTCATAAGTGAGAACACTTCTCATTGGAAGATCAAACGCGTGCGCTAGGTCACCTTAACAACACTGGACATTCAGAAATGCACACAGGCAAGCACTTACAGAAAGGCTTATCACTTTACATAGTAACATAGTAAGACATAGGGCTTGAGCCTGTTGTGTTGTGTCTATCCCACAGCATTGTGTATTTATTTCATAATAAGTGTGAAATATGATTTTTTTTTTTTTTCTTATGTGTTTGCACTTCTTTATCTCTGTGTTAGTAACAGATTGAGTAATTTTGAAGATTTCATAGTAAAGTCTCAAGTTTTAGCTTTCTAAAGATACTTGATTATATGTGTAGTCAGAGGGACTCATAAGTAATAAACCTTTGATTTTGGGTATGTCATTTACCCCCATTTTTCACCAAAGTGGGGGCGCAAGGTAACAGGTTAATAAATTCCAACTAGCGGAAGATTGTGCGTACATGCACGTGATTCATTCTCCACCCCGTCTCCTCCCCAAAATAACCATATATGGACTGTACATCTTCTGTTTTTACTATGCATATCCTCATCTACATACAATTACTATATGCATTTCACCATCCAGACACGTGATTACTGCGTTTAACGGTACAAGAAACTGTATTATAAGAGATAAGACTGTAAATGTCACATGTGCCCAAAGGTTAGATGCTGCACCATGAAGAAACATTATTTATTAAGATATGATTATGAACTTGTTTTCAAAGAATATATCTTGAATATCCCTTGGTGAAATGTTTTTATCTTTGCAGACATAAATCTAACCTAAGCAATTTTGCTTCTCAGAAAACCTTTTAAATCGTTTTAAGTGTGTTTTTATTGAGAAGTGAAATATTTAGTACTGTTTATTTAAAAATTATTAAAATTCTTTGTGCAGCATTGTCTGATATCATTGGACTACTAAGATTTTAAATCTGACTGGTATTATATATATATATATATATATATATATATATATATATATATATATATATATATATATATATATATATAAACAGCTGAACAGCAAATGTAATTTTCATAATGTTTTTATTAGACTAGAATGGGGGTTTCATTGCGATGAGGGTCGGGATGAAGTGGAGCAGGCATTTTATATGCATTGCTGTACCTGTTTGCAGCTGTACAATACTGTTTCTGATGAGACGTGTCTCTCCAATGATCTGTTCGACTACTGAATGTGGACAGCAGTGCCTGTCTTATAACTACTGTCCGTTTTACATAGCCATTTCAGTCAGAGTCAATTTCGCATCGCATTACAGATCATCTTTATCCAAATGCTGTACTTTCCTCAGTACATGATTGTAATAGAACAGAACATTTCTCAAACTAAGAAATCTTCACTGTCATTTTTAGTTACTGTATGTTCCTTCTCTATGATGACACGGGAAAGTTCTCCAAATGCAGCACATCACAAACCAATATTTCCCTTTTACAGCTTATATTGGAATGCCTTTTTAATTAGTTACATACAAATAATATAGCCTTCTATTGGCTTAACAATTACTACTGTTTCAAGTGCTTAACTACATAGTGTTTTTTTTTTTATTCTAAATGTGAATTAAATGAAAATCAGAGTTTATAATCAGTCTGTTCAGTACATTTTTTGTCCAGCTGGAGTCACCAATTCACACACACCAGTAGAAAAGTGCATAGGGACAGTCAAGAGTGTCCGGACGGTGTGCACATATTTACGGCAAGTTTATTTTCTATAAATCACGATGTGTTTGTGGGAAATTGTTTACGCACATTGCAATGCCCATTTTGTGCGTACGCAATGTTTATACATCAGGCCCCTCATCTGAACATGGACCCTAAACACCAAAATCACATTTGAATATATATTTTCACGAGTTTGTCTTAATTGCTGACCTCAGTTGTTTCAAGGGTACATTGTGTGAACATTTAAACGCGAAAATGTCCTATAAAGTTAGTCAATATCTCATTGTCATATTTATATTTATTTATTTATTTTTTTTTTTTTAATTTTAGTAAAAAATGGGATGGCATTTTAGTCAACAAAAATAACATTTTAGTTGATGATAATGTGTAAAATGAAAAAAAATAAATATTATAAACTACTAACAATTATTTAAACATGAATCTACAATTTACATACTGACTGGCGCGTAACTTAGTTCAAGTTCACCTGATCGTTCATTGAATTGCCTGTGCAGATGTAAGTTCTAACATTATGTTTATGTTGTGGAAATATCTATTAATCTGACTTATAGGATGTGTTTGAGTGAGGATATTAACTCTTTAGTAAAGTTCATTGTACAGGTGTTCAGCTCTTGGAGCTCATACAGCCCAAACATGGAAATCCCCATGTACTATGACTGGATTATATGAAGAAAATATTTATATATTTTCCTTTCTGAAAATAATAAAACAGTTTGTGCGTTGTTAATATCTTGCAATATTTTTTTTCTTGACATTTTTTCATCAACAGTATATTTTAATAAAAAAAAAACTTGATTATCTTCATGATGCATCTTTTTTGTCTCATCTTCGTTATCGTTGACGATCCTAAACAATAAATTTCATCAGTAATTTTGCTGACAAGATTAACATTTATACATAAAAACTGTATATGTACTGTAGTTTCATTTTTGTATATTTCTTGGGGAACTCTTATTTTGACAACGACACAGAAAGTGTCCTCTCATCCACAATGTTGGAAGTTTACATCTCCTCACAACTCGAAAACTTGTATCAGATAGGCACCTTGGGTGTGTTAGATTACTCCGTCTGTCGAAATTCTCAGCTGTGATGAGCAGTAATGCTGAAGCTGTTAGTTTAACTCTATTTCTCAGCTATAGTGTTGTAGTAATCTGAGCGATCTTGGAGTGAGAGACATTTCAGATGAACACACAGATCGTCAACGTCAGCTCAACTCGCTCATAGTGCACATAAAATGGTCTTTTGTTGCCACCTGCTGGCTGAAATCTTTAATGTCACAGGGACTAATGAAAATTAACACATCTATCTGCTCTTACACATTACTTTGGAACACCATGAACACAAGCAGAGTGATACAAACGTCTTAGTGCTGATGGTATGAGATTTTGTGGTTTATTTTATTTTTATTTTTTTTTAACTCAGCATATTCTAAAAAGTCCTTTTCTCATGGCAAACAAAATCTAAATGATTATAATGAATAAATGTGATTCCATTGAACATTTAATTAATCTCATTGATTATAAATACATAAAAATCAACCAATTCATTCCATAATTCAATATTCATGGATTCAAAAAGATGCTTAAACATTTGTACATCTCAAAAAATGCTCATATGTAAAATGTGTATGTTTTAGATGCTAACGGTTCATCAATATTGTGCATTTCATTGTCTATGCAAATGTAAGCAAATGTACAGATGGTGGTAGTGTTTGAGAAACCTATTTGAAATCAATAATTACTTTTGTAATTCTGTTTGGTGATGCTAGTGGTGCGAAATTACACAGCTTAATTTTAAGCTGGGATAGGAGGCAAGTAGACTATTTTTGACTGTATTTTAACAAAATATTACATCATAATTAAGAATGTGAACATGCTTGGTCAGATGTTGTGATTATTTGTCACAAGTTATTTTAATTCTGATGGGAGCAATCATCCTAAATTAGGAAGCAATCAATAAAAAATTCACATGTAATCAATGCCCATAGAAAATAAATACACTGTCCAATTCATAATTCAACACAATGGTTCTTAATTGCTATGTGTCAGAACACATATATTCATGCTGTTCATTCACATTTCACTTTAGCATTTAAGAGGACTTGCACAGCTGCTCCTACCAGACAAAAGCAGCATATCTGTTGGGGCGCAGAAGAAAACCTGCTATTTTCCCTTGGCTTCTGGAAAAACAACCCACAACAGCTGCATTAATTTACCTCCAAATACACACTCTCAGTTTGAAAAAGAAAAGGAATGCGCAAAAAAAAAAAAAAAAAAAAAAAAAGATTGTGTTTCTGTAAAGAGTGCAGGCCTCCAGGCTTGTTTTGGTGTAGGAAAGACTGGGGCTAGGGGACACTTTTTTACTCCAGTAAACACGGGCAGTGATATGGGAACGGCCTCCATGGCCATGAACACATGCAGTGACTGGGGAGTAGGATCCCTTCTTCTCTTCTTCTGCTTCCAGATGGCCGTGAGCACAGCTGTGGGAGACTCGGAAGGTGGAGCCATGGGAGGCTCGATGAAGGATGTCTCCAGGACCACCGTGGCTGGGAAGAAAGTGGTCTCTGCTGAAGGGAGCTCAGAGACCAATGGAGCCATAGTGGTACCCCCCCCCCTCCCCCTGAAAATTCCTCTAGGGCTGGAGTGGGCATGAAAGCTGGCTCTGGGATGGACAAGGCTTGCAACGCTGGCTCTGGGACAGACAAGGCTTCAAGACTAACTCGTTGGCCATGGCAGGCGTGGGCATTGGCTCGTTGGCCATGGAAGGTTTGGAGGAAGGAGCCGTGGAAGGCTTGGAGGAAGGAGCATTGGAATCCACTGAAAGAAGGTTGGCCGCTGGAGTAGATAGCAGAAGACCAGCCATTACGATGTTAGTAATGAAGTCACCAAGGGGCAGACCGTCGCAGTCCAAAGGGACCATCTCCTTCACAGGTTCATTCAGTCCCAACCAGAACATGGTCCTGAGGATTCTCTCAACCCAGCTCACTTGAAAGGCCAAGCTCCAGAACCTTACACAGTAATCCTCCACAGAAGAAGACCCTTGGGTGAGTCGCTCGAGTTGTTCCGCTGGATCCATAATGTGGTCGGTTCTTCTGTTACGCTAATGGGAAGGATGAGACGATAAAATGTGGATCCAGATGCTAAGTTATTTTATTATGCTACTCAGAAGATGAAGAAGAAATAATGATGAAAATAAAACACTTGAGATTAAGGGAAATCAAACGTGATAGCAGTTTGCTGGTTAAACATTCAAACATTAATATGCTCACGAACAAACGAACGAAAGATGACGAGGGAACAGCTGTGGAAGATGAAGGGCAGGTGAGGGTAATCAAAAAGGTGCATACTGGGAAATGTAGTTCAAGAACAAGGGGAAAACTAAACAGTCACTGAAACTGAACTGAAGGTGAGGGAAAAAACACAAGGCAGTTCGTGAAACACACATTGACCTTTTGTATGACAACAAAATAGTGAGGCATTTCATAACACTATATTAAGTAAATTAAGTTGTCATAATGGAACCTGCCATTAAATGACATATTATATACAGCTGAAGTCAGAAGTTTACATACACCTTAACCAAATATATTTAAACTCAGTTTTTCACAATTTCTGTCATTTAATCATAGAAAACATTCCTTGTCTTGGGTCAATTAGTTATTTTAAGAATGTGAAATGTCAGAATAATGGAAGAGAAAATGTTTTATTTCAGCTTCTATTTCTTTCATCACATTCTCAGTGGGTCAGAAGTTTACATACACTTTGTTAGTATTTGGTAGTATCACCTTTAAATTGTTTAACTTGGGTCAAACATTTTGGGTAGCCTTCCACAAGCTTCTCAAAATAAGTTGCTGGAATTTTGGCCCATTCCTCCAGACAGAACTAGTGTAACTGAGTCAGGTTTGTAGGCCTCCTTGCTCGCACACACTTTTTCAGTTCTGGCCACAAATTAGATTGAGGTCAGGGCTTTTTGATGGCCACTCCAATACCTTGACTTTGTTGTCCTTAAGCCATTTTGCCACAACTTTGGAGGTATGCTTGTGGTCATTGTCCATTTGGAAGACCCATTTGCTGATGTCTTGTGATGTTGCTTCAATATATCCACATAATTTTCCTTCCTCATGATGCCATCTATTTTGTGAAGTGCACCAGTCCCTCCTGCAGCAAAGCACCCCCACAACATGATTCTCTCACCCCCATGCTTCACGGTTGGGATGGTGTTCTTCAGCTTGCAAGCCTCACCCTTTTTCCTCCAAACATAACGATGGTCATTATGGCCAAACAGTTACATTTTTATTTCATCAGACCAGAGGACATTTCTCCAAAAAGGAAGATTTTTGTCCCCATGTGCACTTGCAAACTGTAGTCTGGCTTTTTTATGGTGGTTTTGGAGCAGTGGATTCTTCCTTGCAGAGCAACCTTTCAGGTTATGTTGATATAGGACTCGTTTTACTGTGGATATAGATACTTGTCTACCTGTTTCCTCCAGCATCTTCACAAGGTCCTTTGCTGTTGTTCTGGGATCGATTTGCACTTTTCGCACCAAACTACGTTCATCTCCAGGAAACAGAATGCATCTCCAGGAAACAGAATGCATACGTTCATCTCCAGAATGCAATGTTCCGTTCCGTTTCTGTTTGTCCTATGAAAGCCGTCTTATTTAAACAAGGCTTATTTAAAGGAGGGCACTTGGTATACTGCAGCCTTCAAAGGACGCATCCTACCTAGCACGCATCCTTCCAAACGAGACACAGCCAACCTTTACCTGTCTGTAAACAATTGTTGAAAAGAATTACTCTTGTCATGCACAAAGTAGATGTCCTAAACGACTTGCCAAATCTATAGTTTGCTAATATGAAATCTGTGGAGTGGTTAAAAAAAGAATTTTAATGACTTCAACCTAAGTGTATGTAAACTTCTGACATCAACTGTATATATATATATATTAGCTAAATTTAAACAGTTAAACAATTATGACACACACACACACACACAAAAATACATATCATGAAACAACAACAACAACAATAATAATAAATGGGTAACATAAAAATGTCAAACCACTGACTGTTTGGGCCTCCCAAAAATAAAAATACAAAAAAATGATAATTTGCATATTTTATCACATTTAAAACACACGTGACAACTTGCATGTACCTGATATTTATGAAAAATACCTATGTCCTGAGAACATAATTCAAGTTGATCTTTCCATTCAATTTTAGTTTGAATGACTTTGAAGTATTTGGTAACACTTTGAATGAATGTTCCCTTTGTTAAGGGTTTATAAAGGGGTTCATTAATGACTAATAAGTTATTTACAAATGCATTCTAAATATTTATGTGCAGTTATAACTACATAAATAAAAATGTGACTTTCATGCAATACTTGCCAAATAGTGACCATTTTAACTTACATGAAATAAATGCTTAATAAATACACTTACTCATACTCATCGAAAATAGACCATTATAGTGAGATTAAAAGGGGATATGGTATTTTGCTACAATCCACTTTGTGTTTATATTCATTACTGTAATGTCTTGACTCACTTGTGTTTTCACTTTCCTTGTCACGTTGATGTCAAAAGAATGGTGCTAATATGAGTGCTGTCCAAACTTACCTAGTCCTAGTTACCTATAGTCCTCTGCAAAAACACTTTTTCAGGTCTTCATTCACAGCATATATCCTATAATAAAGCCTGATGAACTTTGTCACAGTCTGACCAGACTGTGCCTCCCCTGACTATCTATTTGTCTTGTCTGAGTGTTTTTTCCAGTGTTTGCCTTGTCTCTCACGCCCTCTTGTGTCTTGCATGTGCCACGTGGAGAATGACAGATCCGTTACCCGGACAACAGCTGGTTCCCAAATGAACATCACTGGTGCTCCCTATCTACCTTTTTCTTACTTAAGTCCCATTTGTGTTCTGTTCTGTGCCATTTTGTTTTGTTAAGTCTTGTGTGAGTCATGTGATCTTCAGTCAGTGCATTCCTGTGCTCCTTCCTCCAAGACTTCGGTCATTTTTCTGGTTGTTGGTTCCCCAGTCGCTGCCAACCTCTTGGCGCTATGGCCGCTTTTGACTTCAACACATCCCTGAGGCTTCCTCCCTGTCTTTTGGACCACATGTCAGCGGCCGCCACCCTGTCGGACCCCATGCCAGTGGCCGCCTCCTTGTCGACCCCATACCAGCAGCCGCCTCCCCTTTGGACCCCATGCCAGCGGCTTCCATCCTTCTTGACTCCTGTCCAGCCACCGTCACTGAGCCTGACCCAGTGCCCACGAGCTTCTGACCCTGTCCAGCTCCTAGCAGTCGCCACTACTTCTGACCTTGTTCTTCTCCCATTGGCCACTGCCCATTCTGACCTCATCCCTGTTCCCTGCCTGCCTGACACTTCGCCAGCAGCCGCCACGCTGCCTGACCTGTTGCCTCTGGTCCCTGCACCCCATGGCCTTACGGCCCACCCACTTCCCTCTAGAAGACACCTGTCTCATCATTCCCACAGCCTACACCAATGTCCATCCGGCCACAAGCACATTTCTCTCTGCCTTCATCCTCTCCCAGATTCCAGCAGACCCACCACTGACCTGGTCCCCAGGCCCGGTACAGTACCGGTCCCTGCTCCTCTGTCTGCCCACTCTATACTCAAACCACTCCCTAGTCTCTGTTGGTTCCCTGGGCCCACTTCCTCATCTGCCTGGTCTGTTCCTAGCCCCTCACTGGATCTGTCCTGTCTCCCTGGTCATATGCCCAGTTGGTCTGGGTTCTCTGGCCACCCACTGGATCTGTTCTGTCTCCCTGTCCCTTCCCTTAGGCCTCCTCCCAGTCCCCCAGACACTGCCCTTAACCTAGAGCCACCCTTATGGCTTTCCCCACCCTTCCCTCCATGGACGGTACCTTCTGTGCCTCCATCTAGCCCTTCTCTGTGTGTCTGTTGGTGTTGTCTGGTCTTGTCTGTTGTTTGACGTTCCCCTTTTGAGAGGGGGTAGTATCAGAATCCTGTCACTTTGTCAGTCTGTTTTTTTTTTTTTTTTTTTGTGGTGACAGGATCCTGACACTCTTGTTCCGTGTCTGTGTTGAGCGCATGGCTCAGGGGTACTCTCCTGACCATGTGCTCTACCTGTCCTTGTTTTTTGTTTCTGTGTGAGCGCATGGCTTCAGGTTGTTGTTTCCTTGCTGTGCATTCTTCGGCCTGTGTTATGTTTCATTTTTTTGTCTCTGTGTGAGCGCACAGCATCAGGTTATGGTTTCCCTGCCGTGCGCTCTTCAGTCAGTTTTGTGTTTCATGTTCAGAGCATGGTGTCTGGATCCTGACTCTCCGGTCTGGTTTGGTTTCGGTTCTGGTGTTGGGATCCGGACACTCGTGCTCCATGTCTCATCTTTCTTCCCTCCCTCCCTGGTTAGTTCCTTTTGTGTTGGTCTGTCTGTTGTGGACACCAGGAGGCGTCTGTCAGGGGAGGGGTACTGTCACAGTCTGACCTGTCCGTCCGTTTGTCTCATCTGAGTGTTTTTTTCCTGTTTTGCTTTGTTTCTTATGCCCTCTTGTGTCTTGCAGGTGCCACGTGGAGAATGACAGATCTGTTACCCAGACAACAGCTCATTCCCAAATTAACATCATCGGTGGCACCTGCTTCCTATCTACCTTTTTTCTACTTAAGTCCCGCTTGTGTTCTGTTCTGTGCCAGTTTGTTTTGTTGAGTCTTGTGTGAGTCATGTGATCTCCAGTCAATGCATTCCTGTTATATCCGGAAGACTTCGGTTTTATGGTTGGTTGGTTTTTGAGCTTTTCTTTGCTGTTCTTTGTTTTATTTGGTAATAAAGCTCTTTTTGACATTTCCTCCTGTGTTTGGGTCCTCCCTTGCTCTCTCATCCGGTGACACTTTAAACGACTAAACTTTATGTACAAAGGTTTTTTAATGTTGTCAAATCCTTAAAAATGCTTCGTATGGGTCCACTTTAATTTAAGGTACATTTTCATAGGTTACCAATGTTGAATAAGTGTTAATCATTTAGGGGTATAATGGCTCACTATTTGGGAGGTATTGCAGGTATTCATTTTAATGCATGTTAATGACATTTGTAAATGATTTATTAGTCATTAATGAACCCCTTTATAAACTCTTTACTAAGGGAACATTAATAAGTGTTACCAATTATTCTTTGAGACCATTTTGAACAAGGTGTTTAAAACCATGCAAAATCACATCTAGAGAAAACACACTTTTGTGTAACTGGATTTATGACAAAAAACCTTGTAGTTACAACTAGCCCCAGTTTTCCTTATATGTGGGCCTGTAAATTACCATGTGAGGTTTATAAGGCTGGATAGACGCTGTATATGGATGGAAGTCTCTTTTCCCCCTACACAGCCGAACACACGCAGGGGCCAACTGTGTCCAATGAGTGCCACATCTAATCAGCTTCTGTGTGTCCTTCACAGGGTGCTCAGCCGGAAAAACTGAAAATTGTGTCGAGTCACTTCTCTCTGGATCTCTCTCTCTCTATTTCTCTCTGTGTTCTTCAGGACTAATGTAAGATATAAGAACTGATAATTGGATTACATAAGTAGATAAAAAGATTCTGACCTTTGATTCATGCAACATTTACCCACAGCAACAAAACATGACATCAAAATTGCATACATAACAGCACATGCAGAGAAACTCAGTATGGAGTATGCAGTGTGAAGTGCAGTATCTTGCAGTCCTTAGTCAAAAAATGCTGTAGGAATTTTATTTTATCGAATAAGATCTTATTTGATTACTTTGATTCTGTTGGATATTGTGGAATATAACAGATCCCTACATACTGTATATATATATATATATATATATATATATATATATATATATTATTTTTTGTCTTATTGTGTATTTCTATACATATAGAAAGTCTTGCTGTTGTATTGTTTGTGCACAGGAAGCTTCTGTCACCAAGACAAATTATTGTATGTATAAGCAAACTTGGCAATAAAGCTCATTCTGATTCTGATAATCACAAATGGAGCTTAAAGGGATCCTTACACGAGGAATCAAATTGTCCTTGATCTTTTGACATATAAGAGATCATCGTACTATAAAAACATACTATAAGTTTCAGAACTGAAAACTTCCTTACTAGAAAAAGAGCATTGACCAAGCAGCAAAAAACAGCTCATTTGGAATTTGTGGCACATTTGACCAGGGCTTGACATTAACGTTTTGGCTAACTGGCCACGGTGGCTAGTGGTATTCCAAAGTCACTACCCACTCAGCGTTTTCACTAGCCAAAATCCCCCACCCCACAAAAAGTGATAAAAGTAACTAGATACTGTAACTGCATGCATTTCTTTGGACATTTTATTTGAACAAGAATGATATGAGTTCAGCAGGACGCAGGCCTAATGATTTAATTCACCTTTATGTCTGAAGGCAAACATGGCAGTTAGAACAGCAGTAGGATACAACAGGAGGAAAACAATAATTTGTCCATTTGTCCATGGAAGTCCAGATGGTAACCCCTTTAACCATTCTAAATTACACTTGCCTTCATGAAAGTTTACCATTGGTCTACAATTGTTTAACAGTGGCATTTGTAATAAAGCAACAATCAGACCATGGATGGCTCTACATTATTACTGTGGTTAGGCTAATGCTGATAGTCTTTCTTAAAAAAGAAACTATAGTATTTGAAAAGACTAATAGCCTAAACACATTTAGAAACCTTTAACTACAACTTTCAAAAAGAGATGTTCGATTGATTAAACTCAGTCACCATTAGGGTGACCATATTGTGGTTGTCCAAAAAGAGGACACTGTGGAGGGCGGAGGGGGTTTATTTAATGCACTGTATTTAATATATTTAACAAATTACATTTATTGTAACATATATATTTAAAAATGTATAATATTTTTATACATTTGAAATGTGTAAATCTTTAAAAAAAAAAAAAATGTAGACGCTTGTTTCACCCCTCACATGGCCTGATCTGTGTTTTGTTTTTGTATTTTCTGAATTTTTTAGCATTGAAGTACCATTTGCACAGGTCAAGTCCAGAGGTTGCACTACAAATATCAGAGGAAGGGGTTGTAAAATTTTAATCATGGTCTATTTTATCTGTCCAATTAGTTTAAGTTTCCCTGATAAGTAGTATATTTCAAAGTCAACATTTTTTTTTTTTTTTTTTTTTTTTGCAACTAACGTTATTTATGATTCTGGTTGAGAGCGCAGAGCACGTCTGGTGACATTTTGCTTACACACATACAGTGCACAGCTGCACGCACAGAAAGCAAGCAGGCAGGCAAGAGAGAGAGAGAGAGATTTTTTTTTTTTTTTTTAAAGACTGCACACTTAGGGTGCTTCTCAAAGAGAAGGCTGCAGCCTAGTAAGGATGTGTCCTTCCTAGACCAGTCCTTCTGAGGCTGTAGGCTAGACTCCTCCTCAGCACTCAATGCTAGAATTAGACAGTCTAGTAAGTGTGCATGGCAAAACATAAGTTTAGAACCATGTGATATTTTACTTTGTTTAGAAAACCCATATACTTCAGAAAATGAGAAATATGTCCTTAATCCCTTAATTATTTTAGCAAAATGTTTTATTCACAAAGCTAGCGTCACTCAAAAAAGCCTTCATATAATACATTTTGCAACACTAATCTTAGAATTTATATTTAAACCTAATATTTCAAATATGAAAAAAACATAACCCTAGACTTGTAAAAACTATAAAACTTTTAAAGCTTTTCAAATTCATGTAATTGCCATTTTATTATATATATATATATATATATAACTTGAAGAGAGAAAGAAAAAAAACAGCATCATAAAGGTTTCCGCCTCCGTGGTCAAACAACTCGTTTTCCACCCTTTTTTAAAAATAATTTGGGACATGTGCAAAGGATTGTGGGTGATTGAAGGCCACAAAGGATACATCCGATGCATCCTCCAAAATATGGCAAAGAAGGCTGTGAAATGAGGCTGCCTTCCAAGTGTCCTCACAATTGAGATGGCCTTCAACGGTGCTTGATGATATGGCAGCCGAGATATCCAGTCTAATGAGGCTGCAGCCAAGCACCCTTAGTATGCCGCTCTCTGTCAGAATAATCACGTAAGGACACGTGAACACAAAAACTGGTGCAGAGTATCAAATACACAGAATGTATGAGAGTCCTAACTGCACGTCAATATGAAGAAAGTCAAATCATGGACATTTATAGTAAATGTTAAAATCCGGCCAGATATTTTTTTCGGTCCAAAAAAAGAGGACATGTCTGGGAAAAGGAGGATGTATGGTCACCCTAGTTACCATTAACTTTCATTGTGCCTTTTTCCATAAAAGGAAAAAAACATTAATCTTTTCCATTCATGGAAGAATAAAGTCCTATGGATTTGGATCAAGATAAAGTTGAGAAAATGATGACAGAATAATATTACACTGCAAAAAATTATTTTCAAGACAAGTATATTTATCTTGTTTTCCTGTAAAATTATCTAAACATTCTTAAAACGTGATTTATTTACTTGTCATGCAAAATGGGATAAGATATTAAGTCTTGTTTTAAGATAAATCTGACAAAATGTAGTAACTTTAAACTTAAAAAAAAAAAAAAAAAATCTGCCAATTGGGTAAGCAAAATAAACTTCTTTTCCCTTTGAATTAAGTTTATTTTTCTTATCTCATTGGCAAACAGTTCTTTCCTATATTAAGCATAAATCTCACTAAATTTGATTAAAATTGTAATATACTTCTTGAGAACTGTAGCCAGATACATTCAACCTAGTCTCATAGAATGATCCTTACTATAACAAAATGTTTGCAAACTGACTTTTATGTGCAGTGTTCCACGTTTCTCTGCAGTTTTCTAGTCAATACTAGAGGCGCTACAACAACTGTTCGTTTTATTAACTTTCACACAAATCACGGGTACTATGGCTGATTATGATACTTATTTTTCGCTCTGTTACTCACACACTGCTCTGTTATGATATTGAAACACTTTTAATATAACGCATCATTTGAAAAACAATACATTATAATGATATTACAGACCCACCAACATTTACAGACGTATTTCACTGTGATTATGTTCCCACCTGGTAGAGTGTTGGACTCGGAAACCAGCGGTTCGAGCCCAGCCAATCTGCGTGATGACACGTGAGATGAAAGTGACATACAGTAAAAGTGACACAAAATGACGTGGTTGCTTCAGAAAATGTGGTTATCATGTTACATTTGCTTTTTCCACACTATCGGTCAGGTTAAGGTGTTGGTTTTGGGTAAGTTTGTTTTGTTTACTTCTAATTTGCATTAAGAACATTATTGTTTAGGCTTAGGTCAAAGTTTTAGGTTAGGGGGGTTTGTTTTACTCATTAAAAAAATCTAATATTCACCTTAAAAACCTGATTACAGCACCATTTCACTCACTTTTGGTGCCCTCGCTGGACATTTTCACTAGGAAACTGTAGCAAAACGTGTAAAGAAGCAAGTAATTTTGTTTTGCAGAAATGTTGCCATGGACATGTAATGTTCATGAGATCAGGCTGGATACATGATAAGGGAAAGGAGACAAACAACTAATAGAAAAATAAATTGAGTAACGCTCAACATGGCGGCTGTAGGAATGGAGGTCACACCTTTCAGATAAAAGAGCCAATCTGCTTTTTGATATTTTTATTTGCTCTAGAATGTGCATGCTCATTAACAAGATACCATTGTTGATTTGAAAGATTTTACTGCTGATTCAAAACAATTATTATTATTTTTATTAATTTTTTTTGCTAGCAACAAATCATTAATATTCCATTGAATTACAGTTGATATATTAGGCGATGATTTTTTGAACAGCTCTTAAAATAGCTGCTTGTCATGCTTTTTGCATGAGAAAATATATAGCATGCAGACATACTTCCATGAAGTTCTATGCCAGATGAGCAACTGACATTGAGATTAATAGATAGCTTTCTCCAGATATTTTAAACCTCTTGGGTTGGACCGCTCAAATAATTTCATGGAAAGTAACCTAAAAATCAACCTTGCTTAATTATATTTGACCCTGCACATTTCAACTGGTATTTTAATATAAAAAAAGACATTATTAACCTACTGTTAATTTATTGCTATTGTTGTTTCATCATCAACACAATATTCAAGATTTTTTTTAAATTTATGCCACAGCCACCTGAATGTGTGCAGTTCTGAGTGATGTTTTCTGTTAAAAAGAGTGGACACTTTCAACTGCAGTATATTAGAATGTCATGTTTTTTTGTGCCTTGTAATTGAGTCACTTTGACAACCAATCATCTTTTACCATACAGTACAAGCTCTGCCATTAGAGCTAGAACCGCTGGCGCTGCTATAAAAATTTAAATTAATCGCCCTTTTTCAATTGAGTCTTTATGCCTGCTGTTGCACTCATACATGGACAAAATGTAAGTTGTGAGCATACTGCAGTGAATTTTTTTACTGACATTTTGTTGTGACATTGCTTTTCAACTTTCTGGAATTAATTGGTGCTGTTCATTGAGTTTGGGAGCAATTCATGTCAGTGCAGATGAAGAGGTTATGTTACTCTTTAGTGAATGTGAAATTTAGAATAGCACTGTGGTTTCATAATACTTCATTATAAATCTCTCAATCAAGCCTTTTGAAGAGGACAATGTTGCATCAAGTTTAGTGAAAATCATTTAAAATCCTTATACATTATGCAATTTTTGGGTGACCACTTATTGTACTAACGTGGTGAAAGGTTGACCTACAAGTTTTATAATGTATTGATAAAACCTATAATCACAGAAGGTTGATGGGTATTGTTAATTAATGCCATTAGAACCCATTAAAGAGTATTTAGGAAAATGAAAAATGTTGTTTTTAAATGTGACTATGCCTGAGCTGTTTTAAAACAATCAGTAATTATGTCCTATTTTTCTGAGATTTTAAGTCAAGTGTTGTCAAACCAAAAAGATAAATTAGATGATAGAGGGAAACATTATTATCAAATCATTGAAAATTATATACGTTCAAAAGCATGATTTTGCAAGCCATTGCAAAATGTTCTGCAAATTCCATTAGCCATTAAAAATAATTAAAAATATATAGTTTAAGGCAATGAAACACAAAGGAATCCAGTGGTGTTGAGAATATTTAGTGGTAAATTTATATGCTACTTGTAATATTATGTAGTATAAATTTACATAATTTAGCTTAGGTGTAGCAGCAGTTGACAGTCACAAAGCTCAGTTAGAAATTGAGGGAACAGGAAACAGGTAGACATTTAAGTGGATGTTGTTTTCACAAGTCAGCATGGGAGACTTTTAGTGCTGAATTAACAGTCCTGCTAAGATAGTTTTTTTTCTTTTTTTTTTTGGTGAAAATGAAAGGCTTTTTGTTATAGAAGGGCAAAGAAGGTAGGAGGTCACATACCATTTTCCGTCTCTACAGGATTGGACAATGTGACAAGTTTGAACTGATTCTAACTTTGTAGCGACCCTTTTAGTGGGAATATGATCGACTTTATTATCAAGATTTTTCTGCTTATCTCAGTTGGGTGTCCAATTTTCCACTTCAAATATCAGTAGTTTCTTTGCCGGTAAGCTGTTGATCTTTAAAAAGCTACTGCAAAGGCTAGATGATATACAGTATATTCAATATTCAGTATTCACTATACTGTATATTGTGATCATTTTGCTGGTAATATAAAACAAATCAACATTGTGCATATCGTAATGATTTTATTGTGCTTTGTATTTGGCCTTTATGTTTCCTGAAGATCTTTCAAAGACTAATTTTGTGATCCCCTCTTGTCTTGTGAATCATGAGAATGAGACCACTTAGATGTCAACAATTGACCCTATTTACAGTACTGTCTTAATACATGTTCTTGGTTTTATTTTGCATGATTCTTTAGTGCATATTATTACAAATTAAAGAAAGATTGTATAAATTAAACAAATAAAAGAACTCTCTGCCAATGAAACAACTTTCCTTTTTTCAGCTGAGCACATCGCAAAAGCGTCTTACTTTGTCAACCCCTCTTCTCCAACCATTTCTTACAGAGACCACTTTACACGATCCAATCAATAACCACTGGATGAAATCAAGTCTCACCCTACATTTTTTTCTCATTTCATATCCTGTTTCACTTTTAAATCACTCAGACTATAGAAGCAAAATTAGATGAGAATGGCATTTCTTGTTGACTTAAATATGGATGCAAAAGTCATGCTTGGTAAAATCAAACATACACTGCTACTCTTATGAATGGCCACTTGCTCAGCCCTCGAAGAATGACAAAACATACATTTTTCAATTAAAATAATTGTTTGCATATTATAATTATATATTGAATGTAATTTTACAGTGTGATGCATTAACATTTAACTGCAGCACAGGGCCATGCACAGACATTTTGAGGTGCAGTGGCTCAAACTGAGAAACTCAAATTTTTTTTTTTTTTTATGCTTTTAGGTGTTTATTGTAATATAGACTAGTATTGTCTACATACAGTATACTGTATATTATTATGCTAAATATATAACTCATGTAGAATAATGTATATATCTGGACTTATTTTTTATTCTGTAAACTAATATTAATATTTAAACTTAAAATGTGCTTTACTTTCAAACACAAAGTTATACATTACCATGGCAAATGATTTTGAGGAAAACACTACTTTCCTGTAGACACAGTGGGAAAAATCTTTTGCTATTTATTTTCATCATGATTAACCTGCTTGCTTGCTGGTGTTTTGAATCCAGCTTTGCAAAGAAACACTCCCTTTAGCAGCCTCCATCCGCTCTTTATCTTTCTGTCTCAGTTTTCATTTTTTGTGAAGGCATGGTTCTGTAAAAAGTGTGCAACACACACTTTGAACATATAAAATATGCACAGCATAATGTGATGTCTGATATGCAGACCTGGTGTTATTTAACATTATGCAGTTAAATGTCAATGTTACTTAAGTGTTATTATCACTGTCTTCACACACACACATATATATATATATATATTATAGGACTGACGTGGCTTTATATTGTAGGGCTTTACTGGTTGTTTAGATCAGTGTTACTATCAGAAATAATTAACAATTATTTCTTCAGTTATTAATCAATATTTAAATTAATTAATTGAATCTAACTCATTAAAACCTCATATGGGGCTCCAGTAAATGTAGTGTGCTACATTTAGGAGCAAGTTTGGTTATTAGCAATAATTAATAATTATCAAAGATAATTACTAATTATTAAAATCAATAGAACATTGATGAGGATCAATGTTAGCTTTTTTAATCCTTTAAATCAACAATTATCAAAGATAATCGTTAATTGTTAGCATCAATGAAACATTAATTAAAATTAACACTAGCTTATTGATCATTCAAATTCAACAATCATCAAAGATAATTATCAATTATCAATAGAATATTAATAAGGATAAACATTGACGGGGCACCACCCTGGAATCAGGGACTAATAACCAGATATTAAAAAAAATATTATGTTTTCTTAGGAAAATCGACATCCAAAGAATATTGATTTTCGGGAAAAAAAAACAATGAATGAAGGTTTGAATCCGAGCACTGACATCCCGTCAGCATGACACAGGTGTATGCAAAACAAACCAAAACACTTCTCTTTGTAATATAAACAAAGTTTATTTATGCAGTAATTTCAATTAATAATTAATGCAATGCAGTCAATAAACTTCTGACTTACAACTACAAACTAAACAGTGATATGATTAGATATGGAAATCAAAATAATCCTATAACACATAAGGTGTGTGTGTGACAGTGTGTGTGTGTGTGTAAGGAGGGACACGCACAAAATGGCGGACGTGACTCTCGTGGAGAGTATGTCACGCGAGACTTCCGGCCAGGGAATATGACCGCGAATGGGGGCGGCGAGAAACCAGTCAATGGCGTCTACCAGTTACCGCGTGTATCCGCTTGTACGATAGCTTAGGGACAAAGCTTGGCTTTAGCATTAAGCTATCTAGGAGCCAAAAATGTGTGCCAGAATGTTTGTGAGGGGTCACGTGCATGTGTGTGTGTGTGTGGTAAGTACGGAGAGAGAGAGAGAGAGAGAGAGAGAGAGAGAGAGAGAGAGAAGTGACGGCCCTAAAGCCGATTTCGCGATCATGGGAGAGAAAGCAGCTGTTAGTTCATCACTCAGAGACGCGGTCGACGGCTCATAAACAGTCCTGCGTACTTTGACTCTTTAATGGATGAACTCAGTTTACCTGTCTCACCCGCGATGGCAAAATTGCACAACAGTCCAATTTGGTTGGACCTCAATACAGCAAAACAAATTCGTGATAATTAATACCCTGAGTATTAATAATGAGCGGACATGGCGGTCCGTAAACTGTACAAGCAAAAACCTTGAAACACAAGAATAACACACTATAATATTCTATCTCTGCCCAGACATAAACCTCTTACTTGAATCACATGAGGACACAGGTAGAATGTGTTTTCCTCTGTCCTTTAACTCTGACCCGGTTCCTCGAGGCTCGGGTGTTGACGGGAGGCCGTTTCCTTGCTCTGTCGGCGGGCGGTACGGCTGTTGATTCTCGGCGGGCAGCACGGCTGTTGATTTTCAGCGGGCTGGCGGAGAACTCAGAAATGTCGACTTGATTGAAGATGGAAGAGAAATCTTTAATCTCTTCACTTCTGTAGGCAAACGGATGAAGATGCGAATTGCTCGGCGGTCTCCTTCGGATCCGTTAGAGTGTTCGGTTGAACACAGAGTAATCTCAACTCGTCCAGCGAGATGGAGATTGTATGGCCACAGTTTCAAGTCAGACGTTACTTCCTTGTGCCACGAGGTTGCACCTGAGAGCAGCGATGAGCTGCGTCTATACAGGACGAACAAAGTTGCTGGAAGCAAATCCCAGAAGCATTTCAGAGGTATTTCAACTCCTGATGATATCATGGTTTGAGGTGCGTTCTGTTGTGTGCCTCATCCAATAGGAGTTGAGAGTTCAATCCTTTAATAAGCAAGGCTTCATGGGATTTGTAGTCTGTTTGGGATTTGTTTGATTTTGGCGTGATTTTTATCAGTATAATTTACGACTTGGAATGTGGGGGCTTGAGTTAGGTTTTTACGACTGTGTTAGGTCTGCATTTGTCATCTAAAAACATGAGGCCCAACAATATATTTATGTATACTTTAATATACCATCAATTGTAAAAGACAGCTTGCTTTATGTTCAGTTCAGAAACAGATGAAGGCACACTTTATCATTATTTATCATTTATAGCCTATTATAACTTTATGATTTAGCTGTGCAGCAGTAGTAGTAACTGGACAGCCTACATTTAAATGTAAATAAAATAAATAAATAAATAAAAAACAAGAGAAGAGAAGTATACATTTTTAGAGACTTACGTTAGCTCTGCTAATCGTTCCCTTTATGAACAAATGCATGTTTTCAACGCATTTGTGCCCACTCAAGCAATGTCAAAACGAATTAATGTGCATTTGTGATGCATTTGGACCAGCTCAAGTGTCAAGCGCCCCTCCCCATCTTTTTTGCTCTGCAAAACAAGAGACGTGACGCAACAGCCAGTGACGGTCGTCTAGCGCATGTTTACATAAAAAAAATACACGGAGAGTGTTTTACTATTCATCATGTATTGATTGCTTTGGCACTGTGGATTAAAAGCGTCTGCAAAATGTATATTTGCAAATTAAATTACTTTCTCCAGGAGTACCTCAGCCCAGGAGGGCAAAGGGGCAGTAGCTTGGGCCACCGAGCCACCCCCCGTGCACGTCCCAGCTGCAGCATGTAACATGTAAAAGTGTGGCAAGGAGCAATTTAAAAATAAATATTGGTGATTGGATTGTATCAGCCACAGAGCCTATATTATTGTGACTACATTTACCTGCCTTTGAACAAACACAGAGAACAAACAGCACTGGATACAGTGGAAATTTACTTACAATCAGCTGAAACAAAATACTTCAGCGAGTGCTGTTTCATGTGAACTAGGGGCTGTTCAAACCGAATGTGTTTTTGCATCCACTCATGCTGTTTTTAAATCGTTATCCATGTAAGCATTCACTAGATGGATGTCTTTTGACAACTGTGTCATGTATTACTATGATTTTAGCATCTCAGTTTCATGATAGTGCTACATATTTTAGATGCTGTGTCAAGTTAAAAAGTACTTCTTCAACTGATAAAAACGAGTCTTGAGACACCTGCGTTCTGCTCTATTCGTTGTGGTGTTTTGCTTTTTTTAGCACGAGAACGCATTTGTTCTGAATGGTTACTGGAAGAAATGCTTTTAGCCAATAGTTACATAAACGCTACTCATACTCGAGAAAATAAATGCTTCTCTCAAAGTCACCAGAATTAAATGCTAAGGTGTTGTTTTTGCCCAAAAAATATCACAGTGGACCCCCAGTAGAGCTACGTCTCATCTGCATAGCAATGGTAGGAAAAGCCATATTCAGGAGAATCTGGTGGTTCATCATGTCAAAAGCAGCAGACAAGTCAAAGAGGATGAAGACAGATGATTTGGAGTTAGCTCTTGCTAGTCACAGGGTTTCAGCCACTGACAATAGGGCAGTCTACGCTGAATGTAATGTAACTAAACTAATATATTTATGAGTATAATAAAACATGCTGTGGTTAAATACACATGATCATATCTGAACATTGCCGAACCTGTGACAGAATCCTTGAAAAATGAAGTGAGAATGGAATGGCAATGACATTTTCATGATGCAGGCAAAAAGTCGCTATGGTGACGCCTCCCTTATTAGACTGCTCTGGTCAGATCATTTTTAACAAGATGTTTATTATATTTTACTGTATATCTTGCATTAAACATGTTTAATCTACTTGGCTACAATGGCTGTTTGGTTGAAATGATGGTTCTTCTGATCTTCTTAAAAAAGATCACTCGTTAGCTATATCACCCAGCCCAAGCTACTGAATCTCCACAACTGCACTTATTCTCTGCTTTTCTCCAGCAATCCTGGTATCCTAGCCTCTTCTGTCTTTCTTTAATGATAAAACAGTCCCTACAGCACCAGCTGTGTTAATACACTGAGCCACCTAAAGTGGCATAAATATAGCTACTGTGCAAACAATTTAATGCACATCTTAAACAGAACAGAGTTTTTTTTTTCTTTTCTTTTTTTTTTTTTTCTGTACCTGCACCCTTATGGTGAATGCAGAACATAACAAGATGTGTAACTTCAATAGCGAAGTCAGCTTAGATGTTCTGCGGTCACAAATTAAACTGTGTCCGCAAAATATATAATATTTTTCAACCATTACGGATTGAAAACCGTCAGACTTTTGTTTGCTTAGCATTACATTTGAATGGTGAGTTGCTGTTTGACTTGTTGTTTGTGTTTGTTTATATATCCATCACTTTGTTGCAGTCATTATGCATCAGGTAATTTGTAAAGTGACAGGGCTAAAATGAGGGTGATTCTTCATTTGGGCGGCTGACCCGAGGACATGGGAGCGAGGGAAGAGTTCCATATATTTTACTCTTTTTATATTTATAAAAGAATGATAATAAGATTACTTGTGTTCATCCCAATAAGCACTGTACAAAAAGAAACAAATCATAATTATGCCCCCTCGCTAACACTGCAGACCCAGGCTGGTTTACACTAAAGGAAATCTATACTCGGTGATTATATGGCTAGTGTGCATAAATGGTGATGAAAATAAGAGAAAACAGCTGCCTGAAACAGGGCTTAGGAAGAGAGGTCAGTTTTGTAAAAGGGGCATTATGGATTACCTCCTCTGAGGTGAATGATAAATTATAAAACATATAATTTTGGTCCTGGACCCAGAAAGGCCAACTATTAACCTTTGTTTACACGTCAGGGACTATATCTACCCCCTTGGGTACCGTTTGCCAAACAGACAGTGCCCCCTGGTGGCTTAGGGGCTTTTAGCGGTTACAGTATACTGCTTATACCAAAAAAAAAAAATTAAATAAATAATAAAAAAAAATGCCCTTACGAAAATGTATTATGGGTATAATTAACATTGTAGTAACCATTTTTTTTTTTCAAAGGCAGTATAATTATGATTTTAATTACTATAGTTTTGGTTTTCCTGTTATTACTATGGTTTATCTATGAATCTCATTGTTAAAAGATAGTTATTGTAGTAAAAACCATGGTAAATATTGTGGTTACAGATTTACTACAACTACCATAGCTGAACTATGGTTATTGTAGGATAACCATGGTACATTTTCATAATGGCTAAAGCGATTGTAAGGGAACACAAAATAATTGCTAGGGAACGCAAAACTATAGTGAAGGAATGCAAACTATTATGAGTGAACACAAAAGAGGGTGGACATTTATATTTTAAAATAAAAATCTTTTAGAATATAAACTATGATTCTCTGTTTGTTATTGTAATGACTTCAGACCAACAACCTTGTTTGATGAACAAATGTTTTACTGATTGGTAGCATTCCGCTCAGACAGTGACACACTTGCTTGACCAGCATTTGACAGCAAGCGGTTTTGGGAAAACCATTTCTTAAAGCTGTAGTGCCACATTACATCCCTCCCTTTGTTTTTAGAAAGTAATTCACCCAGAGTATTAGCATGTAAGATTGGATACATACATAACTGAAAAAATATATATATATTTTTGTGTAATTGTGTTAACTTCAAATTATGACTAAACAACTGCAATGAAATTAGCAAGGTGGAAATGTCAACAAGTTTAAACTAACACTGGACCTAAAACACAATAGACCTTAACTGAACTCAGGGACTGTTTCCTTGTATTGTTTGACATTTGCCTCAGTCTAAGTAATCCTTCAGTCTTGGAGGTTTGTTTCTGTTCTCTCTTTTGGGATATCTTATCTCCATTTGTACAGGACGTTCAGGTAAATTGGGGGGATTCCTGTGTTACTGAGGTCCATCTACATCATCAGGATCATCTGTCTCATCATCAGTGTCGGAGTTGGTAAGTGGAACTGATGTGCATTGTTGAGAGATGTGTCTTGTGACAATGTGTCAACCTGTGGTCATTGTTCCCTTGGTTTCTATGACATTGTAGGGTTTTGGGTTGAAGAGAGTCATGAGTTTTCCTGTTCTCCTTTCACGAAGAAGTACAACGTCACCCACATTGAGCTCTGAATGTAATGCATTCTTCCTGTTGTCAGAATATTGTTTCATCTTCACCTTTTTGGAGTCGTCTGTGCATCGAAGTGTGTCGTTAACCACTGAACCGTTTAAGGCCGGTAATTTGATGTTGATGGGTCTGCCAAACAATAGTTCAGCAGGGAACATCCAAGTAGTTTGATGAGGGGTTGCTCTGTAATTTCTCAGAAATTTGTGGAACAAATCTTGTTTCCATGATTTCCTTCAACAGCAGCAGTGGACGTTGCCTTTTTGAGGGTTCTCATGAATCTCTCAACTTCACCATTGGCCTGTGGCCAGTAGGGGGTGAATTTGCGGTGATGAATACCAAGGTGGGTTGTGAAGTTGGCAAGTTCTTGACTAGAGAATGGAGGGCCATTGTCCGTCTTCATTACTTTGGGAATACCTGCTGTAGAGAATATTTTGTCCAATAACGGAATGACTGTGTGCAGATGTCGATGATGTTATCTCTACAAAGGGGAATCTGGAATATTCATCCAAAACAACTAGAAGATGGTCACCAGAGGGGAATGGACCACAAAAGTCTACAGAGCTATTGTGCCATGGACCTTCAGGTAACTCTGGCATCTGGAACGGTTGATGTTTGCTGTGAGCAATTGATGAATTCAGGCTGATATTAGTTGTTCTGCCTGTTTGTCTATTCCTGGGAACCAGACTTTTTCTCTCAACAGCTGTTCCTTCATGAGTGAGTTCAAGTGCTCTGCATAGCAGGGCCCTTGGCATGACAATGCGGTGTCCTCTGAGAAGTATGCTCCTGTCATCCAGGACGGTTATTCTCCTCTCTGACATTGTAGAATGATTTTAGATCAGACTGATCACGCTCTGTGGTGAAGTGATCATACAGTGTGTGCCATTGACCAGTGTGGGCGATGTTGATAATATGCTGAAGCAGGCGATCCTTTGATGTTGCAGTCTTTACTTCCTCCAGCATCATGACTTTAGGGATTGCATTAGTAGCAATAAAGTTGACATGTATTTCTGTGTCAACATCATCCGTGATGGAGGACATGTGGAGTTGCTGCGGGTGGCGAGACATATAGTCAGCCGGATTTGCCTTCCCTGCTTTGTAAATTACCTTGTACTTGTAAGGCTGGAGTCTGAGAGTCCATCTTTCAATTTGTGCTGGCAGTTTTGATTTAGGATTGTTGAAGATTAGCTCTAGTGGTTTGTGGTCTGTGATCATGTTGAATTCAGCACCGTAGAGATATAGATGGAAGTGTTCACAGCTCCAGACGATGGCAAGAGCTTCTCTTTCTGTCTGGGAGTACCTCTGTTTGACTGGGGTTAATGCCCTTCTTGCATTAGCAACAATATATGCTTGATTAGTGTTCTTGTCTCTCTGTGCCAAGATAGCACCAAGGCCAACTGGACTAGGATCGACAAGCATATTGGTTTCTCTTTCAGGGTGGAAGTAGCTCATCACAGGGGCATTGATTAGTCTTTCTTTAAGAGTTGTCAGTGCATCTGCTTTCTCTTTACCCCAAACCCATTCGGAGTCTTTCTTTGTGAGTTCTCTCAAAGGTTGTGTGATTGAAGAATAGTCAGGAATGAATCTTGCACTGTAATTGGCCATTCCTAGAAGGCTTCTTACCTCACTCTGAGTTTGTGGAGGTGTCATACAGGTGATTGCCTCAATTGTTTTGGGTCAGCTGTGATGCCACGATTGGAGAACAAGTATCCAAAGAACTCCAGGGATGTTTTGTGAAATTCACATTTGTCCTTGTTGATTGTTAGGTTGTTTTCATGCAATCTATGAAAAACTGCTTCGAGAGATCTGTTGTGGGCATCTGCTGTGGTGCCATACACCAAGATGTCGTCACTGAAATTTCTGACTCCAGGGATACCTTGCAGGACCTGTTGAGTGGTATTTTTGAAAGACTTCAGCTGCAGATGAGATACCAAAGATGAGCCCTGTGTACCTTCTCAGTCCAACATGGGTTGAAAATGTTGTGATGTATCTGGACTCAAGTGCTAGCTCAAGCTGGTGATAACCTGAGTTGAGGTCCAGTTTAGAGAACATCACTGCTCCATTGAGATCGTGGATGATGTCATCCACTGTTGGTGAAATGTGTCTCTCTCTGAATACAGCTTGGTTTGGCAAGCGGATGTCAATGCAAATGCATATCTTTTCCGGATTTTTGTGCTTAGGCATTGCTACAATGGGTGAGACCCATGGTGTTGGACCTTCCACTTTTTCTATGATGCCTTGATCTTCAAGAAGTTGCAGTTCTTTCTCCACCTTTTTACGGATGTGGAAAGGGATGCGACGATGCGGCTGGATGACAGGCTTGACGTTGTCATCAATGTGTAGCTTAACTTGAACACTTTTCAGTTTTCCAATGCCCTTCGTAATGTTTGGGTATTGTCGCATGAGCTGATCAGCAACAGAATGGTTCTGCAGAGTAGACAATGTGAATGAGTCCAATTCTGAGGCTGTTTTGTGACTTAGTGAACCATGATCACCTTGAACCACATAGAATGTTGCTTCAGTGCTTCTTCCGTGAGCTGAAACATCAGTGGTTAGCTTGCCAAGCAGTGGAAGAGGGTGTTGCTTGCCATACAGTAATATGTTCTTGTTTGTTGGTTCCAGTTTTGTCATCATTTTTACTCTGTCATGGGCATTTTTGTCAAGAAGATTGACTGTGGCTCTAGTGTCAATTAGTATGTCCAGAGATTGTTGAGATATCCAGACTTTTGTCATTGGTTGTTTGATGTTTGAAAGTGCTTGCATGACATAGGCATATTCATCATCTGTACTTGAGGTTGCAGCTGACTCTTGGTCTCTTGGTGGGCTGTTTTCATTTATCTGTATTGTTCTCACTTTATGTGTAATACTCTGTCTTTGTGGTGGTTTTGTATGTGTTCTGTGGTCTTGTTCTATGTGTAGTTTGCTGAAACAACTGCGTGCAAAATGATTTGGTTTGCCACAGGATTTGCATGTCAGCCCTCTAGCTGGACATGCTAATTGTCCACCAGGATGTGGAAAAGAGCCACCACAATTTCTGCATGTTGACTGTTGTTTTCTTTGTACTGTTTTCTGTTGTTGGCTTTTACTTATCGTCTTTTTTTTTAAAGTTTGTCTTTGTTATCACTGCAACACGTTCGGTGCTACTGACTTGTGTGTTATTTTCAATGCCAGCTGCCTGCTTTTCTGATATTTCAAATGCTCTGTCTAGATCCAAAAGTTGTTTCAATGTCAAACTGCTGTCTCTTAGTGCTCTCCTCCTTAGTCGTGATGATGAACAGGTAAGTATGATTTGATATTTTATTTCTCTTTCTGCATTTGAAAATTCACAGGTTGTTGCAAGCTGTCTTAACCTGGTGTGGAAGGCATTAATTGTCTCTCCTGGTTTTTGTTTAGCTTGTCTGAAGACGTATACTTCATACTCAACATTGTGACTCAGATTGAAGTATTCTGTCAGAACTCGTATGGCTTTATCATAGTAATCACTGGCACCATTTTCTGGGATTGTTTAAAAAAAATGTCTTGTACTTGTTCACCTGCATAGTACAGTAACGTTGCACTTTTTCTGGTGTTATTGGTTACACCAGTGGCTGTCAAAAATGTTTCAAATCTTACTATCCATTTTTTCCATTTCAATGCAAGAGTTCCTTGGTCTGTGTCGATATAAAATCTTGGAAAGTATGGCAGTTCAGCAGCTGTGGCCATTCTTTAGCGACAGACAGTAGAATGTGTTAGTCAACTGCATTTGGTTTGTTGTTTATGTATACACAGACTTTTGCGAATTGTGTTAATTTGCATTGATAGTTCGCAGCTGCATTTTATCCACTGTGTGTTAATCTTTTTTCTTTTTTTTCCTCTCTCTTTTTTTTCTAATAAGAGTTCTAATATGCTGATTTTCTCCGTGCAGCGATACAAGGTTTTTCGCTGGGTCCTAAAGCTAGGCGGAACAACTTGAAATGATACTCACTGCTGAAGTTTCTTGTTCTTGTTTGTGTTTTTCTTCCAAGTTGTATTACTGCTTAATCACTTGTTGTCATTGTAATGACTTCAGACCTTGTATGAACAAATGTTTTACTGATTGGTAGCATCCCGCTCAGACAGTGACACACTTGCTTGACCAGCATTTGACAGCAAGCGGTTCTGGGAAAACCCTTTCTTAAAGCTGTAGTTCCACATTACAGATATAACAGATACATGACTATGGCATAGGTCTGGGCTCTATAATGGATTCAATTGGCCAAGAACCACCCATTTAGACATGAAAAGGCATCTAACTTACATGTTAAGCGACCAATCACAGTCGGTTTTGTCATTATGGAGTGTTTAGGGGTGGGGTTATTGGAGATGTATCATAACATAATAAAACTTATAAATACACTGGAAAAAAATTATTTATAGAAATGGCGCGCAAATCTCCACAAGCATTTGCACAGAAAACACATGGGAAAATAGCAGAAAATGCATAAAGTCTAAGTACAGCACAGAAAACCTCATAGACCTTTTTCACAGACTGTGATGACGCATTTCCGCCTTATTAAATCTTGAATTTTTTTATATTATAATTTTTTTAAATATTGAGTGTACATTTATAACATTATCCTTTGTGTTATATTACCCTGGAAACAGTTAAAAAAAAAAAAAAAAAAAAAAAAAAAAAAAAACTAATTACCACCGCTGCGAGGGGATTTCTATTACAGCTGCTGAGAGAGTGACAGTAAATTTGGCATCTTATCCCATCTGATTGTCTTAATCCACTGCTCTCTATTTTTATCTCTTCTGGAAAGTCATTCAAATGCAATAGTGTTTTTTTTTCTTTTGTTCTTGGAGCAAATGGGTAAGTGAAAATAATATTTGCTGTGTTCTCCCATTTACTCCCATTCACTGCTGTCGTTGTTTACCCTGAAAACATTTACTTCCGTGTTCCAAAACCCGGAGTGTGAAAAAGGTCTATTATAAAGTATTTCACAGACATTACTAAGTAAACAAAGCAGAAAATGCGGCTCTGCTCGTGGATATCGCTTTACTTTCTGCTACATGCCTCAAATGAAATTCTCAACATCTTTAAAAGATTTGATGTCATTAATCTGGCAAACTTGGGCAAATAATGTGATTATTTTGTCTTCAAAAGTGCTCTTTGTATCAAGGCGGAACCTGGTGAACACAACTTGGCTTCCAGGTGGACTGATAAAACGTCCTGTGTGCGTCTACTCGCAGAAGTTCCATCAAACCAGCCAATCAGGTTTGCACTGAGTTGATCGAGAAAGCATTTTTCAGTTTTGTGTGCTATGTGCATCCGATGGTTAGAGAACGGTCTATGGGCTGTCCATGGAAGTGCCATCTGAGGCTGAGACTACTTGGATATCTACTGTAAAAGAGTAGTACTGCCACTGACATATAGCTGGCACTGTTTCCAGATGAAATGCTACTATAAAAGCTTGTGTTCAGTGTAAAAACAATCCTATGTTAATGTTCATGTGTATAATCAAAAGAGAGGTGTATAGCAGTGTTTACCAAACTGAGGTACGCGTACCCCTGGGGCTACGTGAGGTGACAATGGGAGTACGCAAATAAAATTCTGAGATTTACCGTTCTTTTAATTTCATCACAGTCTAAAACACATTCAAACCCAGTATTTCTCACTGGCAAAAATAATTTTGTGTGCCCTCTAGTGTAGAAACACCATAATGGTTGTGTCATAAAGGTCAGATAAATATGCAATCAAATAACCTTATCTTTTGCGGTAAAAAAAATAAATGCATCTACTCATGCGTCGTGCTTCACACAATTATCTTTTTTTCAGCAGCCAAGCACACTGCTAGGTGACGTAGCTTAGTGATAGCAAGTAAAATTGACACTTCACTGTTTTACCAGACTGGCACATGTCAGTCGTCCACGATTTTAGTTTGTCTGTTTTTTTGTTTTTTTTTCACAGTTTAAAACATAATTTGTATTTAAGGTTAGATGCATAGGGAGTTTTGATTCTGATGGTATAAGTTCATAAGCTTTGACAGGTGTCAGACATCTGGTGCAGCCAAATAATTTTCCACTTTCACACGCAGTAATTTTCACTCACATTTGCTTGCACGCTAGAGACCTGTTTTTACATTGTTGCATGATGTTTTTAAAAAAGCACCTTGAGCTGACCACGCAATTGCACAGATACTTACCAGAAATTCTCGAAGTCTGCCAGCAATGACGTACTTGCAATGATGCGCAATTCCAGGCACAGAACCGACCGCTATTCTTGCATACTTTGACGTGATGAAGGGGGAGTTTTCAAGTTATGCAGTTATATCATATGTAGCATACCCATCTCAATCGGTAAGCCATTTATTCAATATGTACAAAACATACAAATATAACATATTTAATATAAGGGAGTTGTTTTACAAAGATAATTGTGTTAAATATAAATATTTTCAAAATACCTTGTGTGGGAGTTATCTATGCATTAGAGAGGGGGTATGTGAAAGGATGTTGAATATTTGGTGGGGTACGTCACTGTTAAAAATTTGGGAATCACTGGTGTAGAGTATATCTACTGTACTCTATTTTTTAACCTGAACAGAAAGATTTTTTGGATTTATTTTATTTTTTTTCCCACAAAATAGAAGCGTTAAAGGTGCTGTAAGCAGGGACTAAAAACTAAATGATTTTCATTTTGGTTCGTTCTGAAATGCAAAAACTGTATTTTTTTGTTCCGGTTCAAAAGTTCCGCAGCCTTCTATCCAAATGGTTACCGGTTAGAGCAGATTAAAAGAACGGTTAATAACATTCTTTTTAAAATGACAGTACTCGCCGCTAAGGGGTAGGTGAAATACCAATTGTAGCGTTGTCAGATCTCACAAGAGAAGCAAGCAATCTGGTCTGGAAAAACAAGCTCAAAATAAGCCACTTGCCTCAAAATAAACAAAAAATTAGCGATTTATCACAATAGAAATCGTAATAAGCATACAGTTAATTAAAGATCTGCTTCTGAGTCAAAACCCGGCAGCATCAAATCTGTATTAATGCATCATATCTAACAATAATTCAGTGGAGACTTGAAACAACTGAGAAATGTACTTTTTACATCTAATAATGTTGTCCTTGTATCTGAATTAGCTGTGCATGTACAGTATATGTAATTATAGTTGTTAAAATGGCCTTCATTCACTGTATAGGACATCAGGTCTTCATTCACAGAATATGACATCCACAGTGGACAGTTAGGCAAAGGAATGTGTGATGCAGCAGTTTCATTCAGGTTCAAAGCACGTTTCATTTTATCGGGCAACATGAAGTGAAACATTTACTGTGATAAACTCTAGTTTCATGAAAAAAATGATCATAAACAAAATTAACCAGTTTCCAGCATTTAAAAATAATGTTTTCACTCCGAAACAATTGAAAATCACTTTGTTCCAGTTTTCTGTAATTTGAAAAAAAAAAAAAAAAAAGACTTTCCAAAACCCCGCCCTCCAAATATTCCATTGTGCCGTTGAGACCGTCACTCAGCAGAAGAGCAGCAGTGCTTCTACTCATGGTTGTTAAGAAAACAGTAGCTAATTAACGCCCTCAACTGACAGCTGTTATGAATCTGAATCTGGTGTTAAACCTGAATTATCCGCAACTTGCAAAATGGTTGACAGGCAAAAAACGCATTAAAGTCTTCTGATTGGACAGTGGCCTGTGGGCACATTTTTGTTTGCTGTTCACACAGTCTAGTGCTGTCACAGAGACAGGTGATATATCTCAGGACACTTATTTCAGTGATATTTTTCAGGGAGTGGGAAGATTTTCTGCATACCATTCCTTACAACAATTGAGAGTTCTGGCAAGCTTGCTGCAAATTTACCGCAAATTCGCCACTCATTATTTTCAAATGCAAATGAGCATTGTGGCAAACTTTTCATTGTCGGCAAAGGTTTGCTGCAGGTTCACCGCTACTGTTGAAGAGCTGCAATCTTCTGGCAAACATGTGTGGTGAATCGTAAGCTCATTTGAAATTGAATATAATGAGTGGGTAATTTGTGGCAAGTTTGTCAGAACTCTAGATTTTTTGTAAGGGATTCCTTAAAAAAATACAGCACTTTTAATTGCACATGCAATGATACATCGTTGCATACTGTAATCCACAAGAATTGCCAGTAAAGATTCTTATTAGTGTTAGCAGTGTAAATATGGCCCAAATTTATTATTATAAAACCCTAAACTGGCACATGAAGAGAGGCAAACTCTACAGTACTTGCTGTGAATTGCAGGTTGATTGATTCCCGCCTCCTGATCGTGTCCTGCTTATGTGAATTAGCCTCCTATCTGCAGTTCTGAGGTAAAAATGGAACACATTAATATTTAATAGATAGCCATATGCCTGTTTGAAAATAATACCTGGCACACTATTCATCATTTCATTAACCATGCTTCAGACCGTAAATCCTGCCCAGCTGTTATACAGCCTCGGCTGCTCTGAAATTATTTTTGAGTGTCTCGACTTCATCCACTGTTTCTTCCTAGAAATGTTTTTCTTGTGAGGAAGCCAACAGTGACTGCTGTAAATTTACAGGCTAAAAGCCCTTTAAAAGTTTGTCACAGGTTAGTGAGGAAAAAATCATCAGAGGTTAGCCATAAAGACATCCACTTTTCCAATCCCCACATGTGTTTGACTGAAGATAACTTCATGATGCTGCCATCAGGGTTTAAAGCCTTTTCTGTGTGTGGGCTTTTGAATGCAGAGATAGCGTTTAAGACATGATGTGTACGTTTGGTATATGTCCACATGCTTGCATTTTTGTTGAGAAAAATCACACTGGAACAAAGTAAGAGGCAGGTTTTTGACACGAAATGTCAAAAATATAACCTGTTTCCCTCCCACTTCCTTCTTTTTTTCTTCCTCTCTCTGAGGGAAGGAAAGTAAAATTTCTGTTTTACTCAGTCATTGTTATCAGGCAGCATGTCACAGTGCGCCCTCATCCATCCCTAATCATAAGCTTTTGTGACAGGTTTCTGCAAAAGGATTCTTGTTTACTTATTAATTTCATATCAGAGAAGAGAGACATTGAGGGATAAACATGTAGTTGTATTCTAATACACACTGGACTGGACTTTTTATCAACCCACAAAGTTTGTTTCTGTTTACCTACTGAGTTACCCATGCACTAGCTAACTGCTAGGTGTGTGTTTGACTGGAAATTTCGATCAACTTGACAGAACTACAAAACATTCTTTCATTTAATTTTATTTCAATTCATTATCTAAAAAAGGGCAGAATGAACACATTGACCTGTTTTACAATTAAAACCTGCAGTTTATTGACACTGATTTGAGCAGTTAAAACAGTAAAACAATTATGCAAAAAAAAAAAAACCATTATTTTGGCTACACATAAAACACATGACAACTTGCCCCAATTTCAATATAACAACTAGCCACAACCTGACATCTGTTAAGTTCAACCTTTCCAGACTGATCACACTGTGAATTCGGAAACTCGAAAGTTCTGCTGCAGACCAAAATTCGAACCACTGCCCCCTATGGCTGAAGCTGGAAATGTTGTTAATCGGTTTCTGGTCAAAATGTCCACACGGTGGCGCCGAAAGTGAGTCATATGTTTAGTTGTTAATAGGGCTGTCTATTTAACACATTAATTCAGTGCAAATAATTATATAAAAAATAACGCATACAAAAAATAATGTTATTAATCATGCCCCTGGACCATAATAGGGACAATTCCTACCATCGGTTGCAATTCAAGCTTGAAGTACCACCTTTATTTGCGAGTCCCAGTCAGTATGGGGCAGTAAGTGGAAACTTCATCTGAACAGACATCAAAACCGCACTACTTAAAGTAGATAGCACAAGAAGAGGACATGTTCTTGCATTTAACACAGCTGGATGGAGCACAACTCCAAATGCTGGTGTCTCGAGATGTG
The DNA here is from genome assembly GCF_019703515.2 of Myxocyprinus asiaticus. NCBI lineage: Eukaryota > Metazoa > Chordata > Actinopteri > Cypriniformes > Catostomidae > Myxocyprinus > Myxocyprinus asiaticus. The sequence continues at coordinate 37,231,134 of NC_059361.1, forward strand.
CATTTTTTAAGTGTCAAACTAAGTTTAACTTCTTGACAAAAAAAAAAAAAAAAAGAAGAAAAAAAAGAAGATAATTTAGATAAATGTTTATATAATTATTTAATCATTATATATTGTATTATTTTCATTTGGGAGCCTTTCTGAAAATATTAATATATGCAATTAATTCTGATTAATTTGATAATTTATTCAGCATATCATGTAATTAATTCAGTTACAAATTTTAATCGATTGACAGCCCTTTTTAGAGAAAAAGGTATTTAACCAGGTATTTTTGACTCAAAATCTTATAGTTTCAGCATCTTTCTCCCCTATAATAAATTTAAAAAGAGAAAGAGGTGGGATTCTCACTACTGCACATACATTTCTCACATCTATCAAAAATGGCCATAACGATTCCCGTGTTATTCACATGATCACAGCCAACACAGCATTTCCTCTACAGCCAGAAATGATGGCTTCTCTCGCTCAGGACACAGACATAAATTATTACCATGTTAGATGTGCAAAGGGACACACTGATGCAGCTGCAATGGCTTCTGTACCCCTTTTTGCTCTAGGATTGTTTTACAGATGAAATGTGCAGACAGAAGGGAGTGATCTTGCGGTGCTTGTGATCCATCAGTGAGATGGAGTGTTAAAATCTAACAACATAGAAGTGGGTGGTATTATCAGCTTGACAAAAGTACTGGGCTAACCATAAATCATACACTAGAAATCTTCCCTACAGGGAGCCAGAGTTTCACCAACATGTCATGACTAGGAAATATCTGCACCATCCTCACATTTGCTATCCATACTTTTTTTATTTAACTCTTAGTCATGCTCTGAAACTTTCCTGAATATTTTCCTATGAGTTTCACTTCTCTATTCACCTTATGCACCAGTGAAAAGAGCACACAGCCATCTTGACATTTTTTTTCTTGGAACTTCCATTCTAGTGATGCCTATATAGATATAGATTGCATGCTTTTATCATTAAAAAGTGCAGTGTGTCATAGCTGTCCGAATGTGATCTGCCAGGACCAATTTATCTCTGTGGGAGTCGGAAAAATGAACATTTAGTGTAGATCATTTAAGTAGATGATCTTGTATACATATTTCTACCATTGCGTCTGGACACTTTGAGATACCGTACTTGTTACGAGCGTAAGTAATATACGTGCTTACGCAAATTTAATGCCTAGTGCGTGGTTGTTGTACATGACACAGTGTGTGTGTCACATGTAATGCACATGCAGTAAAGGGGTGGTGTAGAGTCACACCATCAACTCTTGGAGAAAAATTATTTCTGTGCTCCCACATGTATTATTTGATCGACTCTTCTCAACAGCTTCAATACAAACAGGAAGTTAGATGAAAAACTCTGGAGAGTGAACTGAATAAGGTGAATAGGGCCATTGAAATTCTGAAAGTATATTGCTTTGGGCTCTATACCTATTTAAAAAAAAAAAAAAAAAAAAAACAGCGAGGTGACCTGGTGGAAAGTACCAACGAGTTCTCACTCCTAAGCGTTCAAAAACTTCCACTTGAGCAAGAGCTCTGCGCATCACTGTGTAGACACAAAAAGCACCTGTCAGGGTCTGTTTAGTGATGCTGCCTTAAGTTCTTCTTCTGAACTTGACTGTGCTTACCGAAATTCAAATCACTGCCCCCAGTGGCCAAAGCTGGAAGTGTTGTTCAATGTACGAGTGCATGTAAGCTCCAGTTACCAGGTGAAATGTCCAAAGAGTGGTGCAAAAAGATAGTTGTATTTTTATGTAATACAGTCAACAAAAATGCATATTTTGTTAACTTTACCCCCAAATCCCAGCCCTAAACCTAAAGTCATTGGAGTAAAAATGTAATTTTAGAGTGAAAATGCAACCTCTGAATTATGCTCGCCATTGTTTATATGAATACGATTACTTAAATGTTTTCTTCAGACCAGAACCCATGTCTCTTATGCTGCCTTCACATGCTATGGGAATGATCCTACTTCCCACGGTAACACTTTATTTTGATGGTCGCAAATAGATATTTAACTGACTATAAGTCACTTATCAACTGGCTTGCTATAGCTAGTAACAGTGTTTCAACAAACATTCAGTAGACTTTCAGTAGCCTGTATATAGATCTCTATTAATGACCTACTTACATAATTGTTGAGAACATCAGTTCATTAAAAGGTCATTAATAAAGATCTATATACAGGCTACTGAAAGTCTACTGAATGTTTGTTGAAATACTTTTTACTAGCTACAGCAAGTCAGTCGATAAGCTGTTATTTTGCTGCTGTTATACAGGCTATTGAAAGTCTACTGATTGTTTGTTGAAACACTGTTTACGAGCTATAGCAAGCCAGTTGATAAGTCACTTATAATCAGTTAAATATCTATTTGGGACCATCAAAATAAAGTGTTACCCTTCCCACTTCTGAAGTCATTATTACGAGTGTCACTTTCGAGTGCTTTGTTTTCGGAGAAAATAGGAAACTTGGAGGAAGCATATTGCATATTTCTCTGAGAACTTTTATTTTGACACCGCAATACATGTTAGTTTGCATTTATTAAATATAGATCATATAGAAAATGTAGCATTTAGAAAATTCTGCATTTAGAAAAATTAGTAAACCAATCATTCACTACAGAAACCATACTCTCCTCCGCCATATTGAAATTTATGTCTCATCCCAGCTCGGGATGAAATATTATGTTTCCCAGTCAACTTGAGGGGCATTCATTGCAACTTCAGAGTACGAAACTCGTATTTACGATAATTCCGATAGAACATAAAGGGAGCATAAGGCAGCTTGCACAAAAAAAACACTATCAGAGGTAAACATATTTGTATCGATACAAAAATGTCTTATTGGGAATGGTGCTTGTCAGAAATTCTGCAGAATGGGTTAATTTCAGGGTTCTGGAACATTTGGTAGCAACATGTTGATTTCCCATGTGCTCATGTTAGTGGTACTTACAGTTTCACAGTAATGACAGGAAGTATCTTTGATGAAAGTTGATGTAGGTGAGGTTCAAATTTAAGTTGGCCAACCACAAAACAAAAAAAAAAGAAAAAAAAAAAAAAAAAAAAGAAAAACAAAACACAAAGGCTAAGCCAACTTCATGTTATTGCACAATCTCCTAGAGATTCTAAGCTACATCCCCCAAACTTGGCGATATATTGGTGATATACGATATCTTTCAGTTAGAAATATACTGAAATTTAGGTTGTTATTCACTGAAAATGTTCCCTTACGCCACAGCTTTCATATCTTATTCTCCATCTTGCATATTCTGGCACGTCTGGTTTGGATATGATGCATCCAGAGGGTAAGATTTTCAGTGAAACATGATATAAACCTCAGTTTGTTCCTTACACAAAGCTATCATATGTCTTCAGAAGACTTGGAATATAATGTACAAACCGTAAGGACACTTTTCATGGTGGTTTTTTTTTTTTTTTTTTTACATTTTTGGAGCTTGACAGCTCATCCCAATTACTTTGATGCATTATATGCAATACATTTGAAACAGGATATTTTTTATAAAAAAAGTTTGTGTCTAAAACCACAAGTTAGAAGCACAGCAAGAAATACATTTATAGGAGTGTAGAATAAGATAGTTTTGAAAAAAGGCCTTCACGCCATGTTCATATTACACACACAAATGATGGAAGATCAGAGGGCTTTTATTCCCCTGGACTTAAGCATGAGAGAATAAACCCTTGGTGAAATGTTTGACCCTGAAGGCTTGGAGCATGCTGTGGGAAATAGCAGAAGGAGAATTATTAAGCAGTATTCAGAATCACCATGCTGCCAGACGAGTGTGACAGATAAAACTGTGGAAGAATAGAAAAAGGGAAAATACAGAGGCAGAGATCTGAGACTCGCTAATGCTTATTTCATAGGGGTCCATAAAGTAATAGCATATCTAAAATACGTCAGTCCAAGAGCTGAGATTCAAATATTTACAGCTGCAAATGAAAGCAAAAAATGCTTTGTATTACCTGAAATCTGTCTGAAATCTTGCTTTTAATATATGTTCAGTCATGACAACTCAATGAAATATTTAGCATGTTAAAGTGGGTGTGACCTATTGACAGGATATTGGTCTTGGCGGACTAGATCTGCTACTCTGCTGATGCTGCAGTGCACGTTTAGAGATTTGCTACTGCTAAAACATACACAAACACACTGATCTAAGCATGTGGACATGTTGCTGCTACTGGCACAAGACATGCTGCATGTACACTCTCCTAGCACTTTAATAGGAACACCTGTACACCTGCTTATTAATACAATTATCTAATCAGCCAATCGTGTGGCAGCAGTGCAATGCATACAATCATGCAGATTATTAAATTAGGGAAAAAATGTGATCTCAGTGATTTCGACCATGGCACAATTTTTGGTACCAGATGGGCTTGTTTAAGTAATTCTGTAACTGCTGATCTCCTGGGATTTTCACACACAACATTCTCTAAAGTTTACTCTGGCAGTTCTGTGGATGGAAACACCTTGTTGATGAGAGAGATCAACAGAGAATGGCTGGACTGGTTCGAACTGACAGAAAGGCTACGGTAACTCAGATAACCCCTCTGTACAATTGTAGTGTGCAGAACAGCATCTCATAATCCACAACACGTCGAACCTTGAGGCGAATGGGCTACAACAGTAGAAGACTACGTCATTTTCCAATTCTTTTAGCCAAGAACAGAAAGCTGAGGCTGTAGTGGTCTGATGAATCTCGATTACTGGTGAGGTAGACAGATGGTAGGCCCACTGCAGCCTCAGCTTTCTGTTCTTAGTGATGATGAATGAATTGTGTCTTTTAGAGATGCAGGTACATGATTGTGTTGCTCATGAAATGCAAGGAGGCTTATCTTAAGTGGGCAATTGAGTCTCAAATAGACCAATGAGAAACCTCATTTTTGGCGGGTATGTAGCAATGGGAAGTCAAAGCTCTGACACATTGCCCTTTTCCTTTTTAAAAATGTAAATAATATGCTGTTCCACCATGTGAAGTCTTCAGAGTACAATAAAACATCTTGGTTACAAGTGAACCTTGGTTCTCTGAAAACAGGGAACAAGACACTGCGTCAGCTCTATGTCAGAAGCTGATGCTGTGGAAGCCATATACCATAATGCCATCCCTTACTAAAATTGAGAGTTCATGGCAAATTTGCCACAAATTCGGCACTGATCATTTTCACATGCAAATGAGCTTTGCAGCAAACTTGCAACAAATTGTCCATTGTTGCCAAAGGTTTGCCGGAGGTTCACCACTAACGGCAAAAAGCTTCAAACTTCTGGCAAACATTTGTGGTGAATCAAAAGCTCCTTTGCATGTGAAAATAACAAGCTGCAAATTTGCGGCAAGTTTGCAGCTAGTTTAGATTTTTTGTAAGTAATGCTACTGATAGGGAAATGCTCGCTAGCCAACAGGGTAGTAAAAGGCTTTGCAATAACCACCCTTTCATATTGAACAATAGGAAGTGGAGGAACAATAAACCAATATGGTTTGCTGTTAAGACAGTGACACTAGCCATACTGGGTAGTGGTCCAATGGTCCAAATACATCTTGTCACTTAGTGGGAAGGAGGGAAGCAAGACGGTTACCTGGGCAAAGGCTCTGATACAATGACACTAACCAATAGTATATTGAAACATTGTTTGCATGCTCTTTTTCACTTCAGTGGGAATGGAGAGACCACAGTTTTAGACCTAACACCCAATCACACTAATCAACTGGTCAGTGAGCATTGCACAGTCAACTCTTATTTTTCATTGAAAATCTGGTAAGACAGGGAAGATACATGCAGGTTATAAAACTTGGCAAATGTGTAAGGGAAGCCCAACCTACAACCAGACAGGTGTCCTCGAACGATACACCATAACAACATGGCATCCTGATCTAACTCTTTACAGTTTTGATTACACAAGATAACTGTGATTTCCTATGAGGGAGGCTCGAGTAATAAAGCATCTTCTGAGGGTTGCTTGAAGTTGTCTCGTTTCCCTGCCCACAGGGAAATATACAGTAAGTGCCTCACCGGAGTGCGGTGTCTCAATAACGAAAGCCCAGCGACCAACGATATAGTATACCCCTCACTGCCAAACATGATCATATCGTGCAAGCTGATCAGCCAAAGCTGCTGGATATGGAGGAAAGGAGGCAAGCAAGGCTTGAGCCGGTGACAAACCCTCCATAATCTCCGCACTCTACATTCCATCCTTTCGCATCTCACTCATACAGTCTCTCGGAAGCCGCAGAGGAGCATAGTGGGCGGAATGGGGAGCGGCTTTGGTTTTCAAAACAAAAGAGAGCTGATAGGGAAGTGTGTTTAGTTTCATGTGTTCGTGTGTGCTGTGTCAGCGAAGAATCAGCCCAGGCTATAAACACTGCTAGTACTGATGCACACAATGCAAGCAATACAATAAACAGAAGTGTTCAAAGGATACACTTTTCTGTCGGAGCATGCAGTTGCAGATTATTACGACATAGCTTTGATTTAGGGTTCCAGAACATGAGAGATGTATATGTGACCCTGAGGAAGGAAAATTCTGATGGTGTGGCACTGGGCTCTGGTTTATATGCCTGCAATGACTCAAGCATAGGGTGTGATGGTATAGGGTTTCAAGGTCACTGCCCCTTGGAGGAGCTTCCATAGAATTAGCTTCTGACGCAGCATTGAAGTGAAGACTTGAAAGGTAATACTGATATTTCTTCAAAGAGAAAGAACTTGGAGAATAATTATTTAATTCTGTCAAATCATTTTTTAATTCTGTAAAATGATTTCTTCCCTAGAATATAAAAGGACAAATTTAGCAGAATGTGCACACTGTTATTTTCCATATAACAAAAGCAAATAATGACCAGTGGCTGGTTGCACCAGCCATGCACAAGTTACAGCTTAGACTAGTTATAGAGTAAATGGGTACTAAGATACAATTTACACACTACTAAATATTTATGAAATCCTTTAATTTTTTTTTTATTTTTTATTTTTTTTATAAAATGCAAACTGATTAAATGATATCAGTGATCTCATGTTTTACATGTCAGACTTCTATCCTTTAGACATATTGTATAAACCTATCAGACCCAACATTAAAACCACCTGCCTAATATTGTGTAGGTCCCCCTTGTACCACCAAAACAGCACCAAACTGCATCCCAGAATAGCATTCTGAGATGATATTCTCCTCACCACAATTGTACAGAGCGGTTATCTGAGTTGCCATAGACATTGTCAGTTGAACCAGTCTGGCCATTCTCTGTTGACCTCTCTCATCAACAAGGCGTTTCCATCCGAGGAGCTGCCGCTCAGCAGTTACAGAAATACTCAAACCAGCTCCTGACCCACATATGCATGATTTTATGCATTGCAGCCGCACGACTGGCTGATTAGATAATCGCATGGATGATTGTTGGTGCCAGACGGGCTTGTTTAAGTATTTCTGTAACTGCTGATCTCCTGGGATTTTCACACACAACAGTCTCTAGAATTTACTCATGAATGGTGCCAAAAAAAAAAAAAAAAAAAAAAAAAAAAAAAAAAACATCCAGTGAGCGGCAATTCTGCGGACAGAAATGCCTTGATGAGAGAGGTCAATAGAGAATGGCCAGACTGGTTCGAACTGACAAAGTCTACTGTAACTCAGATAACCGCTCTGTACAATTGTGGTGAGAAGAATATAATCTCAGAATACTATTTTAAGATGTGGGTTGGCGCTGCTTTGGTGGTACCAGGGGGACCTTCACAATATTAGGCAGGTGGTTTTAATGTTGTGGCTGATCGGTGTATGTTGATGTTGTCACGAGTAGTTGCTGAGATGAGACAGGAGACGTAGGATCTATCTGCAGGCTTTAATAAAAATGATGACAGTGAAACAACAAACGGGAACTCAAAACAACAACAAACAAGAACTGACAAAGGAATGCAAAAACTAAAGGGTAACAGGTGAGAACAATAAGGAACAGATGGCAGTGATGAGGGCAGTGCATACTGGTAACGTAGTCTGGGGGAAAACTTCAAAATAAGAGTCCTAGGAAACACGAGGGAGATAGACTGTGACAGATGTGGACATTTACACTTATTTATAAATTTTACGAAAGAGAATGTAAAAATTAAAAAAAAAAACTAATTTCTCAGCGGCTCTTTAGCATGAAACCGATCTAAACGGTGCACTTTCCGGTGTGTGTCGCCCAGTGTTACTGGCATGCCAAGTTTCAAAACATACAAAATATATAGGATATTCAATATTAAACTGAATAAATGTAAATTTTCCAGTCTGTTGTTTTCGTATTTATTGCCCTTTATTTATTTCAGATGCAGTTCCTGAATATTATTATTATTATTATATATTTTCGACAGTTCTGTTTACAAATTTGAAGGCTGCATACTAGATCAATAGTGCAACCCTACCAAAAAGGACAAAAAAATAAATAAATAAAAAATAAAATAATGTATAAACTTGGTTTATATGACTCGTCCACTATATTTCAATATTTTCTAAGTCTTCTTAAACCATACGAAGGCTTTGTGTTACAAACCAGTCAGTGACATTAAACATTTTGTCGCCAGATTTGAATATACGCAACGATGACAACGATTTTCATTTTTTGTGGTGAACTATAACTTTAATGCCTATTCTAGCACTTTCTAATTAATTGTTTTTTAAACAGCTGGGGCCAGTTGCACCAGCTTTACGTATGTTACAACTTAGCCTAGTTGTGGCGTAAATGGGCACTAAGTCACAATTTACGCACTACTAAATATTTGAGCGTTGCACTATTAAATTATACGTAGGTTTACGTCCTACCTAAAACTAAATATTTACAGAAGCCTCTGACAAGGAGTAATGGATGGAATAAAAAAGCAGACTGACCTTTCGATATATATGATGATGTTGGCATTTACACTCTTTTACATTTACGGGAGAAAACATTATGTAAACAACTTCTTCAGCTTGATTCAACCAATCTAACGGTGCACTTTCCTGTGTACGGTGTCAAGTTTCAACATATATGAAATATATAAAATATTAAAATGAATACATTTCTATTTTTCCAGCCTGTTGTATTAGTATTTATTATCCCTTGTTCATTTTAGATACAGTTATTGAATATTGTTGTTTACATAAGCTAAATTGCCTATATCATTAATTAAATCTTGTTTTATTACGTATCATATTTTAATGGGGATATAATTTATTACAGCTGACAGTTACATGAGCAAACAAGGTTTGAACATCAACCGTAACAAGATCAAACTAAAATTCATGGCTTTTTAACACTTATATAAAAATGTTAAGGCTGTTTATTGGATAAATACAGGTAAACGTCATATTATTCGACTACACATTACTTTATGGAGAGCTTACAACCTACTAGTTAAGTCTTGCCTTAAGAACAAGTGGTGCAACCAAATTAAGCACTGACTTAGTTACAAACTAACTAGTAGTTACTTAGTGTGAACTTGCGTCTCAACTTAAGTGAGACCTTAAGCACAGCTGGTGCAAACCTACCCTGAACACTATGCATTGGCAAAGCATTTGCATCTGTATTTTTGTGCTGACTTTAACTAGCTTGCTCAGCAAGATTATTTTCAAACTGTTGCTGTGCCATGACAGTGATTAACCTTAAAGTGAAAACTGACCGTGTAAGAATAAAGTTTATGCTAATGCCTGCTATGTTGCATTTTGTGGTCTGATACAATTTGAAATGCAACAATGCATGAAATCAAGCTTCTGCAAAAGCGTCTAGAAGCATTTGCGTTCACATATTGCATTCACTTATTTGTGTAGTGTATGATTTGGGCCTAAGCCATGCCATCATTACCAATTACCACTGGTTTATGACAAACAAATGAGTTTTGCTTCGTTTTTTGTCCAGTCGAATTTATATGGTCCAAGCCTTCTTGACACTCATGGGAGCAACTGCAAAGCAAAGAGAAAAAATAAAACACATCTTTTTCAGTCCAATACAAAACTGGTCACAGCTGAGTGCACTTACAATCAGTCTTGTTTGTGTTTCAAACATTTTAGAATGTGGCCATCACCCTAAAATTCACGACAATAGCCACCATCGATCTTTGCTTTTGAGTTAAAAGTAGACAGTATTTTTCTTTTTCTAATAACATTTATTCAAGGGGTTTGTGACTATATTTTTTATTCTGTTTAAAGGCATCCTTATCTAATTCTGTACAGTGTCATTTAGACAAGAGAACTGTGATTTCCAATGGGAATGATTGCCATGCAAGGTTATTTGCGGAACTCATAACTTCCTTCTCAGTCTAAAAAGAGCATTTATATTTGCCACCCTGCTGAAACATTTAGTTTTCAAATCTGTGTGTTACTGATGTCACAACACATTGCTCATTTGCATGTACACCTCCACAACGTGCGTCATCTTCGTGGGTGTAATGTTTAGGAGAGAACGGCTCAAGTTACTGCTGCAAAGTGTGATGTTTCTTTTATTGAAAAATGCAGCAGTGCCAACTTTATTGCACCCTTCATTAATGCCGGTAAGTAAATAATTTATTTCTAATCTTTCTGTGTGTTTGTAATAAACAGTAAGCCGTCATTTAACGCTAAGTAGAGGTCTGCAATCCGACCAGGGCATGACGGGACCCAAGAACCCATTGGGGTTCGGGCCGGGTTCCTGTCAGTTATTCAAGTAGGACTTTGGGCCTACCAAACTTGTTTCGCGCCCGTGCTCTCACTCACAGACATGCACGTATGGATGAGTTAGGGGCCGTTCTCACCGAACAGGTTTTTGTATGCATCTTCTCTGTTTTACCATTGTTTTCCTATGTAAATACATGCTGGACAAATGTCTTTGACTGTTGCACCTTGTCTCGCGCAGGACTGGCACATTTTTAGACACCGTGCCAATTTAAAAATAACTTAATTTTTCAAAATCGCGTGTCAAGTTACCTGTGCTCCATTTCATTTGTTGTGCTGAATCTAGATATTTCTTTGCACAGGTGTCACAAAGATTCAATGTTCTGAACAAATTCAGGATGCAAAGAGGTGACTGTTACATTGTTTAACATGATTCCAGATTGTTCTGCACCAAGCAAAGTTTCAGCACTTAATACACGGTCTGCTCTAGTGTACTGAGGGGTTGCTGTGCCTTGTTAAAACTGTGTGTTTACAGTTACAACACTGTTACAAATGTTGCCTATGATGCTAACATAAAATACAGCCTATTGAAACAGTACTTGCTAGGAGAAGAAATTATAAAAACAGTGAGCGATTCGTGTTCATGCTTAACATCACTGCTGCTTATCAAACCAATACATCAACCGATAAAGAATATTTGAATAATGAGTTGAATAATTGTATTATGTGTGAAGAAAGCAGAGCAAAATGTAATATATTATGGTGTAGTAAAAAACAAATATACGGTGGGGGGTGGATACTATTTTTCAATACAATGACGTTAGCTAATCGGGGGTGCGTTATCCGTACAACGATGTAACTCGCTGCTGAACCACCATAGTACGATGCATCGTTACAGAAACTAACTAGCTTGTCACGGCTGTTTCCTGAAACCCTAGCAACTATGTTGCATATCCATCGTTCGAACCACGCTGGTTCAACAATGTGGAGGTGTCGTTAATGACATTGCACAGGTGGCAGAGTAATAACTTCTGCAGAGATCGAATGGACATCAAATTGTAACAGCTCATTTACATGGTCAGAAAGACGTTTATTGTGAGACTGCTGCTTGAGACACTAAATAGACATTTACGTTTATATGCACTTTGTAAGTGGTGTACTCTTCACTAAAGTATACAAGCGGTTTGGTCAGTAAGAAGCTCCATAGCAATGTTAGTTCCCTACAACGCTGCTGTAAATAACGAACATGGCATCTGAGGACCACTGTTATTTTCTGTTCTCCATTGTTTCACTTTATTTTCACATTTCCTCTGTTGCTTGTGTTGTTTTCATTGTGACCAGTCGCAGCATTGAGTTGCAATAGTGGGGTTTCCCTCTTAACTCACTTTGCCGCACTTGAGCACATACATATGCACACTTTTCAAAAACCAATAAGAACGGCACTTTTATTCTTGACACAATGAGAGATATAGAATTAAATACAGTTGTGCTCAAAAGTTTGCATACCCTGGCAGAAATTGTGAAATTTTGGCATTGATTTTGAAAATATGACTGATAATGCATTTAAAGATAGTGATCATATGAAGCCATTTATTATCACATAGTTGTTTGGCTCCTTTTTAAATCATAATGATAACAGAAATCACCCAAATGGTCCTGATCAAAAGTTTACATACCCTTGAATGTTTGGCCTTGTTACAGACACACAAGGTGACACACACAAATTTAAATGGCAATTAAAGGTTAATTTCCCACACCTGTGGCTTTTTAAATTGCAGTTAGTGTCTGTGTATAAATAGTCAATGAGTTTGTTAGCTCTCACGTGGATGCACTGAGCAGGCTAGATACTGAGCCATAGGGAGCAGAAAAGAACTGTCAAAAGACCTGTGTAACAAGGTAATGGAACTTTATAAAGATGGAAAAGGATATAAAAAGATACCCAAAGCCTTGAAAATGCCAGTCAGTACTGTTCAATCACTTATTACGAAGTGGAAAATTCGGGGATCTCTTGATACCAAGCCAAGGTCAGGTAGACCAAGAAAGATTTCAGCCACAACTGCCAGAAGAATTGTTTGGGATACAAAGAAAAACCAACTGGTAACCTCAGGAGAAATACAGGCAGCTCTGGAAAAAGATGGTGTGGTTGTTTCAAGGAGCACAATACGACGATACTTGAACAAAAATGAGCTGCATGGTCGAGTTGCCAGAAAGAACCCTTTACTGCGCCAATGCCACAAAAAAGCCTGGTTACAATATGCCCGACAACACCTTGACACGCCTCACAGCTCCTGTCACACTGTAAATTGGAGTGACGAGACCAAAATAGAGCTTTATGGTCACAACCATAAGCGCTGTGTTTGGAGAGGGGTCAACAAGGCCTATAGTGAAAAGAATACCATCCCCACTGTGAAGCATGGTGGTGGCTCACTAATGTTTTGGGGGTGTGTGAGCTCTAAAGATGGCAAGATGAATGCAGCATATTATCAGAAAATACTGGCAGACCATTTGCATTCTTCTGCACGAAAGCTGCGCATGGGACGCTCTTGGACTTTCCAGCACGACAATGACACTAAGCACAAGGCCAAGTTGACCCTCCAGTGGTTATAGCAGAAAAAGGTGAAGGTTCTGGAGTGGCCATCACAGTCTCCTGACCTTAATATCATCAAGCCACTTTGGGGAGTAGTGTGTGATCACCTGGGGGTCTTCACTGATATTGTGGCAAAATGGCCTGGAAGCACACATGACTCTTTTAAGTGGGCCATTTCAGCAATTTGGTGACAGCTGGCTGCTGAGAGACAGTGACTGTCCTTTTCACCCATACCTCTTGACACCTGTGCAGCATCCAGCCACCATGGCAGAGGAAAGGTTCAATCAGGCCCATGGAAGGACACACTCTATAGTGGAGAGGGCCATAGGGGTTTGTAAACAATGTTTTCGCTGCATCAGCAAGTCCAGTTGTGGCCTAAAGCTGAACCGCTCCAAAACCTGTGCCATTGTAGTGGTTACTGCAATTCTCAACAACAATGCAGTCAGAGAAAATGTTCAACTTCCTGAGGAGGAAGAGGGGGTTTGTGCTGGTGCTGATAATGACAAAGATGATGCTGCCGATGATGATGATCTTCTGAACCCACATCAAGGCAGAATGCATCATGCAGGAGCAGAAGTCAGAGAACATTTAATTCAGAATACAACAAATTATGATTATTTTTTAAATACAGTTTGGTTACTGTATTTTCTATTATTTCATCTAACTGACATAACTTTTAACATAACATTTTGTGTAATTGCCTACCTTGGTCAATGTTTTTCCCCCTGCAAACATTAACTGAAAGACTGCTGCAAACAAAAGAGTCTTTCTGCTCTCCTGATCTGGAATTTCTCATGCTTCTGTGTCGACCATTCTGGCTACCGAGGGAATTCACAGCAGTCATTATCACAGCTGTGTACATCCCACCACAAGCCGACACAGACCGGGCACTCAAGGAACTGTATGGGATTATAAGCAAGCAGGAAACCGCGCACCCTGAGGCCGTGTTCATTGTGACCGGGGATTTTAATAAAGCCAGTTTCAAATCAGTCGCACCAAAATACCACCAACATATTAGTTTTAACACACGAGGGGACCGGGTTTTGGACCATTGCTACTCTCCCTTCCGGGACGGCTACAAATCCCTCCCCCACCCACCATTTGGCAAATCGGACCACTCTTCCATTCTGCTTCTGCCCGCTTACAGGCAGAAACTGAAACAGGAAGCACCCACCCTCAGAATAATCCAGTGCTGGTCAGACCAATCAGACTCTATGCTACAAGACTGTTTTGATCACGCAGACTGGGAGATGTTCTGGTCCGCCTCATCAGAAAGTGCGTAGAGGACGTCATTCCGACCAGAACAATATGGATCTATCCAAACCAGAAAACTTGGATTAATAGGGATGTTCACGTGGCACTTGATACGCGGACCTCCGCTTTTAATTCCGGGAACACGGAGGAGCATAAACAAGCCAGTTATGCCCTCCGAAAGATCAGATCAGCAAAACGTCAGTACAGGAACAAGATTAACACCACCAACTCTAGAAGCATGTGGCAGGGAATTAACATCATCACGGACTTTAAAGCGAATAAAAACTCCGCCGCGAACACTGCTGCCTCTCTCCTGGATGAGCTAAATAATTTTTATGCTCGTTTTGAGGGAAATAACACTGCCCTCGCGGACAGAGCTCTAGCGGCCGAAGCTACAGAGGTTAGTTCACTTTCTGTCTCTGTAGCGGATGTAACCCGATCCTTCCAACGGGTGAATATCCGCAAAGCCGTGGGTCCAGACGGCATTCTGGGCCTCGTCATCAGAGCGTGCACAAACCAACTGGCTGGTGTTTTTACGGACATTTTCAACCTTTCCCTCTCTTTGTCTGTATTCCCCACATGCTTTAAAATGTCCACCATTGTGCCTGTTCCAAAGCAATCCAAAATAACTTGCTAAAATGACTGGTGTCCTGTTGCTCTGACCCCCATCATCAGCAAATGCTTTGAGAGACTAATCAGAGATTACATCTGCTCTGTGCTGCCTTCCTCACTTGACCCATTGCAGTTTGCTTACTGCAACAACCGCTCCACTGATGATGCCATTGCATCTACAATACACACTGCTCTCTCCCACCTGGAAAAAAGAACACTTATGTGAGAATGCTGTTTGTAGACTACAGCTCAGCATTCAACACCATAGTGCCCTCCAAGCTTGATGAGAAACTCCGGGCTCTGGGCTTAAACAGCTCACTGTGCAGCTGGATCCTGGACTTCCTGTAAAGCAGACGCCAGGTGGTTAGAATAGGCAGCAACACCTCCTCATCACTGACCCTCAACACTGGAGCCCCGCAGGGCTGTGTTCTCAGCCCACTCCTGTATTCCCTGTACACACTTGACTGTGTGGCAACACACAGCTCCAATACCATCATTAAGTTTGCTGATGATACGATAGTGGTAGGTCTGATCACTGACAATGATGAAACAGCCTACAGAGAGGAGGTGCACACTTTGACACACTGGTGTCAGGAGCACAATCTCTCCCTCAATGTCAGTAAGACAAAGGAGCTTGTGGTGGACTTCAGGAGAAGAGACAGAGAACACAGTCCTATCTCCATCAATGGAGCACCAGTGGAGAGAGTCAGCAGCTTCAAGTTCCTGGGTGTCCACATCACTGAGGAACTAACATGGTCCATCCACACTGAAGCCACTGTGAATAAGGCTCATCAGTGCCTCTTCTTCCTGAGACAGCTGAGGAAGTTTGGAATGAACTTCCACATCCTCACACGGTTCTACACCTGCACTGTAGAGAACATCCTGACTGGCTGCATCTCCACCTGGTACGGCAATAGCACAGCCCACAACTGCAAAGCCCTGCAAAGGGTGGTGCGAACTGCCAGACACATCATCGGAGGTGAGCTTCCCTCCCTCCAGGACATACACTATATTGCCAAAAGTATTCGCTCATCTGCCTTTAGACGCATATGAATTTAAGTGACATCCATAGGGTTTAATATGACGTCGGCCCACCCTTTGCAGCTATTACAGCTTCAACTCTTCTGGGAAGGCTTTCCACAAGGTTTAGGAGTGTGTTTATGGGAATTTTTGACCATTCTTCCAGAAGCGCATTTGTGAGGTTAGACACTGATGTTGGACGAGAAGGCCTGTCTCGCAGTCTTTGCTCTAATTCATCCCAAAGGTGCTCTATCGGGTTGAGGTCAGGACTCTGTGCAGGCCAGTCAAGTTCTTCCACACCAAACTCGCTCATCCATGTCTTTATGGACCTTGCTTTGTGCAATGGTGCGCAGTCATGTTGGAACAGGAAGGAGCCATCCCCAAACTGTTCCCACAAAGTTGGGAGCATGGAATTGTCCAAAATCTCTTGGTATGCTGAAGTATTCAGAGTTCCTTTCACTGGAACTAAGGGGCCAAGCCCAGCTCCTGAAAAACAACCCCACACCATAATCCCCCTCCACCAAACTTCACAGTTGGCACAATGCAGTCAGACAAGTACCGTTCTCCTGGCAACCGCCAAACCCAGACTCGTCCATCAGATTGCCAGATGGAGAAGCGTGATTCGTCACTCCAGAGAACACGTCTCCACTGCTCTAGAGTCCAGTGGCAGCGTGCTTTACACCACTGCATCCGACGCTTTGCATTGCACTTGGTGATGTATGGCTTGGATGCAGCTGCTCGGCCATGGAAACCCATTCCATGAAGCTCTCTACGCACTGTTCTTGTGCTAATCTGAAGGCCACATGAACTTTGGAGGTCTGTAGCGATTGACTCTGCAGAAAGTTGGCGACCTCTGCGCACTATGCGCCTCAGCATCCGCTGACCCCGCTCTGTCATTTTACATGGCCTACCACTTCGTTGCTGAGTTGCTGTCATTCCCAATCGCTTCCACTTTGTTATAATACCACTGACAGTTGACTGTGGAATATTTAGTAGCGAGGAAATTTCACGACTGGACTTGTTGCACAGGTGGCATCCTATCACAGTACCACGCTGGAATTCACTGAGCTCCTGAAAGCGGCCCATTCTTTCACAAATGTTTGTAGAAGCAGTCTGCATGCCTAGGTGCTTCATTTTATACACCTGTGGCCATGGAAGTGATTGGAACACCTGAATTCAATTATTTGGATGGGTGAGCGAATACTTTTGGCAATATAGTGTATATACCAGGCGATGAGTGAAAAAAGCTCGGAGGATCATCAGAGACTCCAGCCACCCGAGCCAGGGGCTGTTCTCACTGCTACCATCAGGCAGGCCGCCCCTGACCTAGCTGGGACGTATCACATACCGGTAAGGATTAAGGGGCATACATACCAAGCCCTGATGGATTCAGGTTGCAATCAAACCTCAATCCACCATGGCTTGGTTCATGACGGGGCTTTGGGTACAAATCATAAGGTGTTGGTGAGGTGTGTGCACGGGGATGTTTACGAATACCTGGTAGTGACCACCGTTATTCAATTTCGGGGTGTAAAACATAGAGTGGAGGCCGCAGTTATTTCCCACCTCACCCATCCGCTGATTTTGGGAACAAATTGGCTGGGGTTTAAAAGATTATTGAAAGCGCTGTGTGTGGATTGTTCCTGCAAACCGAAAACACGGTGTGTGATGTGTGACATGATGGCTGGGGAGGTGGAGCCGGGGCTGTCTACGTCTGCTCAGCGTCAGAGTGACGCAGGAGGGGAATCCTCCAGTATTCCCGCCCTCAGGGAATTCCCGGAGGGGGACTTCCCTCTAGAGCAGTCACGTGATGAAACCCTTAGGTACACCTTTGACCAAGTGAGAGTAATCGATGGCCAGCAGCTCCAGCCGGACATCACCCTCACATACCCGTACTTTTCAATTATTAGGACACTCAAACCCATGAAAATACAACCCAGCTATTAGTCCCGAGGAGCCGTCGGGAAACACTTTTCCAGGCAGCTCACCACAATCCTATGGCGGG
Source organism: Myxocyprinus asiaticus (assembly GCF_019703515.2). NCBI lineage: Eukaryota > Metazoa > Chordata > Actinopteri > Cypriniformes > Catostomidae > Myxocyprinus > Myxocyprinus asiaticus. Next base: position 37,249,221 of record NC_059361.1, read on the forward strand.
TCACTTAGGACCGGAGAGAACACTACACTGTTTAATGGCCTGCTTTTATTGGTCGGGCATTTGTGGGGATGTACACAGATGGTGTGCAGCATGCTGTGAATGTCAGTTGGTGAATCCACTGGCCACCCCAAGAGCGCAAGTGCGCCTATTACCGTTAGTCGAGGCCCCCTTCGGAAGAATTGGAATGGACCTCGTCGGGCCATTAGAACGGTCAGCATGCAACACGATATCCGGAAGCAGTGCCTTTAAGCAACATCTCAGCTTGCGGGGTTGCGGAGACACTCTTCAAAATTATCTCCCAGGTGGAGATTCCGAAAGCAATCCTCACCGACCAAGGCACAACATCCATGTCACGAACACTACGCAAACTTTATGAATTGCTGGGGATTAAATCGATTCACACCAGCGTTTATCACCCACAAACTGACGGGCTGGTGGAACGATTTAATCGAACCCTTAAAAACATGATTCGTAAGTTCGTACATGAGGACGCTAGAAATTGGGAAAATGGCTGGCTATTATTTGCAGTCAGGGAGGTCCCGCAAGCCTCCACGGGGTTTTCCCCCTTTGAGCTCCTGTATGAACACTGGCCCTGTGGGGTGCTTGACGTCATACGGGAGGCATGGGACGTCCTTGATCTTTGAGCAAAGCTACACACACTGGGTCAGTTGTCACAACAGAATTTGCTCCAAGCTCAAGAGACACAAAGCCAGCTGTATAATAAGGGTGCCCAGCTATGGGAATTTGCACCGAGAGACAAAGTACTTGTATTACTCCCCACATCGAGCTCCAAATTACTCGCCATGTGGCAAGGACCCTTTGAGGTTACACGGCGAGTTGGGGATCTCAATTATGAAGTTAAACAAATGGATAGAGGCAGGACACGTCAAATTTACCTCCTCAACCTCCTTAAATTGTGGAGAGAGGCGGTCCCCGTGTCCATGGCAACGTTAGTTCCGGAGAAGGTGGAGCTCGGGCCAGAGGTGAAGTTCAAAGCCGATCCATTCACCCCAGTCCCTTGTGGAGACCAGCTCTCACCATCCCAGCTCATGGAGGGGGCCAGGTTGCAAAAAGAGTTTGCGGACATGTTCTCTCCTCTTCCCAGTCGAACTAACCTCATACAACACCATTTCGAGACCCCACCGGGAGTGGTAGTGCGTAGTTGGCCATACCGCGTACCCGAACACAAGAAAAAGGTGATTTGGGACAAATTAGAGGCAATGCTCGAGATGGGGGTAATAGAAGAATCACACAGAGATTGGGCGAGCCCGGTTGTTCTTGTACCTAAGAGTGACGGGTCAGTCCGGTTCTGTGTTGATTACCGGAAAGTCAACGCGGTGTCTAAATTTGACATGTACCCAATGCCCCAAATTGACGAACTGCTCGATCGGTTTGGTGCGGCTCAATTTTATTCGACATTGGATTTAATTATGGGATATTGGCAGATCCCCTGAACTCCGTTATCCCAAGAAAAAATTGCCTTTTCCACACCGTTCAGATTACACCAATTCGTCACTCTTCCATTCAGTTTGTTTGGGGCTCCCGCCGCATTCCAGCGCCTCATGGATAAGATCCTCCGGCCACACGCTGTGTACAGTGCATCCGGAAAGTATTCACAACGCTTCACTTTTTCCACATTTTGTTATGTTACAGCCTTATTCCAAAATGGATTAAATTCATTATTTTCCTCAAAATTCTACAAACAATACCACATAATGACAACGTGAAAGAAGTTTGTTTGAAATCTTTGCAAATTTATTAAAAATAAAAAACGAAATAAATCACATGTACATAAGTATTCAAAGCCTTTGCCATGACACTCAAAATTGAGCTCAGGTGCATCTTGTTTCCACTGATCATCCTTGAGATGTTTCTACAACTTGATTGGATTCCACCTGTGGTAAATTCAGTTGATTGGACAAGATTTGGAAAGGCACACACCTGTCTATATAAGGTCCCACAGTTAACAGTGCATGTCAGAGCACAAACCAAGCCATGAAGTCCAAGGAATTGTCTGTAGACCTCCGAAACAGGATTGTATCGAGGCACAGATCTGGGGAAGGGTACAGAAAAATTTCTGCAGCATTGAAGGTCCCAATGAGCACAGTGGCCTCCATCATCCATAAATGGAAGAAGTTTGGAACCACCAGGACTCTTCCTAGAGCTGGCTGCCTGGTCAAACTGAGCGATCAGGGGAGAAGGGCCTTAGTCAGGGAGGTGACCAAGAACCTGATGGTCACTCTGACAGAGCTCCAGCATTTCTCTGTGGAGAGAGGAGAACCTTCCAGAAGAACAACCATCACTGCAGCACTCCACCAATCAGGCCTGTATGGTAGAGTGGCAAGACGGAAGCCACTCCTCAGTAAAAGGCGCATGACAGCCCGCCTAGAGTTTGCCAAAAGGTACCTGAAGGACTCTCAGACCATGAGAAACAAAGATTGAACTCTTTGGCCTGAATGGCAAGTGTTATGTCTGGAGGAAACCAGGCACCAATCATCACCTGGCCAATACCATCCCTATAGTGAAGCATGGTGGTGGCAGCATCATGCTGCGGGGATGTTTTTCTGCGGCAGGAACTGGGAGACTAGTCAGGATCGAGGGAAAGATGAATGCAGCAATGTAAAGAGACATCCTTGATGAAAACCTGCTCCAGAGTGCTCTGGACCTCAGACGGGGGTGAAGGTTCATCTTCCAACAGGACAACAACCCTAAGCACACAGACAAGATAACAAAGGAGTGGCTCCGGGATAACTCTGTTTATGTCCTTGAGTGGCCCAGCCAGAGCCCAGACTTGAACCCGATTAAACATCTCTGGAGAGATCTGAAAATGGCTGTGCACCAGCACTCCCCATCCAACCTGATGGAGCTTGAGAGGTCCTGCAAAGAAGAATGGGAGAAACTGCCCAAAAATAAGTGTGCCAAGCTTGTAGCATCATACTCAAAAAGACTTGAGGCTGTAATTGGTGCCAAAGGTGCATCAACAAAGTATTGAGCAAAGGCTGTGAATACTTATGTACATGTGATTTTTTATTTATTTATTTTTTTTATATATAAATTTGCAAAGATTTCAAACAAACTTCTTTCATGTTGTCATTATGGGGTATTGTCTGTAGAATTTTGAGGAAAATACTGAATTTAATCCATTTTGGAATAAGGATGTAACAACAATATGTGGAAAAAGTGAAGCGCTGTGAATACTTTCCGGATGCACTGTATGCCGCTGCCTACTTGGGTGATATCATTATATACAGTAATGACTGACAGAGGCATATGCAGCATCTAAGAGCTGTCCTGAGGTTGCTGAGGCGGGCGGGGCTCACGGCAAACACGAAAAAGTGCGCAATTGGGTGGGTGGAAGTACGGTGTCTGGGCTTCCACTTGGGTCATGGGCAGGTATGTCCCCAGATTGATAAGACCGCAGTGATAGTGGCCTGCCCATGTCCCAAGTCCAAAAAGGAGGTGAGACAGTTCATGGGGCTGGCTGGCTATTACAGAAGGTTTGTTCCTAATTTTTCTGATGTCACCAGCCCCTTGACTGATCTCACTAAAAAGGGGGCACCAGATCCGGTCCAGTGGACGGAGGTGTGCCAACAGGCTTTCACGAGAGTGAAATCTGCACTCTACGGCGGGCCACTTTTACATGATCCTAACTTCTCTCTCCCCTTTATTTTATAGATGGATGCATCAGAGAGGGGGTTGGGGGCCGTGCTCTTGCAGGATTTGGAGGGTGTGGAGCAGCCCATGCTGTACATTAGTCGTAAGCTCTCTTTGAGAGAGACTAAGTACAGCACCATCGAGAAAGAGTGTCTTGCCATCAAGTGGGCGGTCCTAACCCTCCGCTACTACCTGCTGGGGCAGGCCTTCATCCTCCACTCGGATCACACCCTGCTTCAGTGGCTTCACCGCATGAAGGATACCAATGCGTGGATCACCTGTTGGTACTTGGCACTTCAGCCCTTCAAATTTAAGGTGGTCCACAGGCCGGGGCCACAGATGGTTGTGGCTGATTTCTTCTCCAGGAATGGGGGGGGGGAGTTGGCAGGCTGGACATTGCCTGGGCCTGAGTCAGGCGGTGGGGGTATGTGGGGCGGGACGTGGTCGTGTGTCTGTCACTGGGGAGAGAGGAAGCGGTAAGGACCATCACCTGGTGATTAATGATGCGTAACACCAGTTTCTCATTTCAGTGACGACGGAGATGGGCTTGAAAAGGCCGGCGAGAATGCCAGTGAGGCAGAGAGAGTTGCGTGAAGCTGGAAAGCCACGTCTGTAACTGAAAGCCTGTTTAGTGTTGCGTGAAGCTGAAACCTGCTCTTTGTTTATGAAGCTGAAAAGCCTATACTTTGTCTGTGAAGCTGAATGCTTGAATAAAAGTTGATTTACCTGGACTGCCAACCCACTTCCCGCTTCCTTCCTGTTGGAACCTTTACAAGCAGATATAAAGTTTTTAGCTATTTGGGGTTTACAGCAGCAGTTATCAGAACATAAATGAGACATATGTTTTTGATGACTTACAGAAATCATATTTCACTTTGTGATTCTTTTGAAAATCTTTCGAACTGCGGTATGAGGGCAACACAATTAACTGTACAGTCACATTCCTGAGAGTGAGAGCTTTTATTTGACATATGTCAAATTGTCCATTTAAGTGCTATGTGAAGGACTTTTATTTTTACATAAATATTTCTACCCCATTACCTCTGGGGGCGCAAATGTTCAAAGCAAATATTTTTAGGCTTTATTTTGTTATTTTAAGTAGCATAAATGCAGAAGGGATATTTATCTCTGAAAAGTTCAGATTCTAAGCTTTCAAACGATACCTCATATGCCTGACTTATGTATACGGATACTTTAACATTTTAAGCGTAAACATTTTTCATGATATAGCACCCCCTTTGGTCTCACGGGCGGGTCCATATAGTTTAAGGGGTTTTTAAGCTATTCATTTTAATTTATCTTCACAATACATTTTTATTGTACTTATTTATTTTTCTATTTTAATTGTTGAGTTTATCATCATTCTCAGCGCCTCCCCTGACATGCTTTGCCGCCCCCAGAAAACCGTGGCTTTATAATATTATAATATCTAGTACACTTTCATGCATCATAACGCAGGTCACACTGTGCATGGAGGGCTGAAAGTTTACACAATGTTCAACCAGACAATGGGCAATACTGTGAGCACAACTGCATTGCAGTTTGGCTCTCTTTATACCTGCTTATCCATCACAGGTGATTGGCTCTGGTTAGTCAGCTGCACTGTGACTGTGCTGGAAGATTCATTGTTTGCATGAGGATAGTCAGAGAGAAGCCAAGCAAGATACAGCCAGTCTTGCTACAGATCCAAGGATCAGATCTCTGGCCAAATGGAGGAAACATTAGAGGAGCCTGAGGCTATTTATAGAAGAAAACATTGAGATATGGATTGAAAGTTACATCAGCATTTGCATGCCAATTTCCTCACAACTATAAAAAGCTGTTTTTGTTTTGTTATTTCCTTGCAAATGTCATTTACAAAAAACAACTTAGGCTACAAGGTATTTTCCTTTCGACTGACAAGATGTAATTTTTTACATGAAAACAAAGGAGCGAGACTGTATTGATATTACTCAAATAATCTGGTTAGGAGTATGTTCTAAATTCCTAACCCTGAGTATTATAATTCTGCAAACACTCATGTGCTGAACCTACATCAGTCACAGAAGATAGCGGGATGTTTGCTTTCTTTATTGCAGATGAAGTGGAATTCAGGTAGACAGAGGTTTGAATTTTTCATGTTATAACCAGACACATTATTAATTTGAAAAAGTTATGTACTGCTAATACAATGCCTACTGTGTGAACAAGAAGAAATTCCAATAAAAGCCTCTATTATTTTAATACCAATCAAGGAGTTCGTTTTTTTAATAATTTTGAACATGACAGAAAAGCAGCTCTGATGCGGCATTTCATTTACACAGAATAAAAGCCTAAAACCTAAACTTACCTAAGACTTCAACACTATTCTTTGGCTGTCTTAAAAGCACTGCTATTCCCTTTAGCAAATGCAAATCTAGTTGACTTTTATTTTCATCTATGCAGTTCTTCACAGCAAAATATTTTTACAAGTAGTTGTTTAAAAAAAACAACAACAAAATAACACTAATGTTCAGCATAATTTTAGAAGTTTTGTAAAATAAAGCCTTGACTTCTAAGATACTCCAAATATTTTATAAAAAAATAAAAAAACTGGTTCAATCTAACTTTCACTATACATCACACAGTATGCAAAAAATGTCTGTTTACCCTAATGTGATTAGATTGTTATAAACTCATTTGGAAAATGGGGCTGCAGTCAGGCTATATGTAGACAATTTGATAAACATCTGAGAAATGTGCTTTTGAGGGGGAATAAAGAGATCATTAACAACATTAATCACAGGACACATTTTTTTCAAAGTGTAATAGTCCCATTAAAGAGCTGTCCTCAGAAAAACATCAAGTGCTTATGATAACATGAGGTATGATCAAAGAAAAGGAGGAAAAAGAAGAACAAAAAAAGATGATTAACAAGAAGTAGAAGAGGAAGGACAGCAAGAAGAGGTATAAGAAGAATAAGAAGTAGAACTGTAACGGTTATACGGGAAAGGATGAGTTGGGAAGCACAGACACCGTCAAGGTGAGGCTTTTATTCTCTGCCTTCTTCACAGCTTGTACACTCTTCTTAGTGTTTTTCTGGGCTCACTCAGGTAGCTTTACAGATGACAAAAACTCTCCATAAATGTAAACTTCTTAAAAACGTGCCGTTCTTTATCATTCTGGAAACACGCCAACACTGGACTGACATGTCGCTCTCTCTCTCTCCTCTGGCGGTGGCATGGCCATTTATATGTCACTCTCCCCATTCTCACTGGAATTAGAGACAGGTGTTAGACATAATTTAGCTCAGGTGTAAGCGCCTTTACCGCTTTCTCTCTCCGGATGGGTGCTCGACCATGCCCCCGATGCCACATATCCCCACCGCCTGACTCAGGCCGGGGAGCCATCCAGCCTGCCTACCACTCCCCCCCCATTTCTGGAAAGGAAGTTGGCGGCAGCCATCTGCGCCCCCGGTCTGTGGACCACCTTGAATTTAAATGGCTGGAGAGCCAGATACCACCGGGTGATCTGCACGTTGGTATCCTTCATGCGGTGGAGACATTGGAGTGGGGTGTGGTCCGAACAGAGGGTGAAGGCCCACCTCAGCATGTAGTACCGGAGGGTGAGGACCGCCCACTTAATGGCCAGACACTCCTTTTCCACGGTGCTGTACTTCGTTTCCCTCAAGGAGAGCTTACGGCTGATGTACAGCACCGGGCGCTCCTCCCCCTCCACCACCTGCGAGAGTACAGCCCCCAGTCCCCTGTCTGAAGCGTCCGACTGTAATAGGAAAGGGAGAGAGAAATTAGGTACATGAAAAAGCGGCCCCCCGCAAAGTGCGGCTTTAATCTGCATGAACGCCTGTTGGCACTGCTCCGTCCACTGGACCAGGTCGGGAGCCCCCTTTTTAGTGAGATCAGTCAGCGGGCTGGTGACGTCCGAATAATTAGGCACAAACCTCCTGTAATAGCCAGCCAGCCCCAGGAACTGTCTCACCCCCTTTTTGGTCTTGGGTCTCGGGCAACGGTCTCTGGAGAGAGAGCAGAGTGAGAGAGGAGGGGGGAACACACAGGGGGAAGGGGAAAAAGGAAGAGAGAAGAAGAAGAGGAGGGCTCTTCCGCCCTCGGGCACGACGCCATATGGTCCTATGGTGGCACTGGACCACTCCGCCGTTCCCTTTGGCAGACAAAGGATAAGCTGCTCCAGTACCACTTGATCGATGACTCCTCGACGTCATGGTTCCCCGCCAACAGCCATTTCCATCACGCGTCTCGGAGCCGTTGGGAAAAGGCAAACGGGCGGTCAGACTTCCCCAGCTTCAAGGTCCGGAAGAGCTGTTGGTACTGCTCCGGACTTCGACCCGCCCGCTGTAGGATGGCCTTTTTCAGGTCGTCATAGTCCAGGAGGTTAGCTGCTGGCAGTTGTTGGGCAGCAAGCTGGGCTTCCCCGGACAAGAGCAGAAGGAGCCTGGCCGCCCACTGGTCACGCGGCCAGCTCCAGACTTCAGCCGTCCACTCAAAAAGGTAGAGAAAATCCTCCGCGTCATCTTCCACCCCCATCTTCAGGAGCGTGGGTGAGGGCAGGGGGCTACGGTTGTCCGGGGTCGCAGCCGGGGCTCTCTCCTGGGTGAGAAGTCTCCGGATCGCGTGCCAGTCCTCTGCTTGAGCTCGCAGGAGGTCTTGGCAGAGCTCAAGCAGGGATTGTTGGTGGCTCTGATGTAGGCCGGCGAGGGACTGAAGGATCTTGGCCAACTGGGAGGGCTCCATGGTGTGTTTCGGCACCAGTGTAATGGTTATACGGGAAAGGATGAGTCGGGAAGCACAGACACCGTCAAGGTAAGGCATTTATTCTCTGCCTTCTTCACAGCTTGTACACTGTTCTTAGTGTTTTTCTGGGCTCACTCAGGTAGCTTTACAGATAACAAAAACTCTTCAAACATAAACTTCTTAAAGACATGCAGTTCTTTAACGTTCAGGAAACACCCCAACACTGGACTGACGTGTCGCTCTCTCTCTCTCCTCTGGCAGTGACATGGCCGTTTATATGCCACTCTCCCCATTCTCACTGGAATTAGAGACAGGTGTTAAACATAATTTAGCTCAGGTGTAAGCACCCTTACCGCTTTCTCTCTCCGGACGGCACTCGACCACGCCCCCGCTGCCACAAGAAGAAACAGAAGAACAAGAATTAGAAGTACAAGAAAGAAGAAAAACAATAGCTACATTCCAAATCGCATCCTTCTGCAATATTCTATGCCTGTCAGGATTGCAGAGTGATCCACCTGCTATTCTTTTGTCTGTCTTTGCGTGTTCCCTCACCTTGAGTGTTTGTTTTGTATTTGTTTTGAAAGGTGCCACGTGGCGGCCACAGCTCCATTTGCTGATTCGCTCTGGCTTGATCATCCTGGATGCTCATTATCAGCCTCACCTGTCTCTCCTCACCCTTTAGATTTTTCTTCCTATATTAGTTCCTCTTTGTTTGCTCTCTTGTGTCAGATCGTCTTGTGCAGTTTTGCCCTGTACATTTGGCCTATCTTTTCTGTCGGTCTGCCTGTGAGTTTGTTTTTGTATTCAGATCCCGCTGACTCGCTCTCTTAGCTGCATTACGGATATCGTTTGAGGGACAGTTTTCCGGATTCTTCCATGTCGCTGTTGGATTATCATTTTGGGACTATCCTTTGTTTATTGGATTTGTTGCTCCACTGCTGACAAGTCACCCTGCTCTGTAGAAGATTTGTGTTTTTGCTTTTTCCCCTGTTCTTTAGTTTTGTAAATAAATCTTTACTTACCTCTGCTCCTGAATCTTCTGATTATCCTGACGATGCCACATTGTAGTGTAAGTGTTTACATTGACACTGAAAAGAGAACTATGAGTACCTAGATGATGCACTAGCTTTACTGAAATACCAAAATAACGGTGTGTGGAATGTTGTATACTTCATGCACTTAGCGCTAGCGGCTAGCCATTTGTACCGGAGGGTGACATTACTTGGCCACGATGCAGGTTTAACAAAATTGTTCTACAATGAATGTAGCAACTACTGAAAGCACCATACAAATGTGAGCTGAATGCTTTACCATAACCCCACAAGGTTAGCATATGTGAATAAGCTAGCAGCAACACATTACATGTGTTTGAAACGTCACTTCCTTCAGATGAAAATCTTAATTATTTGTAATTTTTGGGGTGTATTTTAAGCTTAAAAGTGAGGCACTTTCTACTGCTATTGTATTGAAAAGATGGACCAAGATATTCCTTAAAACATCTTTCATGTTTTGCATAAAAAAAGTTGTATGGGTTTGGAAAGTTATAACGGTGAGTAAATAAGGGTCACATCCCTTACAAAAAAATCTAGAGTTCTGGCAAACTTGTCACATTTACAGTAAATTTGCCACTCATTATTTTCAATTAGTTTGTGATTGAGCTTGCAAATGTTTGGCAGTAGTTTGCAGCTCCTCACTGGTAGTGGTGAATCTGCAACAATGGGCAATTTGCTGCGAGTTTGCCACAAAGCACATTTGCATGTGAGAATGATCAGATGCTAATTTGTGGGAAATTTGAGGTAAATTTGCCATGAAATCTTGATTTGTGTAAGGGATCATGTAGATATAGCTCCTTAAGGTTACAACTGCACATTTTCACTTTTACAGTGTGTATTTTTTTATTTATTTTTTTTTGCATTTTTGCATATATATTAGGGCTGTCAATTGATAAAAATGTTAATCAAATAAATTACATGACATACCGAGGAATTAATCGCAGACATCATTTGCTTAGAAAGGCCCACAAATAAAGACAGTTTATATAAATAATATTTACAATATTTTAAAATAAATTATCTATAATAAATGTATAATACGGATTGAAATTCAGTTTGAAATAAATTGCATTATTGTGGCAGATGAATAAAGCATTGGTTAAACAATACAGAAAGTGGCTTAAGAACTCATATTGTTTGTTTTATTCTCATATCATTGAACAAGCCTACAGTTGAAAGCTATCTGTTTTGCACTGAGTTCATCAATGTGTCCAGTTCTCATAGTACGTGTTCTTCTGCACTATTTTTAATTGTCGCTCTATGAATGTGCGTGCCTCAGCCGGAAAAGTTTGGACCATCTCTCTGATATTCACTGTCATAAATGCCACATTTTTAGGACGCTCTGTCATGTTAAAAGTAGTGGAAACTTTGAAAATCACTTCTCAAGATTCCTGTATTCTGTTGTGTTTCACCAACCTACTGTGCTACCTCAGAGTGAGTGGTTCTCATTCTGTGGCTGTACTGCTTGTGAGGGTTGTTGGGCGCGGAACAGATGTATTTCAAGCTTGAAAAAAAATATTTTGCTTGCTGACATAACCTCTACAACCATCTCACATACGTTATGATCATTGGAAGACCTCTCCGCCCACGTGCAGCTCGGATGGCAGGAAAATCCGTACTTTTATTACGGAATTTACATACACGTCAGGGGGCATGATTAATTACATACATTTGTTTTTATTTTTGTAGGAAACAGAAACCATGACTCAACGGTCAACCCTACTGATCACTTACTGTAAACTCTAATTTTAATGCTGAATATAGTAATGGTAACCTTTCAACCCAATAGCACATTTGGTTCCTCCCAAGGTTTCTTCAGTTTACTTACAAATGTACCTTTTTCCTTGCCATTGTTTAATTTGGCTTGCTTACTGGGTATTTTAATGCACTTATTTATTTATTTATTTATTTTTAAATTTTACATTTTAAAGCTTTTTTTTTTTTAACATTATGTAGTATGAAGAGGTCAATACAAATACTTTGACTTGACTTAACCTTCTTTACTGTGGTAAAATCACTGTATGCATAATATCGAGTGGATTATGGTTTTAAAAAATAAACAATATACAGTATATTTTAAATAATAATAATTAGTTATGCATAGCTGTTCTGCCAAGTAAAATTGTACATTAGCCTAAATGTAGACTGTTTTTCATTGCCAAGCAACATAGCTACTTGATATTTGAATGTAGATTTCAGGTCAAAACAATAAAGTAATCAAGTGTAATGGTGGGTGAAGTCTTGGATGCATGCTCCAAAAACAATGCAGTGGTATAGTAACACTTATCAGATCAAAATATACAACGTACACTATATACTTGTAATATGTACACACAATACACAATATAAATTCACAAATACTTTACAAGTAGGAACAAAGTGACAGTGCCAACGTATATACAGTATACTATTATCTAAACACATAATGCAACACATACAGTGTGAGCTGCTCAATATACAGGAGTGCAAATGCAGTGACAGCAAACACAGAACACTAATGTAATGCTAGTAACAAGTAACTTAGATTTTAGACACAATATGGCCAGTTATTTGCTTATTTTTCATAGGCATGTCTTAATCTGTCTGGAATGATGCAAACAGCAAACTATTCCAGTGCTGCTATACTAAATATCAGCACTTTTAGAGCGCCACTTTTCCAATCAAATTAGAGGGCTGCAACTAACTGTTGTATAATATCTGATAAGTGCAAGCATATTGATTGGTCTGTTGAGCCTAGTGAGCAGCCTGCCACACACAAGCTGCTTATAATGTGTATTGTGCTTGTTATTATGCTGTAGAAACTCAGATTCTGGGGAGGACATTCCAAATTGTTTGGAGCAAAATGCAGAAGCTACAACAATCTGACTTCTGGTAACTTTGCACATGATTCCATGAATTGTTTTGCAGTGGTATTGAAAGAGCAATGACAATATTTTTATATTCTTTTCTTTTCTTTTCTTTTTTCAGAAATGTCAGACAAAGAAGCCACTTCTTTATGGTACTTTTTTGTATTAAAAGTGAGGTCATTCAACATCCATAGCCAAAGGCTCCCAAGGAAGTTGACAGGTTCCACTGTTGCCACAGGGATTCTCATTGAGATGTCTGTCTGTCACCAATGAGGTCAACAGTGTCTTCTTTTGTCTTGCTGACATTCTGGGCAACATTGTTGCTATGACACTGCTTTGCAAGATTGGCAACATTATTTCTGTTTCCGAGTTCATTACACAGATCTAAGACTAAGCTGAGAATGGAAAGTCTTTTCCATGCAGCTGGCTTTTTATTGGTCTCCTTTTACCCCCCTATATTCTGCCATTGCCTTTTAGAGAGGAATTTGTGTTATTAAGCTTAGAGAGCTGTCTACTACTTGATGTGTTAATTATTTTTGTTTATGATTATGAGTACACATTATGTGCAAAAGGGGTTTAAGGGATGAATGGTTTAACCTGTAATCTAATGCATTAACAAGAAAAAAAAAAGAAAAAAGAAAAAAATCGAATTTAGCAGGAATGAATTGCAGGACATAAAGGATCTTCATCTTCTTAAAAGCCTGATTTTCTGATACACTGGCCACATTTATATTTACAAGAAAATTCAGATTAATATTGGAATATGATCTTATTCCGTATGTATTATGTAAATGCTTAAAACAGACTACAATAACACAATTAAGCCAGTATTCCCGTTTCTAGAAGTTGTGCATGTTTTTTTTGTTTTTGTTTTTTCTGAATATGCTGATTTCATGTGTACGGGAATATGCCAGTAGTGTGCAGCATGTAAATGTCTTTCAGAATTAGTGCTTCATCAGAGTATAGACCTTTAAAATTACGTTCATATAAACATGGCCATTTTTCGATCAGTTTGATACTTTTAAGTGTATTTGGACTTAATCCACACTTAAAAATGTATGTATGCTATTGCATATATAACAAAATATCACACATAGAATTTATTTTAGCAAGCATAGCAATTTTTTTTTAGCAAGACATCACACAATAAGAAGTTTGTTCAGTTTGTCAAACATTTGTGGAAGTTAGTTTTGAGAAAAGGTCCAGCATCATTTGTTTGTAGATGCCACTTGGTTTGATAATTTGTTATCAAATGCAAACACATTAAATGTGTTTGCATGCACACCAATTCGCTGATAAATACCAAAAATTAGCTTGTTTAAAAAATTTGACAACGCAAGAAACCCGCATTTACATATAAATTAAAATAATCGTTTTACTCTCTGCTTTTCACTTCAAAATGTAAACAGGCATGCGCACAAGGCATAAGCCACTAAGAACACTGGTTAAGTAAACACTGGTAAACACGCTCAATTACATATTTTAAGTTTAGCTAAAGCATCCAACGTATTTTAAACTTTCTTTGAAGTCATAATGATCTAAGATTTTAACCATATAAAGCTTACAAATACCTATTACAAGTGAAAGTAATTGATGGTCAATGTCTTCAGCCGTGCATTGCACTCACATATCCGTATTTCTCAGTAATAAATGATCGGTTGTATCGAGTGACGCAGGACGCTCAGACAAAAGAAGATACAACCCAGTTGTTAGTACCAAGGATCCATTGGGAAATGTTGTTCCAGGCAGCTCACCATAGTCCAATGGCAGGTCACTTAGGACAGGGGAAAACACTAAGCCATCTTATGGCCCGTTTCTATTGGCCGTGCATTCGTGGGGATGTTAGCCGGTGGTGTGCGACCAGGGGTGGACTGGGAAGAGAAAGTCCTCTCGCTGTCCTTTTCTGCATATCACTGCCCCCTTCAGCATATCGTGGCGCCATTTTGTGGCCTGTTCTGCATAACGCGGCAGCTCATTTCAGCTTATCGCGGCCCATTCGGCCGTTTCGCGGATGGCCCACCGGACCGTCCGGTTCTTCCGATGGCCAGTCCACCCCTGATCGGCCCCAAAGTGCGTCGGCCTATCGGAAAAATGCCCGGTATGCCAGATTACCAATCCAGCCCTGTGTGTGACATGCCGCGAATGTCAGCTGGTGAATCAGCTGGCCACTCCAAAAGCACCATTGCGCCCTCTTCCGTTGATCGAGGTTCCCTTGATAGAGTTGGCATGGACCTCGTCGGGCTATTAGAATGGTCAGCACGTGGGCATTGCTTTGTGTTGGTTCTGGTGGACTATGCAACGCGATACCCGGAAGCAGTGCCTCTTTGCAACATCTCAGCACGTAATGTTGCGGAGGCACTCTTCAGAATAATCTCCCGAGAGGGGATTCCGAAAGAAATCCTCACTGACCAGGGCACTACTTTCATGAGCTGTATGAATTACTGGGTATTAAATCGATTCGGACAAGTGTGTACCATCCACAAACAGATGGCTTGGTCGAATGATTTAATAAGACCTTAAAAAATATGATTCGTAAGTTCATGCACGAAGATGCTCTGAATTGAGATAAGTGGCTCGAACCTCTGTTATTTGCAGTGCGAGAGGTCCCGCAAGCCTCCACGAGGTTTTCCCCGTTTGAATTGCTTTATGGGCGTAAGCCCCATGGCATGTTAGATGTCATAAAGGAAAACTGGGAGGAGGGAACTTCACAGAGCAAAAATGAAATTCAACACTTTCTTGACCTGAGAGCAAAACTCCACACACTGGGGCATCTATCACAGGAAAATTTGCTACAGGCTCAAGAACGTCAGTCCCGGCTGTATAACAGTGGAGCTCGGCTACGGGAGTTTGCACAGGGAGATAAAGTACTTGTATTGCTGCCCACATCGAGTTCAAAATTACTTGCAAAGTGGCAAGGGCCCTTTGAGGTCACACAGCGAGTTGGGGAAGTCAATTATGAGGTAGTGCGTACGTATAGAGGCGGGGCTCATCAAATTTACTACCTCAACCTACTAAAACCATGGAGAGAGGTGGTCCCCGAATCCTTGGCGACAGTAGTTCTGGAGAGGGAGGAACTCGGTCAGGAGGTGAGTCTAAAAGCCAATCGGTTCACCCCGGTCCATTGCGGAGACCACCTCTCGCCGTCACAACGTACGGAGGTTGCCAGGTTGCAAAATAATTTCTCTGACATGTTCTCGCCTCTCCCTGGCTGCACTAATCTCATAAAACACCACATCGAGACAACCCCAGGGGTAGTGATACGTAGTCTTCCCTACCACTTATCTGAACACAAGAAACATGTAGTACAGGAAGAATTAAAGGCCATGCTCGATATGGGCATAATAGAAGAATCCTACAGTGATTGGGCCAGCCTGGTGGTTCTGGTGCCTAAGAACGATGGCTTGGTCTGGTTCTGTGTGGATTATAGAAAGGTCAACGCGGTGTCGAAATTTGATGCTTATCCAATGTCAATCATCGCATTGACGAACTGCTCGATTGGTTGGTCTCGGCTCGCTTTTATTTGACACTGGATTTGACAAAGGGATATTGGCAGATCCCCTTAACGCGATGTCCCGTGCAAAAACAGCCTTCTTCACACAGTTTGGATTACATCAATTTGTAACCCTTCCGTTCGGTTTGTTTGGGGCCCCAGCTACGTTTCAGCATCTAATGGACCGAGTCCTCAGACCGCATGCTGCGTATGCCGCTGCTTATTTGGATGATATCATTATTTACAGTAATGATTGGCAGCGGGACATGCAGCATCTGGGGGCAGTTCTGAGGTTGCTGCGACAAGCGGTGCTCACAGCAAACCCAAAGAAGTGTGCTACTGGGCAGGTGGAGGTACAGTATCTGGGGTTCCACTTGGGTCACAGGCATGTGTGACCCCAAATTGATAAAACTGCAGCGATTGCGACCTGCCTGAGACCCAAGACCAAAAAGGAGGTGAGACAGTTTCTGGGGCTGGCCGGCTACTATCGAAGGTTTGTGCCTAATTTTTCCAACGTCACCAGCCTGCTGACTGATCTCATTAAAAAGGGAGCCCCAGAACCAGTCCAGTGGACGGAGTCATGCCATCAAGCTTTCACGCAGGTAAAAGCTGCACTTTGTGGCGGGACGCTTCTGCAGTCCCCTGATTTCTCTCTCTCTTTTGTTTTACAGATGGATGCATCGGACAGGGGGCTGAGTTCTGTTCTGTCCCAAGTGGTGGAGGAGGAGGAGTGCCCAGTGCTGTACATTAGTCGAAAGCTCTCTATGAGACAGACTAAGTACAGCACCATAGAGAAGGAGTGTTTAGCCATGAAGTGGGCGGTCCTCACTCTTCACTACTATTTGTTGGGACAAGCATTCACCCTCTGTTCGGACCACAGCCCGCTCCAATGGCTCCACCGCATGAAGGATGCCAACGCCCGGATCACCCGTTGGTATCTGGCATTCCAGCCATTTAAGTTTGAGGTGGCACAGATGGCTGTCGCGCAATTCCTCTCCAGAAAAGGGGTATGTGGATGTGAGGGCATGGTCGAGCGCCCGTCTGGGGAGACAGAAAGTGGTAAGAACATCCACCTGTGATGAACTGACTAATTACCCTTTCCATGTTCACAGTGAGAGTCGGCGGAGATAAAGACAGCCCAGTCCACCAAAAGTGGAGAGAGAGAGTCCAGCTGAGAAGCTGTATGTATGTTGGCCGCTGCTGTTGTTCTTTTATTGAAGCACCTTGACTTTGTGTGCATCTGAAGCTGTACCGTTGCGCTGTAAATTGAACGAGTTTTTCAGTTGAATTAAAGACATTCCTGTGTTGGAATCGCCATGTCCCGCTTCCTCCTTTTGATCCAAATATGAACATCTGTTACAATGTTACTTTCAAAAAAGTAATCCATTACTTATTACTAATTACTTTTGTAAATTTTAATTAGATTACTTTACTAATTACTTATTCTGGAAAGTAATTTGATTACTAATTACGTTACTTTGAAGTTACTCTCTAAAACCAATCAAACCTGTGAGAAAAAAACAAATGTGACACTAATAGCTCTTTTAGTACTTTAATATTGACTGAAATATTAACCAAATTACAGCAATATGACAAAGAGAGCAACATGGCTAAAGAGATCCAATGCATTTCTAAAAATGCAACTTAACTTTCTTATCCAAATATGCTGCAGTAGTATCTTCAAGTGTGTGTGCGTGTGTGTGTGTGTCTGCCATCTACAACCTTCTTAGCTGTGTGTGGCATGTATGTGTACAGTATGCTTGTTTACCTGTGTTTGTGTTGGTGTGAAAGACAGAAAAAGAATACTAATGAACTGAAAACATTTCTGAAAACCAATTTGCAGACAGCTTTGATAATAAAACCATTGTGTATTTGAATGCTTCTTATTTCTTTTTGATGTGCATATACAGGTTTACTTGTGTGGTGCATCATGAATGTCTGTGTGCATGTATGTCTGTTTGTGTGTGTACATGTACAGCATGTGTGTGTTTACACAAATTTACAGCGAGTGGATTATTTCTACCTTCCTGCTTGAGTATCCTTTATCACTTGTGCATCTATAACGCTATAGCATTGTGTTTGTGTTTTATTGTGTACAGTACATAAAGAACATAAAAAGCCGTTTGCTTAGCGACGTCTTTTTCAAGATGCCGTTCTACAAATGTTCCCACCCTGATATATTCCTCTGTCAGATGGGAACAAGCACTGTTTTCCATATACACCCAAAACTGATCTCCTCTCCTTCTACGGCAGCTGCAGAGGGACACCCGAGGGAGGCGCGTGAGGATGGGGTAGAGCGTGGAGATTTGAGGAGGATTTGTCTCCGGACCAGCCTTGCGTGCCTCAGCCAGGGCTGGGAGCATGCTGACACAGAGCTCGCTGAGACTGATTGTGAGCGCATGTAAACTTGAAATGCTTCACTTTCGTTTTCAATTTGAATACACTCAACTACACTCTGCTGCGTCCATAGTAACACAGCTCACTCATCTGCCATCGCCTCGATATGTGTCCATGGTGGTTTGTTAGAGCACATGCTCATTAGCTACACACATAAAAGTACCAACATAGGAATGTAATACATTTTAAAATGCAGTCTGCTTAATTAATATTATTGTTTTAGCAATAAATGTGTAATCCAGGTAACTTAATTTTATTCATGTCTGTAACTGAAATCAGATTACTTAATTTTGCTAAGTATTGCGTTACATTACTGTGTTACTGCAAAATGTAATCAGATCACAGTAACGCATTACTTTGTAATGCGTTACTCCCAACACTGATAGTGACTAAACAAATCAGTAAACGAATCTGTGGTGCATTTCCCGTACAACGGCATAACCAACAGAGTATGATGCATCGTTGGAGAAATTAACTAGCTAGTTCCCAAGACCGTAGTAACTATGTCGCACATCCATCGTTCAAACCACATTGGTTCAACATCATAGAGCTGTCATTAATGACATTACGCAGGGGGTGGAGTAATAAATTTCGCAAATATTAAATTATAAAAGCTCATTAACATGTACAGCAGAAAGCCATTTAATTCGAGAAAGCTGTTGAAGACAGGAAATACTCAAGCACTGTGATACATACGCTGCAATAGATGGGTTTCCCATTACATTAGACTTTGGGGTTCCCCCAACGCACTTGAGAACATACACCTCATGAGCACTCTTCAAAGACATATAATCGCCACTTATGCGTTAACATAGAGACATAAAAGCTGTGTTCTCTGACAGAAACCGTGTGTGTTCAAGTGCTTTCTATTTGTACAGCTTTTAATCCCTTAAATGGGTGTATTCATGTTTATATGATGTTTCAGAATGACACTTTCTGCAAAACCCCAGAATAAGCCATTTTCTTAAATGCGTGTAAACATGGTCAAAGTGTTGCCAGACTGAAATATATATATGGAATAAAAGATATACTCTAGAAGCCTCAGCGAAGTCAAATGATATCCATACAGCAAACTAACGAGAGACTATGTATGAGCTGTTGAGGTGGTGAGCTGTAGTTCCAACCACACAACTTTGTGATGCTGTTTATAAATGTTCATAGGAACTATGGTTTCGGGAAATGCCAAAATCATTGAGCTATGTTGGTAATGATGGAAATTGCGACCATAGTTGGCTAACGATGCTTTTGGGAAACACATCCCTGAACAGATCTCTTTGGTGGACCGATTCAAAGACTAGAGTCACTGGGATGAATCAAAGTCCCCACCACTACTGGTTTGGCCAAACATGTAATTGCCTTAACCTTGTGCGACCCGTGTCCACATCCGTGGATGTTCTATTTTGACTTCGCTGTATGCAACGCATAATTTAAATGAATGAAAACCAACTGAATACTGTTCACAAGACTCTAGACTGCCATTTAAAGGGTTAAATTATGCCACACCGAGTCACGTGACACAACAGCATGACATCGTTTCCTTGAAGCGCTCCTACAGATGCAGTGCAACAAAGGTGCCTCTGGTAAGTAATCTCTAAGTTTTATCATTGAAACCTGTTTGGTTATAAAGAGGAGAGTCTCTAGTTTAGAAGCAGAAAAAAACATGTTAGTTATTTTGCATAACTTTCATCTAACACGTCTGTGGGTCATTTCGCTTCATTTTAATATACATTTTGTTATATTTTACTTTATCTCTGTGCAATACGATTCTATTCATTAACATTAATTAATGCATTCCTATATATTTACTATGGATTTTCACATTGAGAATAAATGGGTTCATCCAAAAGCTGAAAAATGTTGCATTCAGAGGCTTTATTTGGAGTTAGGATGAAAATAAGGTGCATTTCAAACTGTTCTGAGACCAGTGAAGACAGGCAGCACACTGGAGGTTGTCATTCACTAAATAGGGAGCAAGGGAGCATCCTATAGCTTTCTATGCAGCTAAGTGCATTAAATCCTAAAATCCCACCAAAAGTTCAGTTCCAGGCTGCAGATGATGTTTGGACCACTCAGCATGTTTGGCAGACATGGGACAATGGGAATCAGTACATAGATTCAGAATTTTATAATGCAACATTTTATTTTAACATGGTTGGCAGTGATTGGATGATCCTGGACATTACTTTGAATAAGAATTATTTATTCAGCTTTACAGAAAATTAGCTTTAATGTCTTTGACGTCTCAAAAACATGAATAACCAACAGTCCTGGAAACATAAAAAATTAGATGAAAAAAAAATCGGACTTTCTTTAGCTTAGTTTTATTTAAAATTTCACAACGTAGTCTCACTGTCCACATGTGAACATTATTTTTATGAAAACTATTTGCTCTACAATTTATTATTTATGTTGCTTGTTTATTAGGTGCTACTATTTACAAATAAAAAAGGAAAATGGATAATGAACTCAGCAGTCACGCGGAGGTCTCAGGAGGTTAAAACGTTTAAAAAATGTAAAAATATGCAGGGGTTTCAAGAGGTTAAAATGATGTTTAAAAAAATTAATAAAGTGAAAGATGTTTGTCTACATAAAAGAAAAAAAAAACAATTACTTTGTCTAACTGTAAGAGTGCTTTTTGCTGCCACATTGCAGCTTTAAATCAAAGTGCGATAACATGTTTGAGAAAAAAGAAACTCATTCAGGACATTTATCTCTGGAGGGCCTAGTTTAAGAGAAACCACAGCAAACTAAATACAAAAGCAGGCAGGTTTTTATTGAAGATCTTGAATAGCAGAAATAATTCTTCATTCAGTCAGTCAGTGTTAAATCTGCCTAGCGGGGAGAACATTTGAAAATATTACGTGTCATTCAATATGGAATATGTGAACACCACAGCCTCTTTTCTCACATTGTCAGGTTCAACACACATACTCTAATTTGATGAGCTGTCACTGTTATCACATTGTACCAGATTTACCTGCTCCAGCCTTTCAACATATGCCACAGCCGGTAGTTGTAATGATAATGGACAATTTGGACACAAACCACTGAAGATCTTTGAGATGAAAAGTCCCCTTTCTTTGTGAAGGTCACGATAGTTTTGAGGGGTCATTCCAGACTGGCTTTGTAGCTGAGAAGACATCTCAGCTTATATGAATAATAAAAAAGATATCTACGACCCTTCGGGCTCTAAGTAGACACATGTGGTGACAACATGCATCAGGGTTAGGTTCAACCAAAATGATGAGCAACAAAATTGAGTAAGTCAGAGCAGATACAGGTGAGCACCAGGCAAACATTGAAGACTGAATCACTCCATTATCAGATTACCTCTAGAATTTTTATGCTTTATTTCCATCATTTTGGAGAAAATTGCTTTTTGCTTTGACGTTTCCTTTTCAATTTCATTCGTGAATATTAAAGAAAATGCCATCAAGGTTACATGATGTTGGTTCAATATAAATTGTCTGAGTTGCAACTGCATGAAATAAATATATAAATAAACACAAGGATAGAAAGATAATGTTTTTTTTGTTTTTTTTAAAGTAAAACCATGAAATGCCACTTTGTTGAAAGATCAAGTTTGTTCTCTTTTTTTGTCATTTTAAATTACTGTAGATATTGCCTGCTTATTTTTTTTATGGTTTATTCTGATTTCACAATGTTCCTGGAACTGTTGAGAACATTCCCTTATAATGAATAAATAAACCCAGCCTCTAGATTGGGCTCCTTTTTACTCTCTGAATCTAGAAATTAGTTTGATAAAAAATGCCTTGATCAGGTTTGCTTTATGAGAACTGAAGGTATCTAGATTGAGGCAGTTTAAAAAAATAACAACCAATACAGAATACATAAATAAATACAGCATATTATATTACCTAGGTAAGCAACATGCTAGGACTCTATAATTCATGAAGTTTAATGACACTCAGAAAATACACAATAACTCTACTACATTTTATTTTATTAAGGACAATAAAACATCTTCTCAGTCTGAAATGGCAAGAAGGTCTTTGGCCGCAGCTGAATTATGATGCCCAGTGTTTGACCTGCCCTCAAGCCCATTCTAAATTGATGATCCTGCCCTGACTCGCAAGTGCTGGTTGGACCAGTTGCCCTCAGAATACACCAAACTAGATACTTTGGACACTAATGTTTTTTTTTGTTTTGTTTGTTTTTTGTTTTTTTTCGCTATGGATTATTTTCATGTTAGTATCCTCTTCATTCCTTATTTACTGCATGAGATGAACAGCTTCATACACTATGGATTTAGACTGTGTGACCATGTTGATTGGTATGCCACTGTAAACCCAACAAACAAGCAAGCACAAAAAAAAACCATAATGTACTGCATTTTGTATTGTCATGTTAACTGACAAAAACAAGATATAGACAAAATCCAACACCCTATTAACATATTTAGTTTGACCTTCTGAGGTTCAAGAACAACACTTTCTAAAGGTTAAGATGTGCTCTGAAAGTCCTTTCACTGACCATTTGCTGAAAATGGAAGATAAAAGATTTAATTTCTTAAGAGTTTTACTATTTTGTACCCTATTCATGGAAATTGTCACCTACATCTTAAACCATGAGATAATTGCTGTATTGATAGTCATTAAGCAACTTTGTTGTGGATACTGTGTGCCTAAGATAACTTAGTGTATTTATTATTTGATTGTAGCCTTGGTCGTTATGTTTATGAACTGTAGTCCATGAGAAATAATATTCCTCTGTTTAGAATCTGCTTATGGTTGAATGACAATAAAGCTGAACTTGACTTGTTTGTTGGAGGAGATTCAATAGCCAACAAAGTAATCAACCAACCAACTGAGGAAAATATTGACTGCAGATAGGTGATTGAAGATACGACTCTTTGAAAATCAAGTTCTACTGCATTTCTAATGTTTCATACAGTAACAATACGACTGTATTGAGTCACAAACATTGCATTTGCCTGGTGGAACAGAACAATACAGACATCAATAAATTAAAGAACTCCTTAAGATTAGATACTTAACCTCGGGCCAATAATGAAACCTTATCAGATAAAGTATTTCAAAGGCCTTGAATATAAACATTATGTATATAATTAAAAACATCTGAACAGTGTAGCATGAGCCCAAGGCTGCAGGTTTCTGGACTATTGAGAGCATGCTGAGGGAGGAGAGGTATATAAAGCAAAGCTTGGGTCATGGTTTAGTAGGAGGTGGTACCCTTAATGAGTGTAGACAGTATATACAAGGTTCACTCCCTGGAGAGTGAGAGTGTAAAATGGTTTTCTTCCCGCAGATGAGTCCCTGGGTTTTGTGTTAGCTGCTCATATGAGAGTGTACAGCGTGTTTGCGGGCTCATATGTCGGAACCTGTGATGCTGTCTTGGTTTGGGAGAGCCACTTGTTTAAGTTTGTGGTTTGTGGGGGAATTTAAAGGCTGTTGACTCTCACAGCATGCCAGTTCAGAGAGGTCAAGCAACATAAGACACAGCCTAATGTAATGAAATTTGTCAACATCTCGATGTTGTCACGGAGATAGTCCAGTGAGTGAAGGTTTTTAGAACCCAGTTGCAGAGACTTCTTTATTGAAAATAATCCAGAGCAAGAGGAACCACAAAAGAAACAAGATTAAGACTCACCAAACTCAACTCACTACAATTAACAATTCAAGACAAAAGACAGGGAGAACAGGAGGGCTATATATACACAGATCTAAATGACACAAACCAGAAACATCAGTAAACAATTAGGAAGGGAAAAGTCCAGAACAGAAGTCCAGATCTCTAGTGACCCCTACTGGCCACTAGGGGAAGTTATATGTGACAGAGTCCCCCCCTTCAATGGCGGCTCTTGACACCCAACACAAAAACAAAACAAGAAAGAATGGGTCTGACGGTTTGGGTGGCGGCTCTAGAAACAGGGTGGGGTCTGTGAGGCCAGGGAGGTGACTCCAGAAAGGGAGCAGATATCAAAGGCCAGGGTGGTGGTACTAGGATGGAGCGGGGTCCAGAGGCCCGGGATGTGGCTCCAGGAAGGGAGTGAGATCCGGTGGTTTGGGTGGCGGCTCCAGAAGTGGGCATAGTCTGGAGGACAGGGAGGTGACTCTAGGAAGGTAACTGGGTCCGGAGGCCTTGGAGGAGGCCTGGGATGTTGAACAGAGCCTGTCAAGGCAGAGGGGGGTGTTGGAATCTCAGGGGGTGGAGCCGCAGGAAGAGGAGCAATATGCAGCTCAGGAGGTGGAGGGGATGGAGTTGCAGGAGGCGGAGACTCAGGTGCGGAGCAGCAGGAGGCGGAGACTTGGGGCGGAGCCATAGGAGTCTCAGGGAATGGAGTCGCCAGAGGCAGAGCCGGAAGAGGCAGAGCCAAAGGACCCCTACTGGCCGCTAGGGGAAGTTATACATGACAGATTTCATTTGTGTGTTTCATTACTCTTTTTGACCAATGTATTTTCATTATTTTTCCATGAACCTTTTAGGCATTTGTGATTTTTAGATCCAGATTTTTAAAAATCATTATTATTCAGACTAATTTGCATTTTGTAAAGTGTTTTGATTGCTTCATTGAAAAGAGCTGACTCAAAAGATGGATTCACTGACAAATCCGGCATCACTATGGCTTGTGAGCAAGTTTTACTCTACACAAGAGCAATATATAGCTCAGGATATATTTTAGAGCAGAGAAATCATACAAAAATATATATTCACTTGATACATTTCCAAGACTTTTCCATTACTTTTGAGTTTTTTGTTCATTTCCATGACTTTTCCTGGCCTGGAAAAAAATATAATAAATCAACAGATCACACGGGAAGTCAACATGATGCTACTGAATGTCCATGATGCTACCATCTCCTAGCATTACTGATATCGCATTGCAATAGCAACATCAAAGACTCAGGTTCTTGTTCTGCATTGAAGCCAGGAAGTAATCGCATTTGCAAAATCGACAGACGTAATTCAGGTGGCATTTTCCCTCTAAGACTGTTAGGTTTAGAGTTGGGGTTTGGGTTAAAGGGTAAATGTAATAAAATCTGCATTTTTGTTTACTGTATAGCATTATTTACAACTAAAAATATAATTGATTTGATTAAACCAAGCATTGCTTACTCGCGGTTGTTGATAAAAAAAAAAAAATGTTTTGATTTTTAAACCATTTGATATACCCAGTTTAACATTTTGGTTTCTAAAAATTTTGGATTGTATCATCTTCCATTTCCCACAGTCACTGAATCTCTTTCAATTGTAGGATCTCCAGCAGTTGTTATAATTTTCCATAGATTTAAAGGGTTAGTTCACCCAAAAATGAAAATTCTCTCATTTACTCACCCTCATGCCATCTAATATGTGTATGACTGACTTTCTTTTGCTAAACACAAACAAAGATTTTTAGAATATCTCAGCTCTGTAGGTCCATACAATGCAATGAATGGTGATCAGGCCTTTGAAACTCCAAAAAGGAGATAAAAATCCATAAAATAATCTGCATAATCCAACAGATTCCAGTGGTTTAATCAATGTCTTCTGAAGCGATCCAGTTGGTTTTGGGTGAGACCTGACCCAAATGTAACTCTTTTTCACTGTGCATTGAAATTAGTGTAAAAAAAGTCTTATGGTTTAGTCCATCGTGGTGATATATAGTCCTGTGTATTTGAAAGTCACAAGGTAGATATCCTCAAAGGGTCCTTGGTTTAAGTAACTCCTTTCTTGAGAATCACACTCCTTGGCATTAATAGTAAGCACACACAAAGAAGTCCTTCTACAAACAAAAAAACAACCTAATATCAGTATATATAAGAATAAACATAAGCAATACACAAACACCCATGAAACAAAGAAAAGAAAGAGCATCTTACATTGATTGAGCATGAATCACCAACGTTTCCCAATCTGGACTCTGAACCATGTTGCTAGCACCAAACACATCTCACTTCTTCTGTTACTTCCTGCTTATATACTGGAGCTAACAGAGTTATGTGACAGACCAAGACTGTTACAACTGATTACACCACTGGAGTCGAATGGATTACTTTTATGCTGACTTTATCTCCTTTTTAGCACCTTTTAAGGACCCGCACTATTAGCACTGGTGCTCCTCAGGGATACGTTCTCTCTCCACTGCTCTTCTCCCTGTACACAAATGACTGCACTGAAAAAGACCCCATTGTCAAGCTCCTGAAGTTTGCAGATGACACCATGGTCATCGGCCTATTCCGCGACAGTGACAAGTCTGCATACGGATGGGGGTTGATCAGCTGGCTGGTGCAGCCACAACAACCTTGATCAGAACACGCTCAAAACAGTGGAGATGACAGTGGACTTCCTCAGCTTCCTTGGCCAGCTGAGGAAGTTCAACCTGCCATAGGAGCTGCTGACACAGTTCTGCTTGTCCATCATTAAGTCTGTCCTGTGTACATCTATAATTGTCTGGTTTGGTTTAGCCACCAAATCAGACAGAAGGAAACTACAACAGACAGTCAGGACTGCTGAGAGGATTATTGGTGCCCCCCTGCCCACCCTCCAAGACCTGTATGTCTCCAGAGTGAGGAAACGTGCAGGTAGAATCACTCTGGACCCCACACACCCTGCCCACTCCCTTTTTGAACTGTTGCCCTCTGGCCGGCGCTACAGAGCACTGAGCGCCAGGACATCCAGACACAAGAACAGTTTTTACCCTCAGGACATTTTCCTCATGAACAATTAATCTGCCTCAGGACTCCCCCATAGTGCAATAATGTAAATACATATCTCATGTAAATATGTAAATTCACATATTTAATTCAGTAACTGTACATACCCCTACCTTGCACATATATTACCACTTGCACATGTACATATGACATTCTTTAATATGTTCTATTAATTGTATGTCTATTTATACTCTTACCTTGTTTTATATTCTGTGTCTCACTGTAATGTTCTGTGTGCACTAGTTTCTCCTATCACCAACAATGTTTTTTTTTTTATTTATTTTGTTTTTTTATTAAATCCTTGTGTACATGAGAACACTTGGCAATAAAGCTCATTCTGATTCTTCTTCAGATTTTTGGAGCTTCAAAGGCCTGATCACCATTCAATAGCATTGTATGGACCAACAGAGCTGAGATCTTTGTTAGTGTTCAGAAAGTCAAACACATCTGGGATGGCATGAGGGTAAGTACATAATTAGTTAATTTTCATTTTTGGGTAAACTATCCCTTTAATGTAATGCTTTTCAGTAGGCCACACATGATTATTCATGTGCATTATAAGATGAAGATCTGCAGAAACAGGTGGAGAATTATGGGAGGCCCACATAGTTATATATCCATTACTGTATGTCCTTTTCTTATTTGTTGTGGCATTAAAACTTGCTTGTTGACTTGTCCTCTAAAAGGCCAGGGCTGGTCATTGTCATGTACGGTAGGGTCCATCTGCCTCCAGCAACATGGTACTGAATAAAATTGTGTTGTTTTAACTGTTGTTAGTCTGATTATACATTATGAATGTTTATGATCTCAACACTAGGGAAAAGTAACTCTTCCTATTTGTTAAATAAGTTGTAAAAGGTCCACATTGAAAGGCAGATTAAAAATGTAATTTAGAGAAGGACCATATACAGTTTCTAATGGAGTAGAGGAGGCTGAGCATCACAAAGAAAACAACTTTCTATTGAATCTCTTGACCACCAGCTAATGGAGTGCACTGTAGGTTGTCTAAATGACAGCTTGTCTTGTTTATATTTTCAGACAATAAAGAGTACAATGAACAAGTATGAAAATTTGTGCATTTCTTTATGTACATGAATTAAAGTTTTAAGAAATTGTTAATTTTCTAGAAATTGTACTTTGTGAGTGCAATCTCTGTAAAATTATATAAATATATATATATAGGCGGCCAAAGGTTTGGAATAATGTACAGATTTTGCTCTTATGGAAATATATTGGTACTTTTATTCACCAAAGTGGCATTCAACTTATCACAAAGTATAAAAGGACATTACAGATGTAAAAAACAGCACCATCACTATTTGAAAAAAAGTCATTTTTGATCAAATCTAGACAGGCCCCATTTCCAGCAGCCATCACTCCAACACCTTTTCCTTGAGTAATCATGCTAAATTGCTAATTTGTTACTAGAAAATCACTTGCCATTATATCAAACACAGCTGAAAGCTATTTGGTTCATTAAATGAAGCTTAACATTGTATTTGTGTTTGAGTTGCCACAGTATGCAATAGACTGGCATGTCTTAAGGACAATATTAGGTCAAAAATGGCAAAAAAGAAACAGCTTTCTCTAGAAACTCATCAGTCAATCATTGTTTTGAGGAATGAAGGCTATAATACAATGCTTGAAATTGCCCAAAAAAAAAAAAAAAAAAAAAACTGAAGATAACATACAAAAGTGTACACTGCAGTCTTCAAAGACAAAGGACAACTGGCTCTAACAAGGACAGAAAGAGAGGTGGAAGGCCCCAGTGTACAACTAAACAAGAGGATAAGTACATCAGAGACTCTAGTTTGAGAAACAGATGCCTCACATGTCCTCAGCTGACAGCTTCATTGAATTCTACCTGTTCAACACCAGTTCCATATACAACAGTAAAGAGAAGACTCAGGGGTGCAGGAATTATGGGAAGAACTGTAAAGAAAAAGCCACTTTTGAAAAAGAAAAAGAAAAAGAAAGGTTAGAGTGAGCAAAGAAACACAGACACTGGACAACAGATAATTGGAAAAGAGTGTTATGGATCTTAACCCCATTGAGCTTTTGTGGGATCAGCTAGACTGTAAGGTGCGTGAGAAGTGCCCAACAAGACATATGGCAAGTGTTACAGGAAGTGTGGGGTGAAATGTCACCTGAGTATCTGGACAAACGGACAGATAGAATGCCAAGGATCTGCAAAGCTGTCATTGCTGCACATGAAGGATTTTTAGATGATAACTCTTTGAAGTAGTTTAAGAAGTTTTTTTTTTTTTTTCAAATTGTAATAGTAATTTTTCATGTTATTAATGTCCTGACTATACATTGTGATCAGATGTATGCCACTTTGGTGAATAAAAGGAACAATTTATTTCCATAAGAACAGAATCTGTACATTATTCCAAACTTTTTGCCACCAGTATATATATATATATAGTCATGGAAAGTTAAAAGCTGTTGGGCCTCATGTATTCAGATAGAAGACAAAGGCAGGCCTAACACAGTCGTAAAAACTAACTGAGGCCCACACACTCCGTCATAAATCTTACTGATAAAAACCACGGCAAAATCAAATAAAGGGAGTCCAAAACAGACTACAAATTACATGAAGCCTTGCTCACTAAAGGATTGAACTCTCAACTCCTATTGGATGAGGCACACAACAGAATGTCCCTCAAACATGACGTCATCGGGAGTAGAAATAACTCTGAGATCCTTCCGGGAATTGCTTTCAGCAACTTTGCTCACCGTGTATAGACGCAGCTCATCGCTGCTCTCAGGTGTAGCCTCGTGGCACAAGGAAGTAACATCCGACTTGAAACTGTGCCCATACAATCTCCATCTCGCTGGACAAGTTGAGATTACTCTGTGTTCCACCGAACACTCTAATGGATCTGAGGAGACCGCCGAGCAATCCGCATCTTCATCCGTTTGCCTGCAGAAGTGAAGAGAAAAGATTTCTCTTCCATCTTCAATCAAGTCGACGTAGCTGATTTCTCCGCCAGCCCACTGAGAATCAGCAGCCGTACCGCCCGCCGACAGAGCAAGGAAATGGTCTCCCGTCATCACCTGAGCCTCGAGGAACCGAGTCGGAGTTAAAGAACGGATGAACACATATTCTACCTGTGTCCTCATACGATTCAAGTAAGAGGTATACGTCTGGGCAGAGATAGAATAATATAGTGTGTTATTCTTGTGTATCAAAGTTATTGCTTGTACAGTTTATGGACCGCCGAGTCCGCTCATTGCTGCTAATAATACTCAAGGTATTACTGTAATGTACTGTTCACGAATGAGATCTGCTATGTTGAAGTCCAACCACATTGGGCTGTTGTATATTTCTGCAATCGCGGGTAAGACCGGCACACTGAGTTTATCCATTAAAGAACCAAAGCCCGCGGGATGGTTTACGAGCCGTCTACCACGTCTCTGAGTGATAAACTAACAGCTGCTTTCTCTCCCACGATCGCGAAACCGGCTTTGGTACCGCCACTTTATTCTCTCTCTCTCCTACTAACCACACACACATGCGACCCCTCACAAACATTCTCGCACACACTTTTGGCTAGTAGATAACTTTGTGATAAAGCTCAGCTTTGTCCCTAAGTTATTGTACAAGCGGAGATACGTGGTAAATGGGAAGACGCCATTAACCGGCTTCTCTCCGCCCACATTTGCGGCCATATTCTCTGGCCGGAAATCTCGCATGACATACTCTCCACGAGAGTCACGTCCGCCATTTTGTGCACGTTACACCTTACATACATACACACACACACACACACACCTACCTTCCTCTCATGTGTTATAGGCTTATTTTGGTTACCATATCTAATCATATCACTGTTTAGTTTGTAGTTGTAAGTCGGAAGTTTATTGACTGAACTGTATTGATTATTAATTGATATTACTGCATAAATAAACTTTGTTATATTTCAAAGAGAAGTGTTTTGGTTTGTTTTGCATACACCTCGGATTCAAGCCTTGATTGTTTCTTTTCAAAGTTCGATATTCTTCGGATGTCTATTTTCCTAAGAGAACAATCTAATATTGAGACTGTTATACTATCTGGTTATTAGTCCCTGATTCCAGGGTGGTGCCCCGGCGATATTAATCCTTATTAATATTCTATTGATTTTTGATAATTGATAATTATCTTTGATGATTGTTGAATTTGAAGGATCAAAAAGCTAGTGTTAATTTTAACCAATGTTTCATCGATATTAATAATTAATGATTATCTTTGATAATTGTTGTTTTAAAGGATTAAAAAAAGCTAACATTGATTCTCATCAATTTTCTATTGATTTTAATAATTATTAATTATCGCTAATAACCAAACTTGCTCCTCAACGTGGCGCACTACATTTAATGGTGCGCTGTGTGAGGTTTTAATGAGTTAGATTCTATTATTTAATTTAAATATTAATTAATAACTAAAGAAATAATTATTAATTATTTCTGATAATAACACTGATCTAAACAACCAGTAGAACCTACAAAGCTCTTCCATTTAAATGTGAGTTTTTGGCATAACCAGCAGTGACAGGACATTTTTTCAGTCAATTAATTTCTGTTTCTGTTTTGTTGTACTGGTTAGCCCAACTCACTGTAAATTCTCATTGGTGTAAACTTAATTGTATATTAGACATCAAATATGTTCTGACTAGCTGTGATTTTGTCATGTCATGCAACATTTCTGCTTTCAGTGTGGGCAGACAAATTACTTGTAGCTGAAGTCACATGACATGTTAGGACACTATGTCAGAAGCCATCTACTTTCATTGTATGGGAAAGAGCAGCCTGGACTTGCTAAACATCTCATTTAGTGTCTAGTTCCCCCCCCCCAAAAAAAAAGAAGACAAAAAGTAGATTTTGAATGAAAGGGGAAGTAAATGATGACAGAAGTTTCATTATTTGGGTAAACTACACCTTTAACAACCTTCTCATTACAATTCTAGTCTCTGAAGCTTCACCATTTAATGAGAAACGTTATGGTGTCAGCCACAAACAAATTCCTGAAAAGGCAAGCGAAAATTATACAAAACATTTGATAAGGGAGTATTAAAAAATCCATCCATCCCTGCAACAGAGCTCCTGGTCACATTTGATGAATTGTCTAATCCTCTTCAGTGAGCATGCTCTGGGTACCGAACTGGGCGAGATGCTCGCAGATATCTTCACTTGCCTTCTTGAACATTCATCACCTCTTCCACCCCCCTCAGCAGCTTGTCAATATGCTGCTGCGCTCCCCAAATGGAATCGTCACCTATATGCTCACAGGCCATGCTGATTTACAGTAGCTGCATGTTGCTGCTATCTGCTTGTGATGTGATCCATTCTGTCACGCTCCAATGGCCACGCCACACTCCGTCTCGCTTGTAATTCTGTCTAAAACAGCACCTGTTCTGTTCTGTCTCTAAAATATTGGTCTTGGCACTGCTGTGGAGGTCTGATACTTAAACAGAAATAAGCTCTTTTCTAAAACTTAGTGAGCTGCCTTGCTGCATACTGTCTTCATAGGCTGCTGCCTTCTAAGGCAGTGTCCTATAGCTTAAAGTATGCTTTTATGTTTTAGTTTGCCACAACATTTCGTGCACAGTGCGCATATTGTAGGCTAAATATAGTCATCAGCACATCACCTGTGTGTGTTGTCTGTTCATCTGCCTGGAATGCACATCAATGTTCCAGTAACACATCCTGTTCCTGTTGCAGCCGGCGTAGCTTGAGTTTGTGTTTATAGCCTGCTAACCTTTTAAGCCTTTTCTATTTTTCTTCTCTGTATTATCTCTCTATTAAAACACTTGCTGCACTTTACTTTCTTTTGCGATTTGTTGTGATTTCATTGTGTGTATCGCTTTTTTCTCCACTTTTCTTTTTTTATTGCGATATATCGTTGTTCTACTGCATGCAACCATTTTTAGCTCTGTGACTGTTATGTGGATTATTGTACTGATCTCTAACCCCTGCTGCTTAAGAACCACAAACACCTTTTTAAACAAACAACTGTGATAAGTCATGGCACCATCACATATTATCGTCACCTGCACTGCATGCCACATGTTTTGCAATGCTTCATCCGTCAGCAGTGGGGGATTCACATGTGAATAATGTAAGGAATTAATGAGTTATTAGTGAAGATTACTGAGTTACAGAGACGCATCCGAACGCTAGTGGAGGTCAGTGAGAAAGAGAAGCTGTTAGATATTTTTTTGGATGAGGCAAATACAGCGAGCCATGTACACTCTTCGGTTCCAGCAGAAGAGCCCCCGCCGCAGGGCGAATGGGTGACAAAATGTCAGCATAGCCGCAGGGCAAAGCAACACCACTCTCAGGTTCTTGTTAGGATTTCTAACAGGTTTTCCTCACTCAGTGACATACCCACTGAGAATCCTGAGCGCCCTGGTTATAGGGCATTCTTTTTTAAGTAACATGGAAATAGAGACTCCAGCTGTCATTATCTGATGTGTCCCAGGGTTGAGAGCAAATTTAAAAGTGCTAGCTAATACTAAACATAGATTTTCTAATATTGTTATTCATATCGGCACTAATGATGTCCAGCTTCACCAGTCGGAGATCACTATAGATAACAATAAAGAAGTGTGTGAACTTGCAAAAATTATGTCAGACACTGTAATACACTCTGGCCCCCTCCATGCTTATCTTGTTGATGAGATACATGGTAGATTAGCATCACTGAATGGCTGGATGTCTGATTGATGTCCAGAGAATATCATAGGATTAACAGACAATTAGACAAGTTTTGGGGGTAAACCTGACCTGCTAAAGAGAGACAGACTCTTGTAATTTGGCTCATAGTCTTAATAGTGTTAGTGTTTGACTTACTGGGGCCCAGGTAAGGAAGCATACAGACTGGCTAAACTAACCGTCGTCTAGCTGCCTTGAGAGGTGACACACGTCATATGCAGTAAACTGCAACACACACAGTGGGTATCCATTCAGAATAGGCTTTCTACCACCGCGATCACCGCGTGAATGTGTCATTAGCAGTTCTAAACCGCTAAGGGGTGCTACAACCATAGAATTTCAACAGGCTAGAGCTGAAAGCCTCAGAGCTCTTTCTCCTAACGTAACGACCATTAAGTTGGAGGAAGTAAGGGCAAGTTAATCTTGTTTTGCCAACTGCCATAAAAAAGAAAAAAAAAAGTGGAGAAAGAAGAAGAACAACAAACTTAAAAAGACCATAAAATGTATTTTCCGGATAAACGTTGCAATGGAGACGTATGATAAAGTCTTTACTGCAGCATTCAGCATTCACGAGGACATTCACACATTGGAGAGTTATTTGTTTGCATTTATTCATTCACATTTCATTAGAAAGAATTATCATTTGTGAGTATTTTTATGCATATGCACAGACGTTATGCGCGAGCATTATTAGACCGCATAGTCAAACAATTCTGACTTCCAAAAACTGTTAAGAGTCTAAACCTGTGCTTTCTTTTGATGTGCCGTTAGGCTAGCCCATATTTTCTATTTTTAAACAGAATTATCAAATTTGAATTAATTAATTTAAATGTATACCATTGCGTCATATTATGTTATATTCTCTTGGCAATAAAAACAAAAGAGACAACGTGAACAGAATCATTATTTATGGGAGTAGAATACTTATAAAATGAAATATTATAAAATATTTGAAAAACCTGTAGGTTACGAGCTTTGTTATTCATTATCTGTTGTAGTATTTTATTTGTAGTTAATATTTGCTATTAACCAAATTTGCCCCAAAGCTTGATAACATTTAATATTTTTTGGAGTGATTATTTTTCGGAGTGACTGTTTGCTTTGAGATGTAACCCCAATAGTCTATTGGCAACATAGAAATACACAACAAAGTTCATGGAGAGTGTCACTCCAATGGCGTGGAGCGTAAGGTCAGTTGCCAATGTCTGTACGACCAGGGTTCAGTTCTGCATTTGGTGTATTATTTTTCCCATTCTATTTCTTGACTCCACTCTTAATATTTTCTTTATTACTATTTATAATAAATAAAAAAAATAATATTAAGGTAGTTTTAATATAGTAATATTGTTGTAACCATGAATTTTTGGTGGAAAACATAGATTTGATGATATTAACAATGGTGTTACTACAGTAATATGCTGTTAATATAGTAACTATGTTTAATATTGTGGTTACAAGTATTTTACTGCAAAATACCATGGTGATCCTATGATTATTGTATCTGTCGAGGACATCAGGACAGATACGTTCCAATTGGTTTAGTGCATTAGAACCCTTTTAACACTTTTTATAGAGACATTTTTTAGAAACTTTTGTTAACAGACACGCTTTAAACACCTAGAGTTTCAGCAATTCACACCTTAACTTGGTTGGGGGGTGAGGGGGGGGGGGTTTAAATCTTTTGTTCGAGCTGAAAAAGGTGCAGTGGGGAATCACATGTTGCCTGGAAAGAACAAGATTGATTACATTAGCAACATACATTGAACAAATATATTTACACTAATAACAAAAAAACTCAGTACATTCAATTACTGATTGATTTTATAAAGTCACATACTATTTGGGAGCAGCGTTTCGATGAGAAAAATTTGTTCAGATTTCATACAATGTCATAATCTGACAAGACCATCATATTGTGAATGTGCAGCACAAGTTAACATGTTAACATTGCTTTATAATGTGCACCATTTCAGAATCAGAATCAGAATCAGCTTTATTGCCAAGTATGCTTACACATCAAGGAATTTGTCTTGGAGACAGGAGCTTCCAGTGTACAACAATACAAAAACAATACAAAAACAGCAGCAATGCATAGATAATAATAAAAAATAGTTATACACATACGTACATACACACACATACATACATACACACATACACATACGTAGTGCAATCTAATACAAATCTGTTATCTGTTATGTACAGTGCAAATGTTTTTTTTATTTATTTATTTTTATTTTTATTTTTTTTATTTCCAGAGTAATGAAATGGCAGAAGAGGTTGGATGTGTTGGATAAATATGAAAAAAAGACTAAACTGTGTATTGCACATAGTTATTGCTCAATGGGGCAATTTAACTGTTCATGAGATGGATAGCTTGAGGGAAAAAACTGTTCCTGTGCCTGACAGTTCTGGTGCTCAGAGCTCTGAAGCGTCGGCCAGAAGGCAATTTCACAACGAAAAAAGAAACCGCATTTCAACATAAAGATGCTCGTAACTGTTGTTGCCACCTAATAGCTCACTGTTAACACTGTGTGAAGATGCGCCGATCAGTGTCCATGTTGTTTTTGAACCAGATCGAATCTCCTGCCTCAGTAAGTTTTTTTGTTTATTTTTTGTCATTCTGCTGTTCAAGCTAATTATACCACTTATTTTCATCTTTACAAGGATGCCAACATTATGCAGTAAGTTTATTCAGAACTCAGCCCCAGTAAAACTGTAACACCGGAGAATGACATAAAGGGAACCCCTACTATCACAGCGTGGCATCAGGCATGATGAAAATAAAACAACAAACACACCCGAGCCCGAGGTAACCCCAGGACTTCCTTGTCTGATTTAGTGGTAACTAGCCATGAAGGTGGAGTTGGGGTGGTGGAGGGATGCTGGAAGAACTGTTGCCAGATAGAGGTAAGCAGCGGTTTATATATGCTTACTCCAGTGTTGATAGATTGGAATAATGAACATGCTCCTCCCGAACTTTTGTTAAAAACTCAATTTCATGAGTTCACATGTTCATGTAATCTTTGAATGAAGAGAAGGTAAACATATGTGGCTCATTGTCTATAATATTTAAATATTTTATTAATGAAGATATTTATTAATTCATGTATGACTAAACGCTTACGAACGCATGCATTTTACAGATCTGCATACAGTACATGCATACCCATAAACGAACGTACGAGCAATATGCGCATGAACACCTATACGCATATGCCCTTTCGCTGGCTGAGAGTACAAGATTATTGGATAGGACGGCAGAACTGGGGATTCTTTTAAGGGCAAATTAGCCAATTAGAATTTGATGAGCTCTTCTGAAACAGTTCGTTCTGATGTAAATGTGGAAAGCATCTGAAAACCAACGGCGGAAAGACTGAATTTGCTGCTCGGGTATACCTTTGTGCAGCGGTGGTTGCTGCTCCGATGCAGAATGACTGACTGGAATAACAGGTATGCTGGGATGCTAAATGGAGAGCTAGGGAATAGCAGTTGGAGATAGCACAGAAGAAAATTTAAGCATTGTAGAAGCAGTGCCCAATAGCACAGGTACATCACCCAGATGTTTATTTGATGTATGTTTATATCAGTTATATGTATCTCAATATGTCTCGGAAGTCAATAAGACATTCAGCAGATGTTCCTGAGATGTCTGTGATTTAAAATGTTTTCAAATCTGATCTTTAATATGTTTAGCAGATGCCAGTTAGACTGATGCTTCCAGATGAAAAGGTCTATATCAGAAATCTCAGAGATGTACATATCCTACGGCATCTTGGGTGGCGGTTAAATGATCTCTCGCAGGAGCTGTTGCTCTGGAGGAATCCATAAAGCCCGGGCAGGGAGGTCACCCCCAATTCCCCCCACCACAGGGAAGGAAGAGGACCCCGTAATGCCTGTGCCTGTTCGCCCCAGGCAAGAATGGACCTGCTCTGCTTTTGGCAGGTGGGCCCGTCTCACTTTGAGCTTGACCTTAAGCCACTTCCAGACGCAAGTAATTCGAACAGGAGGGTTCACTCTGCAAAATGAACAGGCTGAATCCTCAAGCAAGGTACCGCACAGCGTTTGACAGAAGAGTCTATGCTTTTTGCATGAAAATAATTGATTCAGGATTTTTAACAAAGCTGACTCAGTGCTGCGAACGGGCTGAATCCTCAAGCACCGGACTGCACAGTGTTCTACGGGAGTGCTCCTGTTTCACATAAAAATTATTAATGCTCTATATTAAACAAGTGCGCTTTGCGATACGAGTAATATGGCCCAAATCCTTGAGCATGGGACCGCATGGCATACGACGGAAAGGGCCCATGTTTTTGTGTAAAATTATTTCCACTGCATTTAAATGAGAGCCCACTTTGCGATATTCACGGGCTGCATTGTCAAGCACAGCATTTGACAAGAAAGCGTATACTATATTTGGATGAAAATTATTGATGCTGAGAAGCTGGATCATGGCGAACTGTTTAGAGGTGACCTGAAGCAGCCCAATTGTCAATCACTAAAGTGGGTAGCGATTCATTTGGCATAAGTGGTATAATCTGAGATGGTTAACCCTTTGGGGTCTGAGGGTGTTTTGGGCCCTGGAGAAGTTTTGACATGTCTTGACATTTGTGCTTTTTTCAGTTGCTTAAAAACATATTAATGGCTAATGTCTGACAACACTGTATTCGGCACAAACGGGGCTACAATAATATGTGAGCAACATGTATGTACATGTTTGTATTTTTGAGAAAATAACGCACCCGTTGCTGCAAAGAGTTGGGCCAATCAGAAGATAACCAGGTACGTGAAGGAGGCAAAATGTACACATACACACTCAACAACTAACTTTTGTGAAATAACTGATTTGTATTGATTAACTTGAACAACAGATTTCACAGATAAAACAATAGACAATACAACAAATGGATATTTAATAAAATACAAGTAGAGATTTTAATTCAATATTCTTTCCTTCAAATTGTTAATTTAATCTAATTATGCCTATTTAGTTTATTTGAAAGCTAGTAAAATGTATATCGATTTTAATTCCTAATCTATTATCAAATTTAACTCTCTTGTAACTCTTACCCCAAATAAACTCAATAAAATGTAATTGAAACCAAACAAATACAACTACAGTTACCTATTAATTACCTATACAATTCAAATAAACAATTATACAGTTAAACAAACAATAATCAATCTACTGAATTACCAAATGTACTAAATAACATTCAATAAATGTCCAGACTCACAAATACCTCAACCTTTTCGTTGTCGAATGAATTCAAAGTAGAGATGAATTGAAGATTATTTGGAAATCCACGAACAGAAGATATTCACAGTTCAGATATGACTCTTGGGTTTTTGGTTCGCCATCAAATTTTCCACAAAGTTTGTGCAGAAACATCCATGATGAAATGTTTACTATCCTCATTGAAAACTTAGTCCGACTCGAACAAAACACATATATACATAAACTGGCCTGCACAAAGCAGGAACACATTCTCAGAAACATTTCCTAACATTTCAGACAATTATTTCACTTTTCTTAACTCGTAATACATTCATTAGCTTTAGCTCTAAATGCTATAACTCATGGTAGCATTTACACAACACAGTTTATCAACTAAGTTCACTCAAACAAGCTTCCGTTTCTGATTTGCATTTATATTTAGAATAAAATATGAAATTTACCGATTTCCTCTAATTAACTAAACTTATTTTCTTCCAGGTTTTATCCGGATGAACAGTGAAAAATTACTTCTTCACTCAGCTTTATCTCGATTAGACCTCAAGATTCACTCTCAGGTAAGAATTTTTCTCTTTTTCTAGAGCTTTAGTTTAAGACTAGTTTAATCTTTTCTATATTTCAGACTTTTGCTGCTATAAATTCCTAACAGTGCAGTTGGTCAGCATCTCTTGCTCTTTGCTTCTTCGTCTGTTCTGTGTCTGTCTGCGTTAACTCTAGGGTGGAGTCAGCGGCTACAGCAAGTTTGGCTGATTGGATAAATCACATTTGCAGTGCTGATCCAAACTCTTATCTGCAATATGTTTTACATATATTTGCAAGTATTAATAATAAATATAATTTTTTTGCATATTTTTCTGACTCTTTGGCTTTCATTCTGTTTCTAGTTGTCTTTAGTTTCTTCACATATTTTAGATAAATATGCACTTTAGTTAGTTTTAAGCTTTTAACTTATACAATTTACTCTGACTTTATATCTGGGTTACATTATAGTCATGTCAAGTCGTTTATGTTTGTTCTCACGTTTGGATTCATGTTTGGGATATTCATCATGTAAATAAACTGCACTTGGGTTTTTCGCACGTCTTCATCTACCTGTTGCCAGCCTCGTTACAGAATATTCGACCCACCAAGATGAACCCAGCAGCTCAACTACTTAGTCTACGCCAGGAAAACCTTTCCATTGAGGAATATGTTGGACTTTTGTGCTCTGGCCTGCAGAGTCAATTTTAATGTGATTGCCCTCAAGGACTGTTTCCGTTTTGGGCTAAATGAGCCGACCTCCTCCCTGATGCCAGGCTGTGGGATTACCTACAGCCTGACTCAATATATCAACCTTGCCCTACTGATATGTGGTTCATCGTTCACTGTGGGGGAGGCGGATAATGAGCGAGAGTCCCACGTCATGGCCACTGAGCCAGCGTCCCATGTCCTGGTCACAGAGCTTGCGCCACCTTCTGCCCTGGATCCTGAGTCTGCTCCATGCCATGTCGCAGCCACGAATGAGTCTGCTCCATGCCATGTCACAGCCACGCCTTAGCCTGCTCCATGCCATGTCACAGCAATACCTCAGCCTGCTCCATGCCATGTCACAGCCAAGCTTCAGTCTGCTCCATGTCACAAGCAAGCCTCTGCTCCATGTCACAAGCAAGCCTCTGCTCCACGGTCCAGGCCCGCCTCTGCTCCACAGTCCAGTGCTCATGCATGCC
Source organism: Myxocyprinus asiaticus (assembly GCF_019703515.2). NCBI lineage: Eukaryota > Metazoa > Chordata > Actinopteri > Cypriniformes > Catostomidae > Myxocyprinus > Myxocyprinus asiaticus. Next base: position 37,289,706 of record NC_059361.1, read on the forward strand.
ATGGCCAACGAGTCAGCATCCACGCTTACCACAGCCAAGTCAGGATCCTGCTGTACCATGTTACCACGTCATGCCATGTAACCACGTCAACCCCAGGGTGACAAGATCACATGACAATAAAACAGGAACAGGAACTATTTTACCAAAATAAAAGACATGAACAAAAACATGACATACCCCCCCCCCCCCAGCTCCCTCTTGAACTCTGTGTTTTTGTTTTGGGGCATCGGGGGCCGCCCCTAGTGGGGGGGGGGGATTTGTATGTCATGTTTTTGTTCATGTCTTTTATTTTGGTAAAATAGTTCCATGCCATGTTTGTTCCTGTTTTATTGTCATGTGATCTTGTCATGTGTTTCCCATGTTCTTGTGTCTTGTCCCCATTGGTTCATTGTTTCATTAGCTTGTTAGCAGTCTCATTATCTTGTTTAGAGTTCTGTGTGTTCCCAAGTTATCACTGTCATGTGTTCTCCCAAGTCCAAATATTTAGCCCTCATGTTTGCCATTGTTGAGTGTTGACTGTTATATATTTATAGTTTATGGTGTCGTGTGCTTGAGTGAAAAATGATGCATTCGGATGCAATATGTTGGGTTTGTGTTGTGTAATCGAGGTTGTAGAACCTCGCAAAGGTGTTGGGTGTTGCCCAGCCGGCTGCTCTGCAAATGTCTGTTAGAGAGGCACCCCTTGCAGAGGGGCAGTGCTTGCAGGTTCACCACCTGGTCCCTAAAAGGGGTCATGGGAACCTTGGGCACATAGCCTGGTCGGGGTCTCAAGATCACGTGAGAGTAGCCCGGACCGAACTCCAGGCACGTTTTGATGACAGAGGATGCTTGCAGGTCTCCTACCCTCTTGATGGAAGTGAGCGCAGTCAGGAGGGCAGTCTTCAAGGAGAGTGCCTTAAGCTCAGCTGACTGCAAATGCTCAAAGGGGGCACTCTGTATACCCTGAAGAACTACAGAGAGGTCCCATGAGGGGACTCGGTGCGGTCTGGAGGGGTTCAGCCTCCTGGCACCTCTCAGGAACCTGATGATCAGGTGGTGCTTCCCTAAGGCCTTACCGTCCACTGTGTCGTGGTGTGCTGCTATAGCGGCTACATACACCTTCAAGGTGGAAATGGACAGCCACCCTTCCAACCTCTCCTGCAGGAAGGAAAGCACCGATCCGACTGCGCATCTCTGGGGGTCTTCCCGTTGGGAAGAACACCACTGCGGGTGGTAGACTGTTTAGGTCTTCCGCGTCCCATCCAGGGGCCAGACATGGAGATTCCAGAGGTCTGGTCGTGGGTGCCGGATGGTGCCCCGTCCCTGAGAAAGAAAGTCCTTCCTCAGGGGAATTTGCCAGAGGGGGGCTGTCGTGAGGAACGTGAGGTCTGAGAACCACATCTGGGTGGGCCAGTAGAGTGCTACCAGGAAGACCTGCTCCTCATCCTCCCTGACCTTGCACAGTGTCTGTGCAAGTAGGCTCACTGGGGGAAATGCATATTTGCACAGTCCAGGGGGCCAGCTGTGTGCCAGCACGTCTATACCGAGAGATGCCTCGGTCAGGGCGTACCAGAGCGGGCAGTGGGAGGATTCTTGGAAGGTGAACAGGTCTACCTGTGCCTGTCTGAATCGACTCCAGATCAGCTGGACCACCTGAGGGTGGAGTCTCCACTCTCCCCTGAGGGTAACCTGCTGTGACAGCACGTCCGCTGCAGTGTTGAGGTCGCTCATAGCAACTTGAGGTGCTGCTCACTCCAGATGAGGAGACGGCGGGCGAGTTGTGACATACAATGAGAGCGCGGACCACCTCGGCGGTTGACATATACTATCTTTGCCGTGTTGTCTGTCCAAACAAACACGTGCTTGCCCTGGATCAACGGCCGGAACCACCACAGGGCGAGCAGAATTGCCAGCAACTTGAGGCAGTTGATGTGCCCGTTGCAAACAGCGCCCCAGCCCGTCTTGGAGGCATCTGTCTTGACCACGACGCACCTGGAGACCTGCTCTAGGGGAACGCCTGCCCGTAGAAATTAGAGGTCGGTCGAAGGGCTGAAGAGGCAGTGACAGACCGGCGTGATGTGTCCCGTGGCGCCATGCCCATCTCGGGACTCAAGTCTGAAGCCAGTGCTGAAACGGTCTCATATGCATCAACCCGAGCGGAATGGCCACTGCTGAGGATGCCATATGCCCCAGGAGCCTCTGAAAATTTTCAGTGGAACCACTTTTTTCTGTTTGAATGCCTTCAAACAGGTCAGCACCGACTGTGTGCGCTCGTTCATGAGGTGCACCGTCAACAAGACTGAGTCCAACTCCAAACCGAGAATAGAGATGCTCAGAATCAGGAGGAGCTTGCTCTTTTCCCAGTTGACATGAAGCCTTAGTTGTGTGCACACAACACTTCCCGAGAGTGAGCTAGGATTAGCCAACCGTTGGGATAGTTGAGGATGCGAATGCCCACTTCCCTTAGCGGGGCAAGGGCTGCCTCTGCGACCTTCGTGAAGACGCGAGGGAACAAGAACAGACCGAAAGGGAGGACCTTGTACTGATACACCCGACCCTCGAATGCAAACCACAGGAAGGGTGTGTGTCGAGGTAGAATCGAGACATGGAAGCACGCGTCCTTTTAGGTCTACCGCGCGAACCATTCTTGATGCCGAACGCTTGCTAGAGTGTGTCGTTGCGTCAGCATCTAGGACGGGAATCTGTATAAAGCCCGGTTCAGTACTTGCAGGTGGCTTGCAGGCAACCCACTGCCTTTTTTCGGTACAATGAAGTAGGGGCTGTAAAACCCCTTCTTCATCTCGGCTGAAGGGACAATCTCGTCAGGCGGGTGGGGCCTCGTGGCGGGGCGGAGCCTGAGGTGCCACACCATGTCGTGGCCATGCTGATTTCCGGGACATCGAAGTATTTACCTGGCTCCTTGTGACCACACCCAGAACAGCCTGGGATGGGGGAGGAAGAGGCCTGTCCTCATGGAGACTGTCACATCGGTGGCGGATCTGTGCCACAGCTGGGCGCTCAGGGGCAGGGAGACCGCCGCTGGAGCACCAAACCTGCCAAATAGAGTGGTGGACGGTGGTCGTAATGACAGCTGTGCACACCAGATATGTGACCCAGGGAACAAGGAAACTGCTCTTGCTGAACTCTTGGGTACTTCAGCCTCTTGGGCATGCAGCGCAATTAAATGCAATGATAACATAAGATTCTCCTCCCGGCCCTCAACCAAGGGATGGAGTGGTCTGCTTACCAGCTCCAGAGCAGTGGGTTTTGTCGTCCCTGGGTCGCCCGTCTCAGGGGCGCTCGAATCCTTTCACGGGTTCTTGCCGGCCGCAAGATGGGTGGCGTCTGTTCCCTGTGGTGGGCTCCATGCCGGGGCCGGGCCGCAGGGGCAACGAGCAGATGGGGTGCGGGATCTTGAGCCGTGCCGGGGCAGGATGTGCCGGATAACCTCCGTCTGCTGCTTCACCGCTGAGAACTGCTGGGCAAAGTCCTCGGTGTCGCCGGACTGGCCAACTTGGGAAATGGGGGCAGCAAGGAACTGTGCCTTGTCGACCTCTGCCATCTTGACCAGGTTGAGCTAAAGGTGGCACTCCTGGACCACCAAGGTGGACATCGCCCGCCCGAGAGACCGCGCCATGACCTTCGTCGCCCGGAGAGCGAGGTCGGTCACCGAGCGCAGCTCCTGCATCAATCCCAGGGTGGAACTACCCTCGTGCAGTTCCTTTAGTGCCTTGGCGGACTTGCAGGAGAGCCATGGCATGCGGGGCAGAGGCGGCTTGTCCAGCGGCACCATAGGCCTTGGCCGTCAGAGATGATGTAAACTGAAGGGAGGAGCCCAGCTGAGGCTTTCACATCTGACTGGACGAGCCCGCTCTCCGATGCTTCGCTCGAGAGCTCATCACTTTCGCGGGCTCCGAATAAGAGGTCAAACTCGCGGACTCATCCGGAAGCCCGATCGGGGCAGACGAGCGTGCTGGGAGGTCCGTGGGGGGTTACCCGGTGGAGGTGGTCCTATTGGGGTCCCCAAATCACCCCCAGTGCTAGCCGTGCTGGCTTCATACCCGTGGGTAGAAGGACCAAGGCGGGGAGCCTCTGGGGTGGCTTGCTTTCTTACGAAGGTAAGCCACGACTGCATCGTTGACATGGACATGGTCTCGCAATGAGTACATGACCCATCCACGAACACTGTCTCCGCATGAGCAGTGCCCAGACACGAAAGACAGTGACTGTCAGAAGGCGAGAGATAACGAGCGCAACCAGGAATAACACACAAAGGAAAGGCATCATTAAAAAGACGCTTCTTTAAAAAGACGTTCCGTGTGTGCCGCTCTTTTAGAGATATATACTCTTTTAGAGAAATATACTCTTTTATTTCTGCTGAAGTGCCCAGGGGCACTCTCTGCAGTGCACCAGTGTAGAGGAGGGAGAAGCCGCTGAAATGCACCATCAGATCCAGCAGAGGTGAATGAACAGTCATGGGAATTCAGCTCAGTGAGCATGACCATTTGGCTCTGAAGAGAAAATCTGAATGAGTGGTTGCATCTCATGATCAGCTCCTTTTATACCCATATGTTTGGGGGAGTGGCATGCAAATACCACTTGCCAATTTAATCAAAGACCAGAGGTGTCTCGGTCTCCAAAGAGTGGCCCCTAGTGTCACTACATCGACAAATGTCGAGTGAGTGACAGATAGGGAACTGAATTATGACTGTTTTGGTGCGAAAAACATTTACTAACATTATAAGTGGACATCAATGAAAATAATACAATTGTAAAAAAAGGAGTATGTCCTGACCCTTTTAAAGCACGCATTTCAATTATGTTTTTAATTTAAACTGCTCAATGAGGACTTTAAGACATTACAGGATCACTTTCTTTTACAACCTAATTTTCTGCAAAGCTGCTTTGAAACAACGAGTGTTGTGAAAATCAAAATTACTTGACTTGAATTTACATTAATTACATTGCATTAAAAAGTATGACAAAGCTGTAGAGTTTATATATTAAATGTGTCCATATGGGTCCGTGGAGTACACTTTGAATAGAATGCTAGAATGCTTGACCCTGTGTGGGACAAAACAGTTGACAAAAACAAAGGATAACCTAGGCTGAACTGTCAAGGAACCTAATAATGACTGATTTGATCATGGCTAGATGACTGGTTCCTGGGCTCAGGGCGCCACTCACTGCTGTGCCAACCCCCCCCCCCCCCCGGGTCCCCTTCTTCCTGGAAGTGCATGACGAGCTGACGAGGTCATGGAGGGCACCTTTTTCTGCCTGAACCCGACTTCCCAGCTCGTCCGCTCTCACTACCCTTGACGGCGGGGCGGCCCATGGGTATGTGGAGATCCCTCAGGTGGATAAGGCGGTTGCGGTGCATCTCTGCCCGCAAAATGCCGCCACCTGGCGGGATCGTCTAGCGCTCCCATCCAGGGCCTGTAGGACTACATAGTCTCTGGCGACGAAAGCCTACAGTGCCGCTGGACAGGCTGCCTCCGCCCTGCATGCCATGGCCCTCTTGCAAGTACACCAGGCCAAGGTACATGGATGACCCAGGGAGGGAGATGTCCGCTGCTACCATGGAACTGGTATCCAGACCACTCTGTCCCCCAGTGGAGGGCCAGAAGGTAAATCACGGTGACCGGACACTGAGCACCTTCGACTTGGACGTCACAAACGCGGGCCCCCCGCCTTCGCATGCCCAACTGCACCACACTCACACCCACTGTCAGGTGGTTGTGACGAGCTACGAGGATGGTCAAAAAGTCCCTCCTCCCCTGTCGCCGACTCCCCCGACGCCGGGTACATGGAGCAAAGTAAGTGCTTCGAGGGCCCCCTCAGCACAGCCACGAGTTCGAGATGAAGCAAGGCTCCTCGACGTGGAGTCCCCTGCTCCCCCTGCTGCGAGGCCCCACCCACAGGTACGTTAGACGCGATTGTCCCCTTAGTGCCCGGAATTCGGAGCTTGGATGTGTGGTTAGCGCTTGCCAACCTGTCGTGATGGCTGGCCAGGACCATTCGACTCGGCTACATGATTCAGTTCACTAAGCACCCGCCCCGGTTCAGTGGCGTTCGCTTCACCTCGGTGCAGGTGCGAGAACGCCGCCACCATACGTGCAGAGATCGCGACCCTTCTGTGCAAGGGCACGATAGAGCCTGTCCCTCCAGCTGAGATGAGAAAAGGGTTCTACAACCCTTATTTCATCGTGCCAAAGAAAGGCGGTGGTTTGTGGCCAATCTTGGACCTGCGATTTTTGAACTGGGCCTTACACAAATTCCCATTCAAGATGCACAAGCAGAAGTGCATTTTTGCATGTGTCTGGCATCAAGATTGGTTCATGGTGGTAGACCTGAAGGATGCGTACATTCATGTCAAGGTTTTACCTCATCACAGACCCTTCCTATGCTTTGCTTTCGATGGCCGGGCATATCAGTACAAGGTCCTCCCCTTCGGCCCGTCCCTGTCCCCCCGCGTCTTCACGAAGGTCGCAGAGGCAGCTCTTGCCCCGTTAAGGGAAGTGGGCATCCGCATACTCAACTACCCCGATGACTGGCTGATTCTAGCACACTCTCAAGAGTTGGGAACGGGACCTGGTGCTCAGGCACCTTAGCCGTCTAGGGCTTCGGGTCAACTGGGAAAAGAGCAAGCTCTCCCCGGTTCAGAGCATCTCTTTTCTCGGCATGGAGTTAGACTTGGTCTCGATGATAGCACGCCTCACAAGCGAGTGCGTGCAGTCGGTGCTGAACTGCCTGAAGTCATTCAGGTGGAGGACAGTGGTTCCACTGAAACACTTTCAGAGGCTCCTGGGGCATATGGCATCCTCGGCAGCGGTCACGCCGCTCGGGTTGATGCATATGAGACCGCTTCAACACTGGCTTCAGACTCGAGTCCCGAGATGGGCATGGCGCCACTGCACACATCACGTGGCTATCACGCCACTCTGCCGCCACTTATTCAGCCCTTGGACAGACATTGTGTCTCTGTGGGCAGGAGTCCCCCTACAGCAAGTGTCCAGATGCGTCATGGTCACCACAGACGCCTCCAAGTTGGGCTGGGGTGGTGTTTGCAACAGGCACGCAGCCTCTGGCTCCTGGACAGGACCACAGCTGTGTTAGCACATCAACTGCCTCAAGTTGCTGGCTGTACTGCTCACCCTGCAGAGGCTATTGCCGTTGATCCGGGGCAAGCATGTGTTGGTCCGGTCGGACAATACAGCAACAGTAGCATATATAAATCACCAAGGCAGCCTACGCTATCGTCGCATATTGCAACTCGCCCGCCATCTCCTCCTCTGGAGTCAGCAGCAGCCCTGTGCAAGGTCAGGGAGGACAAAGAACAGGTCACCCTCGTGGTGCCATACTGTCCCACTCAGACTTGTCGTTGCTGTGTCTGGTGCATGCTTTGCGCATCTACTTGGATTGCACGGAGAGCTTTAGATGCTCTGAGCAGCTCTTTGTCTGCTTCGGCGGACAGTGGAAAAGGAATGCTGTCTCCAAACAGAGGCTTGCCTATTGGATCGTGGATGCCATCGTTCTGGCATACCAGGCCCAGGCCGTGCCCGCCCCTTTGGGAATATGAGCACACTCTACAAGGAGTCTGGCATCCTCATGGGCACTGGCCAATGGCACCTCTCTAGCAGACATCTGCAGAGTAGCGGGCTGGGCAACACCCAATACCTTTGCGAGATTTTACAATCTCCATGTTGAGCCGGTTTCGTCCCATGTTTGGTCAGGTATGAACAGGTAAGTTTGGTAATAGAGAACAGCTGGCTGGATGTATCACTTGCGAATAGCTCCTTTCCCCTCCATGAGGCAAAGACGTGTGCTTCTTCTCCCATGCGAGTTCACGAACCTTGAACCCTGGATGTCCTTCCTCCCTAGCACTGTGACTCGCGAATTCGGCGGAGGAATTCACAGTCAGACCCACTACGGGTACTAATATGCCCTGTACTGGGATAGGTGCTCCACAGGTGCCAGTTACTCCGGTAACCCCCTGTGATGTATTTTCTGCGGTATGGTCTCCCTGTCGGCAGACCCGCATCTCCCTTGGGCAGAGCCCTCTCTGCCCTCCATTGCTGTGTTTGTAGAGCTCCACCCCTTCCAGGCAGGACCTACCACCGCGCCTCTTCCATGTGCGGCTGGTGAGCCCACGTGACATATTGCCACATGTTACCTCCCCTTCGGGTAGGATGTGGTCTCCGTGTGGTCTTTTCCCCCTGAAAGAATAGGAAAGGAAAAGAAAACCTTCCCCGGCACGTGCAATAGCGTTAGATGGCCCAGCCGAATCTAATAATCTGTGGAGAGAAAACATCGAGAGAAAAGGCCGCGGCTGGCGTGGCCTGCTCCCATGCTAGTTACGTCGCTTCCCCCCTTCTGGGATGTGGGGAACTACATGACATCTTGTGGGGCGCTGGGGGAGGTTACGTGATGCACTGACTGATGCACCTGCTATTACACACGCAGCAGCTTGCTTGCACCTGCATCGGCAGTTAACGTAACATGGTCCAGCTGTTGTACCGTTTTTCTATAGGGACCCCTAGTGTCACTACATCGACACATTGTCAAGTGAGTGACAGAAGGGGAACGTCTCGGTTACTGTTGTAACTTCCGTTCCCTGATGGAGGGAAAGAGACGTTGTGTCCCTCTTGCCACAACACTGTACTATCCGCTGAAATGGCCAGGACCTTGTCTCAGCTCCTCAGCACAAAGCCTGAATGAGTGGTTGCGAACCAGCTCCTTTTATAACCGTATGTCCGGGGGAGTGGCATGCAAATTCCACTCGCCAATTCTCATTGGCCTTTTCTCAAAGATAAGAGGTGTTTGGGGCTCCCAAGAGGACCCCTAGTGTCACTACATTTATACAATGTCGAGTTCCCTCCATCAGGGAACGGAGGTTACAACAGTAAACTAGACGTTCGACAACACATGTAGCTTCTGCCACTGGGGGCGGTGATCTGAATTTTGTTTTGTTTAACATCAAAATAGTGTCTGGTGCATAAGAAACATATGACACTAATTTACGGGAGAAAAACAAACAAACACATCACATCAAGACATTAGGTCCCAGTTACTATGAAAATTAGTGAAAGTTCTCTATTAGAAAATAAATTTTTAGGTTTTGAGCTAATTTTCTTCCTTAACACATACTCTGCAATGCTCCTTTAATGAAAATGTTAAATAAAAGATGTATAAACAATGTATATAGCTTGTCATTTTTTTAATCCACTATAGTATATGAATTAGCAGTGCCTACATTTAATCAGTGTTCAAGCAATAGAAATCTAATTTCTTAGCAATATCTCATAAACAAATATGTATTTTTTTTTCACCTGCAGTGTCTCCAAATAGGTGAAACATCTGCACTGAGTCCCTGTCCCTGTTTATTTACAAGATAATATGAAAATCAATCAAATATTAATAATAAATAAAATAAGAGTACACCTAATGTTTGTCTTTCTATAAAATGTGTTGCAATGTGTTATCAGACATTTTTAAAGACTAAAGAGCAAGCTGTCTTGACCAAATCCCCAAATTTGATATCTCTGTAAATCCCAGGTTGTTCATTTTAAGATTTACACTATTAACCTCACTAGGTTTTGGAACAGAGCAGTAGATACACTCCCACACTCAATCTCACACAAACAGAGCATAACCCAGAACTGCTTGATGAGGCAGAACAAACCTAAAATACATTGTAGATATGGCATAAAATGCATTGTAATCTATTAGGATTTTTCCAATTACCTACCACAGGAGGCAAACATTTGATTGAGGATGCTTGCTGGGCTTTCTCATCCCCGACAACTCCAGTCCTGATGAAATCAGGAGATTGCTTTGTTTTATTGATAACTGACCTTATCACAGTTCTTTGGACACACAGTTTACATTGGTTCAAAGAATAAGAGATGGAAGCTTGCATAGGATGTGTATTGACAATGCCATAACAATCTTTATTATTTCAATATAGTAGGCTACAGAGCTATGTCTCCTTAACCAAATCTAAATGCCCCCTATGCTCTGCACACAATCTGTACCTGTTTGTCACAATAATACTTTAGAAATGCCATGAAGGACTACAACTAATTTTGCTGCAGGACCCAGATTTGACATTGAAGATCAAAAGCCAACCCAACACTATTCCAGAATTATTTTCTGTACAAAAGTAATCAAATTAAGCCTAAAATAATACATAACAATTTATTTATATTAATACAAACTGTACAGGCCCAACTAAATGCAAAATTATTAACAAGGCTTAGCCTGAAAATGAAAACTGACACTTGTTTTTCAAAATGACTCTTGATTTTTCAATGGTTTCATGCTCTTGGCAGCCAGTAATTCACAGAACAAACCATGTATATCCTTACAAGTGAACTCATACTGTATTTAAAGTCAGGGTCATATTTTGTTGTACTTTGCAAAGTTTTGTTCAAAGATGTCAAGCAGCATTTCAATGTTAGCATCAGCCTAATTTGGCTAGTTTTCACCAAGTGACAGAGGAATTTGCACCAAAATATGGTAGAGTTTTGATTTTGACATTTGATGTACAGTTGTTGCATTTCATTATTTCATTTAGCTGGTTCAGACTAGTTTAAGCTGGTTAGGTGCTAGTCAAGTTGGTGGACCAACAATGCCAAGCTGGTGAAAAAACAGAAAGAAACTCAAAGAACGAAAGAACAGTTAAACTAACAGTTTGGATAACACAAATTGTTAAATGAACAATATGCGCATACCTGTGACTGCATAACAGTTCTATTCTGTAGCCGTGCCTCAAATGACGCACAGTAAACTTGCACTCAGCCATCTAGTCCATGAATTTACCTCAAATATAGATTTTTACTACAATTGTTTTACAACATTACTACATTTATTACAAGCATTCAGCGTTTATTTAGTTGAGGAAAAATACCTTTCAAATGCATGTGGTGTGTTGCTGCTAGCTTTGGCGTGTTAGCTGGCCTCAATATTATACTTGTACAGTATATTTAAAAAAAAAGTATTTACAGCATGCCATGATGGTAAATCATTTAACTCTCATTTACATGGTGCTGACTTCACAGAAGTTTCATAGTTACCACACTACATTTGTTTTGTCTGACCAGTATCGGTGCTAGGTAACCCCTCCCCTTCCACTACGTAACACTTCTACCTTTTCAAATTTAGAGCCATTGCTGCTTCACATTCATTAGATCAATGATCTGAATTGAGTGTACAGTCAGGTATAGTGTTCTGTTATGACGTTCCATGAAGTGTCTGGTACTGTACATCAAACCCTATTTTTGTTGAAATAACCCTGAGGAAGATTTTATCTCTCAGAGGTTGCTCCTTCAAAGCTTTGGAGACTTAATGGAGTTTGGAGAGAATTTATTTATTTATTTTTTTTGCTCCTACTTAATATAAGATGTTTTTCCTAAAATTCCCTTTAGAAATAAAAATAGACAGATCTTACATAGCATAGCAACCATTGAGAGACTCAAATGTGATTTTTCTTTCCTATGTGAAGTAAATAAAAACAATAACAAATCTAATACTCTGGCTCTCAGTTCCTTGAGTAGCAATGTATCTGGAATGGAATGCATGGACTCGGGTGCATTATTTTAAACAGTTGATTCCTTTTCACAAAATTAAGAAAATGTTCTCAGGTCACTGACTCAGTATGTCTTAATTTCAACAAATAAACTGTATGCTCCATAAGGTGATTTGCTTAGCACTGCATGAAATTGGCCCTCTGAGGTGCACAGTTGAGATCAAAGCAGAGACTGAGGGAATATAAAGAGGACATAAGCTAATGAAAAGAGAAGAATAACAAAGAATAAATGTAAGCTTCACAGTTTTGCTTAACCTACAATAGCTATTTTTGACCCATTTCAACATGCATTTGTTTTGCATTTTGTAGCTACTTGTGCAGTTTGAAAAATAAAAGAAAATAATAAAAATAAAAGAAAATAGGCAAGATATGGGCAAAGTGCCATTTATTGTCTGAGAGAGTTATTATAAGCTGTAACATATGTGGGCAAGACATCTATTAGATGTTCACAAATACCAAATAAGATGCTTCAAGTCAACATCAATTTGCATAGATTCCAACCTAAATGTACGTTAAACCCACAGATTTTGAGTATACACAAAATATTTCAGATTTATAAAGTTGTACATACAGTACCCAAAAACCTGTGCAAAATTCACTTTGTAAATCTCAGAAAGAGAACTGAGTACATGCAGAGGCACTCACACCTCATCTCCTCCAATAACATAAGGAATACAATGTACAAATCTTTATTTATTTTTTGCAACACCTTGAATCAAATATCTGGATGTCAACTCAATCAATTTCCTGAGGCATTGCAATGCATCAAATGTGTGTAAAATTCCTATGGTATAACTGACAGCCAGTTTGTATTATTCTCAAATCAAAAATATCTTCTGCATAGCACTGTAGGGCATTAATGGGTAAATTCAGAGCATAAGTGATTAAAAAAAGCTACCACACTACTTTTAAAAGATAAATGTTCCTTTTATAGCAATCAAATATTGAGACATTTTCAGGAAATTACACTTTGTAGAAAAACATTTTAAATGTGAATATTAACAAGATTGAAGACAGGGAACCTATCTTATCTGATCCTGATAAAGGAGTAATTGATGTGTGAGGGATTATGCTGATGCCTGGAAGGGAATTCATTTTGTGATGAATAAGGATGTTGGCTATTATCGTGTCTTTTTACTAAAGCATAGAAGACATGCAGTCATTACTCTTTCATTATAAGAGAGAACTCGGGTGCAGTAGAGCTACAATGGTCCTTAAAGTATGAAGTTCTGATTTGTTTATGAAAATGGCATGGGCTGCTTTAACACAAATAAAGGACATTTTTTATGGTTAAACAGAATAATTTGAACTGTTCTTCATTTTAGTTTTCATCTAATTATCTTATAATTTTTATCTTTGTTACTCTCGGCCAGTGCAGTGACTGACAATTAGAGTTGCCAAACATCCCAGATACAGCAATACAAAATTGTCCTGTATTTAAATGAACAAAATTGTGTTCCGTATTAAATCCATTCAAGGAAGATCAATTAAAATAGCGCATGTGTTCTGTTATGTTTTCAGTCAAAAGCAGGAGAATTATGTAAAAAAAAAAAAGTCGAAAAATAGCATAAAAATAGCATTTGAGTGCAAAATAATTGTTTCATGACATAGCATTACATTGCACTGCAAATGTTAGTGCTCATTCAGTATGGAGGACCAAATGTGACAATATTAAAAATAAATAAACAAATAAAAATATTTGCAAATAAATGTAAAAAATTAATAAAGTGTACACATAAATAGTTAAAATCTGACATAAATGATTATTTGCACTTTTATTTATTTATGTATTATTGTATTTATTTATTTACACATTAATTGATTTATTTCTACATTTATTTATTTGCACATGCATTTATTTCTACATTTATTTATTTATTTATTTATGTTATGTTTATATTTCCATATTTATTTATGTCCACATTTATATATTTTTAAATGTATTTATTTCTACATTTATTTATTTCCACATTTATGAATTTCTACATTTCTGTCTCTGTATTGTAATGAAGGGGAGTGCTTTCTACTTCAGGCATAACAATCGAGCTGCTCTTGAGTGAAGCTTGGAGGCCACAGTGACATCTTGTGGGTGAAATATAGCCACAGGTGGGTGTGGGCGTGCATTGAGAAATTGTAAAACCTGGAGGTGGGCAAAATGACCAAAACCTTTTATCACTGTTTAAGTAATTTTATATCTCTGTAACTCTGTGTACATAGAGTGACCATACCTGTACAGACTATTTTCCAAATGTCTGTGACTCTTGGCAGACAATCTGAACAGAAACTGCAACTTCAACAGATCTCATAAAAGACACTTTGATAAAAAGCTCACATGAAATGATCCTGTATCAATTAATGCGAACGTGCGGATGTTGGTGATAAGAGCTTGATTTATTCAGGACCAGGCGCGTATAAATACCCAAACAAGGCAGCTCAGGGAGGGTAGAAAAGGGGAGGAGCAAGAGGGCCAGAGAAAGAGATGCATTGGCTATTCATTTGGAATAATCACTGCCAGATCAATACGTCATTAACCTATTTCTAACCAAATTACTCTCCTTCGGTCTACCCACCATCTCTCTCCACTCTACATACGCATCCACTGGCATGGAAAAAATCTGCTCAATGCCCACAACGCAAGACAGCTGCCACTTTAGGGCGTGTCAGTAACATGTACAGCAAGTGTGTATTGTCTCTCATTGTTATCTGGTCAATAAAATCATAATTTATATGCATGATGAATGGTAAGATCATCAACATATTTACACGGGAATCACAGGAATTCACATATCACATGGTGTAAAGTTGTGCACAGCTGATATTAAGATGCGCAATATGCCTGCTCAGATCCACGGGTTTGATCCGGGATTTTACATGGCACGCTGTTACAGGGAGTTCCAAATTCATTTTTTATTGGAGTAAGCGACAGGAGGCAAAACAGAGTGTGACAAATGAAATGCCAAAAATATAACACATATTTGCATTTTCCTAGATATTCCTCTTGAATTCTGAAGGATAGGTGTCTCTCATTCAAACAGTTCTCATGCATGCACCTGTCTTCTCCATACATTATATAGTAATAAACTAACACAACATATCATCCATGTCATATATTGTAGGTATACTTGTATTATCCAAAGAAAGAACAATTTGACAGTAATTTTAACAGTTTTCTGTACATCATTACTGTGTGTGTGTGTGTGTGTGTGTGTGTGTCAGTACTCAAAAAAATAAAAAAATAAAAATAAATAAAAAGAATTACGATACCAGAATTTCTGAAGTTCCAGTAGTACCGAGGGCCGGGTCTACCTGGTACCAATGCAGGTTTGGGAACTTTCGAACACTCACAAGCACAAGACGATGACACGGCGACAATCAGTGTAGCTTCTGCTGCGGGGGCTCCACCAAAGCTTGTTGACAAGAAAGTTGGAAAGAGCCATGTATGGACATACTTTGGGTTTGATGCAGATGACAAAGGGAACATCGTTGATCACCAAAAAACAATTTGCAAACGGTGCCATCAAACCTTTCAGACAAAAGGAGGAAACACATCAAACTTATTAAAGCAGCTTAAAGACAGACACCCGGATATATTCAAGGAGTTCAAGCAGGTGAGTTTCAGTGCATGTTATCATTTGCATTATGAATGTTACATCATGTTTTATGAATGTTACATCATGTTTTATGTCGAGAGTTAAATCGCAAAAACATCTCCGTTTACGTACTTTATGGTTAGCATACGCTTGTCTAAAGCTAATAAAGTCACAAATTCATATCAACTTTATACTGTTTTAATACCTAATACTGGGTTAAACAAATGGAGAGGACACAATGAATATTATCTCATCTAAATTTATTATAAAAGCTCAGTTTTGGTATTATTTCAAAATGATATTTCAACAGGGGCCAGTGATGTAAAACTGCATATTTACTGAATATAATACTTATAATATTATTTCTGAAATCTCTATTTTTTTTACAGCATCAGGCTGAGGAGCATGTTGAACATGAAAGACTCCAGCAAGCATATACACAGCCAACAGTTGCTGAAGCTTTTCAGCGGCAAGCAAAATAGGACAAACATTCAGCTGAAGCAAGAAAACTGAACCGAGCTGTTGCAGAATTCATATGTATGGATCAAGTTCCTGTCCATATAGATTCCAGCAAATGCTTCAACAGTTCAACACCAAGTACCAGCTTCCAAGTCGTTACTTCATGTACACTGAGATTTCTCACATCTATAATGAAACCAGAGACCTCATAATCCAGCATCTCAGAGAGAAACCATTCTACGGTTGTACAACTGATCTGTGGACAAGAAGAGCTGCAGACACTTTCATGTCTGTAGCTCTGCAGTACATAACTGAAACTTGGGAGTTGCAGTCCTTGTGTCTAAGCTGTTGTGAGCTAAATACAGATCACACAGCTGAGAGTTTGAAGGAGGACTTTGAGGAGAAATTTGAAGAATGGAAGTTGGACATTGCAAGGATGGCAGGCATCACAACAGATAATGCTGCAAACAACAAGAAAGCCTTTCAAGACTACATGTGGATTCCATGTAATCTCCACCTTGCTGTGAACAAAGCAATTGAAATAAACAGGGTGTCCGCAGCACTGTCAAGGTTTTGAAAAACAATATCTGCCTTCACCAGATCACCATAGCTTTCATGCCAGCTGGCCAAAAAGCAGAAAGATGTGTACTTCCCAGACCATAAACTGATACATGATGAACCCGTTTGTTGGAATTCATTTTACGATATGGTGGAACCTTTGGAGCAGCAGCAGGCTGTGTGTGCTTTGCTTGCTAAAAACCAGAAGAAATGGCATCTGATACCAAAAGACTCTGATATTACAGTTTTAGAAACTGTGAAATTAGATCTTGACTCGGCTACTCAGTCCTTTCACTGATGCACTTAGTGTCGAGAAACTTACCACCCTGTCCTCAATATTGCCATTAATTTGGAAGATATTTGAATGCCCCAGTCATGAAGAGAGTGACTCTGCTTTAGCCCAGGAGATGAAGGATAAGATAAGTGAATATCTTAAGCATCGGAATGAAGACATGCAGCTGCAGCTTCTCTTGAAAACTGCAGCTTACCTTGATCCAAGGTTTAAGGAAATGTTGTTTTACTTAAGGATGAAGTCAAACAAAGTCTCCTGGATGAGGTTAGGAAAATCAACTGTGGGGATGTTACTCCTATGTCTGGAGAAGAAGAGTCAAAGCAGGCCATCAACAAAATCTATGATTGATCTTAAGCAGCTGCTCTCCAGCATACAAGGAGAAAAGAAAGAAAAAGATGGTACTACCTCAAGTCAAGCAACACTTTCTGCAAGTGATAAGTTAAATGGGGAGTGTTTGGTATACAGCCAAATACCAGAAGTCAGTGCAGCTGGTGAAAAACAAATATGAAAACACTACCTCAACTATCTGGGCATTGCTGCATCAAGCTGTTCATCGAAGAGAGTTTTTAGTGCTGCAGGGTATATTGTAAGCCCAAAACGTTCAAAACTGACACAGGAAAACATTTACATGTTAGTGTTCCTTTCTGCAAATCTGAAAAAAAAAAAAAAAAAAAAGAATGTAAGGGAAATTTCTACTGAAGGTTTGTTCTAAGTGCTTTAAATTGTTTAACAACATAATTTGGATTTTGTTCCTATATTTATTTTTTTATTTGTTCTATTGCATGCTTGCTATTTATTTTGTTTTTTAGTTCTTGGAAAAAGCTTGACGTAAAAACTTGAAGCAAAACTTAAAGAAGTGTTCGGAAATACTTGAAGCATACATGACACTGTTTTGTTATAATTTATTATAATACTTAACTTTATAAATAAGTGTTGCTCAATGGCATATTTATGTTTTGCATACTTGTAAGTTATTTTTGTTCTTTATTTTTATACTTAAATTACTTGAAGAATCACTTGAAGGCTTTTTAGAAATACTTGAAGTACACATGATGCCATTGTTTTGTTTTAAATATTTACATTGATATTTAACTTTATTAATAAAAGTTGTTCAGTAACATGTTTTTGTGTTTTGCATTGGTATCGAAAATGGTATCGAGAACCGTGAAATTTCACTGTTATTGGTACCGTCTACTGAAATGTTGGTACCATGACAACACTAGAACCTAAAACTAAAAATAAAGTTACAGTGCTATGAAACCAATAGGCCTGTTTAGATTTAACTTTAACACCACTCTCAGTGGTTCTATAATGTTCAAAGACCTCATTAGTTAAAACACGAGACTCTATCATCGATCACCCCACCTAATCGTACTTCAATACAAGCTCTGAATCACTGTTTCCTTACAGTGTGCTTCACATTTCAAATACAAGCTCTGAAGCCTTGGTATCAAAAAGCTCATCATTACACATAAGGTAGTGATGGCAGAAATGAAGCTTTACAATAAACAAATAATAAATAAAATAACAACAGCGTTTAGCTATTATGCCACCCACAGCTGGAACCAGCTTCTAGATGTGCTCCAATAGTAGCCACATTCCAATCCAGACTGAAAACACATCTGTTTAGTGGTGTATTTACTGACTGAGCATTGTGCTGCACTTACAGACTGCACTGTATTTTTTCTTTCATTGTTATTCATTTAAATATCTGGTGGAAACATCTGAAGCATAAAGGTGTGGGGTTATTAAAGACTACCAGAGTGATTGCTTCATGATCGCTGGGTAATAGACTTTAGGACCAAAGGTGTATATTAAAGATCATGGGGGTGGCCACTTCCATATACAGGGTGATTGATCTTCTGACCCCTGGGGCACCTGTTCAGTGCTTCCACTCAGATAAGTGGTGCCCAAAATTAATGTCAAAATCTTTATTTTTTATTTCTTATTCTTATTGATTGCACTGTATCATTTTATATAATTTTGGATTGAGAAAGGTGGGGGTTTATTAAAGACTGTGGGAGTGGTCGCTTGATCATGGGGTGATTGGTGTTAGGACCACAGGTGGCTATTCAAGGTCATGTGAGTGGACATTTTCAATGGCCCTGACCCAAATGGCACACTCCGCCCTTGCGGTCTTCCTCTGAGTGGAGACTTTGATGATGTAAGCTATAAATAGTTATATATAGTTGTATAAAGTTTATAGTTATAAAATTAACACAGCCACATTTCTGCAGGTATAAATGTCACTGTTAGACCGAATGTTGCTATATCAATAAATATAGTTTTTGATATTTTTGAGACTCACATTAATTCTAAAATCCTCTTTGAAACAACAATAGCAAAGGTTTAATGTTAGGTTACTTACTTTTATGAATGTAAAACATCCCCCCCCAAACATTATTCAATAAACTGAATAGTAGAAATTCCATATCTCTGGAAAATTAAATAAAACAAAGTTTTGAACCAGTTCTACACATCAGACTTAAAAGTGATACTATATACACATAAGCAAGTGATCTGCCATTGACAGTCATTAAAAAAAATATAATTAAAATACATTTTGACATTGCCTCGTCTGCCATGTTTTTTCCTCTGGCAAGGAAACTCCAGTCTGCTGTGATTGGTCGAGAGGATCAGTAGTGGTGACTTTTGGGTAATAGTCCGCTGTGAAGTCCGCACTGATTTGGACTCAGCCAAAGGGCGCATTGAAGGTGCAAATGGGGCGTTCGCGAGCACACCTTGGAGCGCTAAAATGTCAAATGGAACACCCTATGGTCTCGTGGACTTCGCGGGAATGCGCAAATGAAGGCCACGAGACTGCAAGTCCACATCAAGTGTGCCATTTGGGACAGGGCAAATTTTACCAGGTGATCAACCTTCAAGCATCGCTCCAAAAAGGGGCGTGAGCTCCAAATCGGCATTCAAGATTTAGGGAGACCCTAACCTTTACCGTGAGTGGAAGAGATGCCCCCTTTCGGAGTTGGCGCAACCCCCTTTTGGAGTAACCCCGCCTTATTTTTGAGATTCCGTCCACATTTGGAGACCTCCGGTCTGAAGCTATACCTACTTGGACCCTGGAGGCACCTATTCAGTGATTCTCCTGAAGGGGTGCCCTGAACCTATTGTTTAATTTTAATGTCTTTTTATTTTTCTTGCTCGTATGTCAAATCAAATCAAATCAAATCACTTTATTGTCACACAGCCATATACACAAGTGCAATGGTGTGTGAAATTCTTGGGTGCAGTTCCGATCAACATAGCAGTCGTGACAGTGATGAGACATATACCAATTTACAATAACATCAAATTAACACAACACAATTTAAACATCTGTTATACACATAATTACACTCAACAGTATACAAATAATAACATACACTGTACAGTATACAATACGCACTATATAGATACACATTATTCAATAAAAATAAAAAATAAAAATATAAAAAAAGTATATATAAATATAGAATGTACAGTATTGTACTGTATTGACATTCAGGCTGTCGGTTGATAGTCAGTTGTTAAGAGAGAACATAATATAATAATAATATAATTTATGACAGTCCGGTGTGAGATATAAGAGTAAGGGTAATAAAGTGCAGTGCTGATGTATTTTGATCGTGGGAGATCAAGAGTTCAAAAGTCTGATTGCTTGGGGGAAGAAGCTATCATGGAGTCGGCTGCCCATGGCTCGGGTGGCTGGAGTCTCTGATGATCCTCCGAGCTTTTTTCACACACCGCCTTGTATATATTTCCTGGAGGGAGGGAAGCTCACCTCCGATGATGCATCTGGCAGTTCGCACCACCCCTTTGCAGGGCTTTGCGGTTGTGGGCTGTGCTATTGCCGTACCAGGCAGAGATACAGCCAGTCAGGATGCTCTCCACAGTGCAGGTGTAGGACCGTGTGAGGATGTGGCAGTTCATTCCAAACTTCCTCAGCCGTCTCAGGAAGAAGAGGTGCTGATGAGCCTTCTTCACAACGACTTCAGTGTGGATGGACCATGTGAGTTCCTCAGTGATGTGGACACCCAGGAACTTGAAGCTGCTGACTCTCTCCACTGGTGCTCCATTGATGGTGATGGGACTGTGTTCTCTGTCTTTTCTTCTGAAGTCCACCACAAGCTCCTTTGTCTTACTGACGTTGAGGGAGAGGTTGTGCTGCTGACACCAGTGTGTCAGAGTGTGTACCTCCTCTCTGTAGGCTGTTTCATCATTGTCAGTGATCAGACCTACCACCGTCGTGTCATCAGCAAACTTAATGATGGCATTGGAGCTATGTGTTGCCACACAGTCATGTGTGTACAAGGAATACAGTAGTGGGCTGAGAACACAGCCCTGCGGGGCTCCAGTGTTGAGGGTCAGTGATGAGGAGATGTTGCTGCCTATTCTAACCACCTGGCGTCTGCTTGACAGGAAGTCCAGGATCCAGCTGCACAGTGAGCTGTTTAAGCCCAGAGCCCGGAGTTTCTCATCTAGCTTGGAGGGCACTATGGTGTTGAATGCTGAGCTGTAGTCTACAAACAGCATTCTCACCTAAGTGTTTCTTTTTTCCAGGTGGGAGAGAGCAGTGTGTATTGTAGATGCAATGGCATCATCAGTGGAGTGGTTGTTGCGGTAAGCAAACTGCAGCGGGTCAAGAGAGAGTGGCAGTACAGAGCAGATGTAATCTCTGATTAGTCTCTCAAAACATTTGCTGATGATGGGGGTCAGAGCAACAGGATGCCAGTCATTTAAACAAGTTATTTTTGATTGTTTTGGAACAGGCACAATGGTGGATGTTTTAAAGCATGTGGGCACTACAGACAAAGAGAGGGAAAGGTTGAAAATGTCCATAAAAACACCAGCCAGCTGGTTCGCGCACGCTCTGATGATGCGGCCCGGAATGCCATCTGGGCCAGCGGGTTTGTGGATATTCACCCGTCGGAAGGATCGGGTTACATCTGCTACAGAGACGGAGAGTGAACTAACCTCTGTAGCTTCAGCCACGAGAGATCTCTCTGCGAGGGCGGTGTTATTTCCCTCGAAACGAGCATAAAAAGTATTTAGCTCATCCGGTAGAGAGGCAGCGGTGTTCATGGCGGAGTTTTTATTCCCTTTAAAGTCCGTGATGATGTTATTTCCCTGCCACATGCTTCTAGAGTTGGTGGTGTTAAACTGTCCATCAATCTTACTCCTGTACTGGCGTTTTGCGGTTTTTTCGGAGGGCATAACTGGCTTGTTTATGCTCCTCCACGTTCCCGGAATTAAAAGCGGAGGTCCGCACATTAAGTGCTGCGTGAACATCGCTATTTATCCATGGCTTCTGATTCGGATAGATTCGTACAGTTCTGGTCGGAACGATGTCCTCTACGCACGTTCTGATGAAACACATTACACTATCAGCATAAAGCTCGATGTCGTCATCAGAGGCGGACCGGAACATCTCCCAGTCCGTGTGATCAAAACAGTCTTGTAGCATAGAATCTGATTGGTCCGACCAGCACTGGATCGTTCTGAGGGTGGGTGCTTCCTGTTTCAATTTCTGCCTGTAAGCGGGCAGAAGCAGAATGGAAGAGTGGTCCGATTTGCCAAATGGTGGGCGGGGGAGGGATTTGTAGCCATCCCCGAATGGAGAGTAGCAATGGTCCAAAACCCGGTCCCCTCGTGTGTTGAAACTAATGTGCTGGTGATATTTTGGTGCGACTGATTTTAAACTGGCTTTATTAAAGTCCCCGGTCACAATGAACGCAGCCTCAGGGTGCGCGGTTTCCTGCTCACTTATATTCCCATACAGTTCCTTGAGTGCCCGGTCTGTGTCGGCTTGTGGGGGAATGTACACAGCTGTGATAATGACCGCTGTAAATTCCCTCGGTAGCCAGAATGGTCGACACAGAAGCATAAGAAATTCCAGATCAGGTGAGCAGAAAGACTTGATAGAATGTACGTTCCTCTGATCACACCAGGATTTGTTGATCATAAAAACATACACCACCACCTCTGCTTTTACCTGAGAGGTCTTTCGCTCTGTCCACTCGGTGCACGGAGAACCCCGCGGGTTCAATGGCTGAGTCTGGAATCTCTGCAGACATCCAAGTTTCTGTTAGGCAGATAATGCAGCAGTCCCTTGTATCTCGTTGGAAAGAGATCCGCGCTTTCAGCTCGCAGAGATTGTTATCCAGAGACCGAACATTTGCCAGTAGAATAGTGGGTAGCGGGGGTCGATTTGCGCGGCGTCTTACTCTGATGAGAACGCCGGCTCTGTTTCCCCTTTTCCTCCTGCGTTTCCGCGGCCGTGCTGCACAGACAAAGGGCTCCGCTTGCGTGTTTATAAACAGCGGGTCGGCATTGAGGAATGTGAAGTCCGGTTTACGGTGTGAGATTGCTGAACTAATGTCCAAAAGTGTTTGTCTGTCGTAGACAATAAGGCAGACAACAACCGAAACAAAAAGCATAAGAATTGTGAACAAAACAAACAAAACATTACTATGTTGTGTCGGAGCTCGCAACGCAGCAGCCATACTCTGCGCCATCTTGAGTCCTTTTTTGTGATTTGTGATTGTGAATGTGATTTTAAAACTGTGACTTTTATGTATTTTTATTTAGAATTTCCATGTAAACCACTTTGAATTTCCACTGTGTATGAAATGTGCTCTATAAATAAATTTGCCTTGCCTTACCTTAACTGTAATTGAACCAATTAATTGAACCAATTGCTATGCAAAATAATTCACTTTTTCAAAGCGCTAAAAACTTCAAACAATTGATGCACTTTGAAAACATCTAGTGGTCACAGGTGTTAAAATGCAATAAGACTTGTGGCTGCTGAAGGTCAAATGTGTCTAATAGAGAAGTTGCTATATGACACATGAAATATCCTAATTTATGAAAAATCTTAAGTTTTTTCTGATGCAATGATCTGGTGAAAATTTAAAGAAAACCAAATCTCTAATAATCTGTGAAAGTGGGGTGTTTCAACCCCACAAACAAAGACATACGTGAGAACTGTTTGAATAAGAGATGCCTATCCTTCAGAATCCAAGAGGAGTATCTAGGAAAATGCAAATATGTGTTATATTTTAGGCATTTCAATTATCACACTCCATTTTGTCTCCTGTCGCTTACTCCAATCAAAAATGAACTAGGAACTCTCTGTAACTGTGTGCCATGTAAAATCCCGCATCAAACCCGCGGATCTGAGTGAGCATAGTGCGCATCTTAATATCAGCTGTGCACAAATTTACACCATGTGAAACGTGAATTCCTGTGATTCCCGTGTAAATATGTTGATGATCTTACCATTCATCACGCATATAAATTATGATTTTATTGACCATATACAGATAGCAATGAGAGACAATACACACTTGTTACAGACGCGCCCTAAAGCGGCAGCTCTCTTGCGTTGTGGGCATTGAACGGACGTGTTGATCTGGCAGTGATAATTCCAAATGAATAGTCGTGCGTCTCTGTCTCTCTCTCTTTCCACCCTCCCTGAGCTGCCTTGTTTGGCTATTTATACGCACCCGGTCCTGAATAAATCAAGCTCATATCGCCAACATCCGTGCATTTGCATTTATTGATACTGAATCATTTCATGTGAGTCTGCTGCTTTTTGTCAAAGTGTCTTTTATGAGATCTGTTGAAGTTGCAGTTTCTGTTCAGATTGTCTGCCAAGAGTCACATACATTTGGAAAATAGTCTGTACTGGTATGGTCACTCTATGTACACAGAGTTACAGAGATATAAAATTACTTAAACAGTGATAAAAGATTTTGGTCATTTTGCCCACCTTCAGGTTTTACAATTTCTCAATGCACGCCCACACCCACCTGTGGCTATATTTCAAGTATTTCATTTTTTCAACCACAAGATGTCACTGTGGCCTCCAAGCTTCACTCAAGAGCACTCTGAGCTCGATTGTTATGCCTGAAGTAGAAAGCATGCCCCTTCATTACCATACAGACACAGAAATGTAGAAATACATAAATGTGGAAATAAATAAATGTAGAAATACATAAATGTAAAAACAGATAAATGTGGAAATATATAAATATGGAAATATAAATGTAGAAATAAATAAATGTAGAAATAAATACATATGGAAATAAATAAATGTAGAAATAAATAAATGAGGAAATAAATACACATGGAAATAAATTAATGTGGAAATAAATAAATGCAATAATACATAAGGAAATAAAAGTGCAAATACTCATTTATGTCAGATTAAAAAAAATATTTATTTATATGTACACTTTATTCATTTTTCACATTTCTTTGCAAATATATATATATATTTACTTGTTTATTTTATTTTTCATATTGTCACATTTTGTCCTCCATACTGTGAGAAAAACTGTAGCACTTTTAATGCAAAAGTACAGTATAGCGGTTTAGTTAAAACACTAAATAAGATTTAGGAATCAGTAAATGGCAATGCCATATTTGGAGCTGGAATGTCTCATGTTTTGGCTGGTAGAAAGTTGTGCAACCCTACTGACAAACTCTGTAATACTGTAATTTGCTTAAAACATTGTCTGTCGGATGTTAGAACGACATCCACACAGTTATGATTAATATAAATAATGAATAATTATGAAGTTATGAATAATTTAGAATGTATATTCCTTTCAGGAATGTTTATCAGACATATGTTGGGTTCATATTGTGAAGAATCATACTTTCCTTGATCTTTTGAGATAAAACACTATGGAAACATACTGTACCTTTCAGAACTCAAAATTTACTATTTCAGTTTTAGAGCTTGAACCTGTGGTCACTGTTAGCACTTTCCCACCAACATGGTTCAGGTGTGGGTTCCTGGGCCAGTGCGAATTCCCAAACTGTGTTTCCAACCAGAAAAGTTCCGGATCTAAAAGCTTGCTGGTCTCTTCATACTCCCCAGTCCAAAAAGAACATTAATTGAAACTGCAGATACAACGGTAACACAGTAAAGTCATAAACATCATTCCAGTATGTTTTTATTTGTTATACTTTATGCTTTTACACCAGATAAATACCCCCCCCCCCCCCCCCCCCCATGGAACACGCATGCTAAGTATCAGTAGCTCATCAGTTTGTCGTACTCCTCTGAAAGAGGTGATTCACAGATCAGTGTACTGCTGACTCGAGAACTGCTGCGAGTGACTCATTGTACTTTTGACTTGAGAACTGTTGTGATCGGAGCATTCAGTTCAGTTCGATTTGAGAACTAGTTGGAGCAGTACATTGAAAAGCAGAAAAGCAGATATCACCAGTTCTAGGATCATATTATTCATGGTTATCTGCTGATTTCGAGTCGGAATGTCAGGCATAGATAGAGACAGGTTAAGATGGATTAACTTGTGGATTGGTGTCGCTGTTTCAAACGATTCAGTCCGATTTGGTGAACTGGTTCAACTCATTCACTGAAAAGAACCAGTTCACTAACGATTCGTTCACGAACTGGACATCACTAGTTTCAAACTCGTCCCATAGCTTTCACCAGATCTTTTCCAAATTTTGTTCAGATAATCTTGAGGCTCATCTGGCAAAAAGTTATCAAAAACTTTTGGCATGTTACAAACCATTGTCCTGGAACACGCAAACAAATTTTCCCACGAAGATGTCAATCAGTAAAACTTAACTTGGCAGCACTTCAGCCAATTTTCACTACATTTGGTTGCTCAAACCTTGCCACACAAAATTTATTTAATGGATTTTGTTTATTAATTGAATTTTGCAACAGCTTTATTTAAGCAGTGCTTAAGCTGACTCTCATATTGGTATGCCTGTTTTCGCAATGAGTCAACAGTTTTTGTGTGCTGACTTGTAATCAGAACATTTAAGAGAACAGGAGTTCAAATCCTGTCTTGAACAAGGTCTTAAATGCTTCTGTTGTTCTTGACTTGCATCTTGCTGAGCAAATATAGGCTGATCTCATGGGCTAAAGGTTAAATCAGTTGTTCTCAATTCAAAAGACATACAAAATCTGCAGTGATGTGGGTCCTTAGGACCAGAATTTATATGTTGCAATGAAAATGGCAACATATCGCTTGCTTTATATTTTCTTGGCCCAGATAATTGCTACTTGCAGCTATATTCTTAAACAAGATCCCTGATCATTTCAGTCTGATCTTAACCATTTATAAAGTAAATTTTAACGTGGACTGTTATGTGATCCTGTCAAAATGAAGGGTAGGCTTGGGAAAGGAGCTGTTGTAGTTAAAACACATATTAAATAACATATTGGAAATGCAGAGGTGAGTAGTAATGTGCTACATTTACTCTGTTACATTTACTTGAGTAACCTTTTGAAAAAAAAAACATTTTTAGAGTAGGTTTAAAGTGGGTACTTTCTACTCTCACTAAAGTAAATTTCTAATGAAAAAAAAGTATTTTGTTACAATGGGCGGCATTCAAGTCGTTACATTACTGGGTTTAATTTTAATTAATGCGTAATTTATTGAGAGATTATTGAATGGGACTTTTACGACAATGGATGTTCACAGCTGCGTCCACTGTCACAGACTGTCACTCAAGATGAGTCCATTACTGCTGCAGCATCATGCTCTTCTTTTTTTTTTTTTTGCTCCCCAATTTGGAATGTCCAATTCCCAATGTGCTCTAGGTCCTCGTGGTGGCATAGTGACTCGCCTCAATCCGGGTAGATTGAGTCTGAGACCATCAATCCGCGCATTTTATCACATGGCTTGTTGAGCACGTTACCGCGGAGAAATAGCACGTGCGGAGGCTTCACGCTATTCTCCGCGGCATCCACACACGACTCACCACGCGCCCCACCGAGAGCGAGAACCACATTATAGTGACCACGAGGAGGTTACCCCATGTGACTCTACCCTCCCTAGCAACCGGGCCAATTTGATTGCTTATGAGGCCTGGCTGGAGTCACTCAGCACGCCATGTATTCGAACTCATGACTCCAGGTGTGGTAGTCAGCGTCTTTACTTGCTGAGCTGTGAAAAAAGAATAGTTTTGTCATGCAACACCATTTTACACCAAAACAAGTGGATATTTCAAGATTAAAATTGCAGCTCCAAATTAAGGCAGCACACTGAGATAAGTTGTGGCACTAATGATAACGTGGGCTTTTCTGTGACATGGTGATGGTCATTTTCAGGGTGATTCTGTAAATATGGGCTCTTATGACATCATTTTTTAAGTGTACATTTTTAAATGAGTGCAGCAATATATCAGTGCGTTTTGTCTCGCGTCCCGCATATCATGAGCAGTATTTACGCATTTTCCCCACGCCCTCGCAGGGGAACTGGAAACTACTGCAACTACTTTGGGCTGATTAACTGTATAAATCCAAGTAAACATCCACATTAAGTGTAAATGCCTTTTGCTCTGCCGAATGTGTAATTGACAACTGGGGCACCAACAGACAGCATTTCTGCCCGTGGTGCCCTATGCAGGCTGCGTACTCTGCGTTTAGGGAGTGGCGGTACTGTGTACAGAAGTAATGATCAAAATTCACTTCAATTTAGATTTAATTCTAAGTCACAAAAAATCACATACATCAGCATAAAAGTAATCCATAAGACTCCGGTGGTTAAATCAATATCTTCAGAAGTGATATGATAGGTATGGGTTAGAAACAGAACAATATTTAAGTCATTTTTTTGCTAGACATTCTTCTCCCTACCCAGCAGGGGGCAATATGTCTAGCAAAAAAATGACTTAAATATTGTTCTGTTTCTAACCCACACCTATCATATCACTTCTGATGATTTTGATTTAACTACTGGAGTCATATGGATTACTTTTATGATTCCTTTATGTGCTCTTTGGAGCATACAAATTTTGGCACCCATTCACTTGCACTGTACTGATCTACAGAGCTGAAATATTCTAAAAATCATAATTTGAGTTCTGCAGAAGAAAGGAAGGCATACACATCTGGGATGGCATGAGGGTGAGTAAATGATGAGAGAATTGTAATTTTTGGGTAAACTATCCCTTTAAAGTTATAGCTCAGCCATAATTTAATATTCCGTCATCATTTCCCTACCCTCATGTTGTTCCAAACCCGTGGGACCCTTCTGTATTCTGTGGAACATAAAATATGTTAGACACAATGTTAGGGACTGACAGTTTCAGTCACCATACACTTTCAATATATATATATATATATATATATATATATATATATATATATATATATATATATATATATACAGTCACAGAAAGTTAATGGTGACCAAGGCAACACTTATTGTGTTGTATGGAAGAAAGAAATTCATATGGGTTTGGAACAACATTATGGTGAATGATGACAGAATTTTCATTAATAATAAGAATAATAATGTAATACATGTTAAATGTGTATTATGTAATAGAATGTAGTAAGGATGGGCATTTTGGTCAGTTTGTCTACTTGAGTACTTGGACTTGGGCTCATTGCTCAATGACATGTACATAACTGTATATATAATAACATGTTTGACAAATGTCTTTGGCTGCTGCAATGCATCTTGTTGTTCCAGTGTAACGTCTATTCATTATTATAGGCTGTTATAAAATATATATTTTACAAAATGTACAAAAGATTGCATAATCAAAGAATAATGCATCATAGTTTGTCATTATGTGAAGAATCAGTGCTGTGCTCAATGAAAGAATGTGCACAAAATGTGGCTGTTCTTCCTTCAGGTTACCGTAGTAATCTTAGTAAGTGCGCAGCAGTTTTTTTATTTTTATTTTATTTTATTTTTATTTTTGTGACTGTCTGAACTGTCTAATTTCAAATCGCGGTTGGTTTAACAGGAGGCACCATAACCATCGCATTTTTTATATGCTTGTTAAGTTGAAGTTCAGGCGCTGTGTTCTGTTCCATTTAGTTGCGCTCTGTCTAGCTGTTTGAAACACTCGCCTGCTGTATATGCACTGCTTCAGCATTGAGTCCACTGCCGCCTTGTGTGTGTGCTTGTGTGTGTGTGCGCATGCGTGTGTGTCCAAGTGTTTGCTCCTGTGGGGAATCTGCGATGCTCCGTATTGTTGTTGTTGTAATGATTCATGAAGCGTTCCATTCTACTCGGAGAGTCGGAATTTCACCTTTCAGCTGGGGAAAGTGAAATGGAATGATTCGTGCGGAAGTCTTCAACTCCCATTTTGTCGAGATGCAGGTGTGTGTTACATCACGCAAACATTTCGGCACCCAGGGCAGGGAGGTTTACAGTCAGTGACAAACATTCACTTTTATTAAATAATATCCATTAACGAGTCAAAGTTCTTACATTAAAGGATAAAAAAAAACATTTATTGCAGACAAACGTTCTGCAGAGACAGGTGTTCAAAACACGGTTAATTACACTCTCTTTTGATTATCGTAACAATAGCATTGCAGTGTCATATATCAGTTTGGTTGATATGAGACGTCTCTGACAATCAATGTACCCCTCAAAATCACACCGTAATCACTCTCAAAATTAAAAATAAGTTCCCTCTTTCACACGTTTGTGTTTAGTTGTCAGGTAATTGTCACTGAATTTCCAATTAAGTGAAAAGTCACATCATGCATGATCACCATCAATCATCATTTTCATGATCGTTCATTGCTGCCATGTCTGAGTACTCGAGTACTCGTGCCCATCCCTAGAAGGTAGGGAGTTAATGTCCATTATGTCATTTTTGAAAGTAACGAGTTACTCACTACTTGAGTACTCTTTTAATTGGATACTTTGGGACTTTACTATGGGATTGACAGCGGCACGGAGCAAGCTGTTCCATAGCGTTCGGAGCAGCAGTGAGCGGATTTCTTCCATGCAAGTGGAAACGCAGCGTTAAGGCCAAAGTATACTTAGGTTGTGCGCATTGGGGATCCCTCCTCACACAGTATGTATGATGCAAATTGCATCATCAGCACAGCCGCCTAGATATCCATGAGTCGCACACGCGGTCCTCATGTGTGCGCGTCGTCTGCGCATGCACTGGCCATTGACTGTACTAAAAGAGTGTCACAAATCAGTTGTAGTGGGCATGCGTCGAACGTGTTCCTATTCGTTCATGGTCAGAAAAGTATACTCATAAAGGCAAAGCGGTCAACCGGGCATGAAGAGATCCGGAACACACAAAAGCAAAGTATACCTGGGCCTTAAGGGTCAGAGAAAGAGTGATTTTGGCACAAAAAAAATAAAAAAATAAAACAAAACAACAACAACAAAACTTAAGTAATGTCAGAAATATATTATGATCCCTTTAAAATAGAATTGGGATTGCACTGAAGTGAGATATGCACATTGACTTGACACAAATGATGATGTCTCTGATGAGATGTTTTATGAGCCCATTAAAATGTGCCACATTGTCACATATGACTTTAATGACACAGGGAGGTGAGAACAAATACATTGTAATAGCATTTTAGATGAACCAGGCATTTAATCTAAGCATTGCTCCTCTGAATAATAGATTACCTGCTCCCTAATTAATGCATCATTAAAATGTCAAATGATTCAATAACCAAAGGCTTTGCTTTAAAAGGGGGTATTTGAGGTGCTCTCAGTAGAGGAGAAAAAGGACTTGTTATCTATTAAGATTTGGATTATACAACAAGAAATGTGCATATGGTAGTTTCTTGCAGCTGTTATGAACACTTTTGATGCAGAACCGGTCCGGATGCTTAGAAAGTCTAAAAGACCTGCATAATTAAACTTGCTTTTCTCTGGTGATAAATCATATTTGTTGTACTTAGCTTTCTGTCATACTGTTACCATTCAAAGCACCATCTTGAAGGTATATAAATGCAACATTACCTGACACAGCATTTGTATCAGCTCATGTAGAGATAATGATCTAAATGTGATAATGATCAGAAGATCTTCTGCAAATCACTAGAGACTTACTTTATATTTAATGGTATTTATTGCAGTTAAACACTACAAATCTTTTTTTCCCCCTTAACTTTAAATGTTCTTTAAAATATTTTATTAATAACTATAGATAGGGGTTATGCTAGTTCAAATATCTAACCCTACGTATGAGTGATAATAACAGTGATGCTTGCCTTAGCTCAGTGAGGCTAAGATGGTATTGAGCTTGTGGGAAAACTAACAAATAGCTTCTCTGGGGATCAACAAAGTCACCAGGTTAAATTTGAAGTCTATCAAAGTCTATAATTGCACAGAAATGGTTTTGGGAGGCTGCAGGGCGCTTCCATCCTAGTCATTTCTGAACCTTAGCCTTGAATACATTTACAAAAGATTAGGATTCCTTTTACCATGTCATTACTCCACATGAAAATGGAAACAGTCCCCAGTTAATTGGGTAAAGGTCAGCAAAGCCTCCTTTGGGCCAACTGGTTTGAAAGAGGAGAGAGAGGAAAAATCATAATAATAGCATGAATGCTTATTTGGCTCATCTCTATGTCAGACATTTTTAGTTATGCCAGAAGGCATGACTAAGGTAGAAAGCGGGGGAAAAAAATGAATGTCTGCAAATGATACAGGGCTTTAGGCAGTGTGTGATGTGCCCTGTGCTTCATACTGCCCAGGGAAGCAATACAGGTCAGGGAAATGGAGTTGGCATCTGCAATGCCAGAGGCTATAGACTGATAAGGCCCTGAATCTTAGACTCCAGGATTCACTCTCTGCATTTCAGACATCCCATCCTATAAACAGATGTGGATAAGGTCAAGAAAGACCCATACTAGGGGCCAAATTCCCATGCCTGTGTTATTTCATATTTTTTATCTCTGTGAGTTGACCGTGTATGGAGACTGATCTGGTACAAAATGTTTTTGAGTGCTTCAGGCATGATAAGAAAGAGATGTAGGGCTGTCACTACCGATTATCTTTTTAATCAAGTAATCTAATGATTATTCTTAAGATTAATCGAGTAATCTGAAAAATTATTTAATAACTCAGATTGCATATGTTGTTGAGGTGAAGTCACATTTGGCTAAAATGTGTTTTGGTATAATCTATGAAAGAATGATAACAACAACAAAATGATTGTGCAAATAATATCTAAAGCCAACAGACACCCAAAGCAGATCTATAATATAAACATTTTGATAATTCCAGTGTGCCCAACTTTTTTAATACAATACCTATTTTATTATTTGTATTAACTAGTTTAAAACTAATTAACATGATCTACCCATTTCAATTTATAACTCTATTATGGGAAAACAGGCCATGGAAATAAAATATTTTATCTTTTCAGAAACTATAGCTGCTTTTCCACCATCGGGCTGAACGGTTCTCGTAGCAAATCCATGCTGTTTCGTGAAAGCTAATTTGCGCATTCTTGGGGATAAATTAAGTACGACGTTTAACTCAGTTTTTTTTTTTTTTTTACACTGTGGTAATGCATAAGCTATATTCAATTTGACATCAAAATGTTTCATTCTGTTCGGTGTAATTTTCTAAAACCTGATCGGAATCAGAGCTGATCAGATCGGAGCAGCAGCGCAGCTCTCTCCCTCTTTGCCTCTCTCTCACTTGCTCGCTCAAGCGCGGGGCAGAATCTTCAACATCTCATTTGTACTTTTTGTATGATGTAATTTAATAATCATCAAAGCTTAACAAGAAAAGTATCACCCATGAGTGCTACAACCAGGGGCGTGTCCACAAGGGCTGCCACCCTCAAAATGAGCTTTGCCACCCCACGCCCCAGAGTGCATTTCAAAGTGTTTTTTTCCAAGTTCAGTTCCTGCAGCAATCCCGGGTCAGAACTACCTTTGTGCAGTTCTTTTAGTGCCTTGGCTTGGTGTACTTGCAGGAGAGCCATGGTGTGCAGGGTGGAGGCGGCTTGTCCAGCGGCACCGTAGGCTCTAGCTGTCAGAGATGACATAAACCTACAGGCCCTGGATGGGAGTTTCAGTCGCCCATGCCAGGTGGCAGCGCTCTGCGGGCACAATGCACCGCGAGCGCCTTATCCACCTGGGGGATCATCGAATACCCCCTGGCCACTCCGCCATTGAGGGTAGCGAGAGTGGGGGAGCTGAAAGACCGGGACTGGGCAGTAAAAGGTGCCTCCCACGATCTTGTCAGCTCCTCATGCACTTCCGGGAAGAAAGGAATGGGGGCGGGGCATGGCCATGGGCGGCGCCCCGAGCCCAGGAACCAATCATCGGCTGCCCGGGAAAGCATGT
Source organism: Myxocyprinus asiaticus (assembly GCF_019703515.2). Lineage (NCBI taxonomy): Eukaryota > Metazoa > Chordata > Actinopteri > Cypriniformes > Catostomidae > Myxocyprinus > Myxocyprinus asiaticus. The sequence continues at coordinate 37,323,251 of NC_059361.1, forward strand.
CCGTCATTTCCGAGTCGGCCTGGGACCGGGCGACCACTCCCAAAGGAGGAAGCCCAGTCTAAGCCTCTGCGTCCGACTGGACGAGCCCGCTCTCCGATGCTGCGCTCGATAACTCGTCTTCTTCCCGGGCTCCGAACGAGATGTCGAACTCGCCCTGAGATGAGCCGGCAATCTCGTCCGAGTGCAAGCAAGCATGCTGGGGAATGGGAGGTCCGTGGGGGGATACCCGGCAGAGGTGGTCCTATTGAGGTCTCCAAATCGCCCCTAGTGCTAACTGGCATGGCCTCATACCCGTAGGTAGAAGGACCGAGGCGGAGAGCCGCTGGGGTGGCTTGGTTTCTTACGAATGCAAGCCACGACCACAACGTTGCCATGGTCATGTTCTCGCAGTGAGGACAAGACCCATCCACGAACAATGTCTCCACGTGGGCAGCGCCCAGACACGTGAGACAGCGATCGTGGCCGTCAGAAGCGAAGAGATATCGACTGCAACCAGGAATAACACACAGACAGAAAGGCATCTTTAAAAAGATGTTCCGTGTGTGCCGCTCTTTTAGAAAGAAATTATACTCTTTTTTTTTTTTAGAATATACTCTTTTAATTGTTTCTGCCGAAGCACTCAGGGGTGTTCTCTGCACTCCACGGGTGCAGAGAGGGAGAAGCTGCTGAAATGAAGTCCAGCAGATGAGGTGAATGAACTTCGCGGATGAATTCAGCTTCAATGAATAGAACAGATCAGCTCCGAAGAGAAAATGAGTGGTTGCATACCAGCTCCTTTTATACCCGTATGTCCGGGGGAGTGGCATGCAAATTCCACTCGCCAATTCTCATTGGCCTTTTTTCAAAAAAGCAGAGGTGTTTGGGGCTCCAAAGAGTGACCCCTATTGTCACGACATCTACACATCGTCGAGTGAGTGACAGATAGGGAACTGGATGTCATCTTTTCAAGTGCTGTTGCATTGCTGAAGTGATTTTATATTATTTCAGGTTGACAGACAACTACAATGTTTTTTAAATCTAAAGTGAAGTGCTCTAATACAGCTGACACCTCTTGTCATAATGTGTTTGGACCCCCGTCTGTGGACTGCATCACTTCTGCCTTATTTTTGAATTTTCAATTAGCCAATTTTGTAATCGATTAAGTTCAAATTAAATCAAGTAATCATGACAGCCCTAAAGAGATATACTGTATATACTGTATTTGTCTGAGCAACATTATTATCAATTCTAAAGCTCTATTTGGATGATACTGTAATAGAGATGTGAGGTAATTTCAGCATTTCAACATAAAATCTTGACTTCTGCCATTCCTCTCCTTTGCATGTTCATGAGAGCATGAGCGAAGTTTGTTCACAATGATTTGTACTTAAACTTAGCAAAAGCAAAAACTAGGATATCAACAACCACTATGATACAGTAAGTATCGTGATACATATGTCACGATTCAATATTTTATGACACATCACAATAGAATAGTTGGACCTTGCATGTCCGAGAGAGAATGAGTGAATCATGCTGGCTCAGTTTCAATCGCTCTCCCGACTCAAAAAAGCACTGATCACTGAGAAATGCCAGTCTCAAAGTTTGCACTTATTTAGATGACCTGTTTCTTTGTTACTGAACTGTAGGATATGATTTTAATACACAAATAGATACATGCAAATATTGATGCATGCACTAATGAATGTGCAAGAGAGAGTCATGGTGGAAGTCCAGATTTGACTGCAAAAGAATAAAAAATTTTGATCAACTACCTGTTTCTGCCATTAAAAAAAAATAATAAATTTTTTTTAAAAAAAAAATCATTTTTTCTTTCTTTCTTTCTTTCTTTCTTTCTTTCTTTCTTTCTTTCTTTCTTTCAACTATTTTTCATTCAATCTTTCTTTTTCTTTCTTTCAACCATTTTTCATTCTTTCTTTATTTGTTTCTTTCTTTCTAACTTTCTTTTCTTTATTTCTTTTTTCTTTCAACTCTTTCTTTTTTCTTTCTAACTTTATTTTCTTTGTTTCTTTCTACTAATTTTCATTAATTCATTCTTTGTTTCTTTCTTTCAACTATTTTTCATTCTTTCTTTCTACTATTTTTCATTCATTCTTTCTTTTTTCTTTCTTTCAAATATTTTTTATTAATTCTTTTTTCTTTCTAACTTTCTAATTTTCTTTTCTCTCTTTCTGTCTTTCTTTCTTTCTTTCTAACATTTTTCTTTCTATCTTTCTTTCTTTATTATTTTTCTTCCTTTCTTTCTTTCTGATCCGTGTACTTTTGCATCCATTTCTTTTTCCTTTTTAAACCCAAAAACGAAAAATTTAAAATGTGGTTTATTCTTTATTGGTTTTAACCCTGATGAACAGAATTAGCAGATACAAACTGATTTCTGTTGACCATTTAATTTTATATTTAAAAATAAATAAGACAAAGTTGGAACGGCTCGATTTTAATTTTTTGTTTATTGTAAAAAAATTATTTATGGCTTGAATATTTGATACTGACATTTGGGCGGCACTGAAACGCCCCTTTCGTCTGTGTCACGCATTGGAAGGAAGTACAAGAGCTGGATCTGAGTGCAGCAAAACTGTATTTAATAAGATAAACAAAGTACAATGTAATGGGGTAAACACAGGAACAAAAGAAACATCCATGATGGGAAAACACAGGAACAAAGGAAACAACCACAAAGGGAACAGGTAAATAAACAGTAGGTCAAAACACATAACAACTGACAAAGAACAAGAAAACAACAGGGCATTATATACACAATGGATAATGACTTAATGGAAGAGAGGTGAAAACAATCAAGGACAGCTGGCAGTGATGAGGGCAGGGAATAATGGGAAATGTAGTCCAGGAGGAACAGATGACAGGGGAGAAACACAAGGCAAACCACAGTGAATCATGACAGAACTCCTCCTCTAATGGGTGGCTCCTGAAACCCAATGAAAGCTGGTCAGGGAGGCAGGACCAAGATGGAGCAGGAGACCAAGGATACCAGAGCAGAACAGGCGGAAGACCGGGAGACCAGGGAGACCAGAGCAGATCGGGCGGACAGCCATGAGATCAGGGAGACCAGAGCAGATTAGGCGGACAGCCAGGAGACCAAGGAGGCCAGAGCAGATCAGGCGGACAGTCAGGAGACCCAGATGACCAGAGCAGATCAGGCAGACGGCCAGGAGACTCAGAAGACCAGAGCAGATCAGGTGGATGGCCAGAAGACCCAGGAGACCAGAGTATATCAGGTGGATGGCCTTTAGAACCAGAAGACCAGAGCAGATCAGGTAGATGGCCAGCAGATTCAGAAGACCAGAGCAGATCAGGTGGACAGCCAGAAGACCCAGGAGACCAGAGTATATCAAGCGGATGGCCAGGAGACCCAGAAGACCAGAGCAGATCAGGTGGACAGCCAGAAGACCCAGGAGACCAGAGTATATCAGGTGGATGGCCAGGAGACCACCTTAGGGTAGGGACTGGATCAGGAGGCCTGGTTGGCGGCCACAGGGCTAAAACAGGGTCAGGAGACCTAGGTGGCAACCACAGGGTAGAGACTGGAGCCGTGGAAGACTCTGAGGGTGGAGCCGTGGTAGACAGAGCTGTAGGAGGCTCGAGGGGTGAAGCCGTGGCAGGTGGAGCTGTAGGAGGTTCGAGGGGTGAAGCCATGGAAGGCAGAGCTGTGGCAGGCAGAGCCGTGGGAGGCTTGAGGGGCAAAGCCGTGGAAGGCGGAGCCATAGGAAGCTCGATGGATGGAGCCGTGGAAGGCGGAGCCATAGGAGGCTCGAGGGACAGAGCCATGGAAGGCAGAGCCATGGGAGGCTCGAGGGACGGAGCTGTAGAAGGCGGAGCCGTGGTAGGCTCGAGGGGTGAAGCCATAGAAGGCAGAGCCGTGGCAGGTTCGAGGCTAAGAGTCCCGGATGACTGGGAAATTACCTTAGTTGTCGTGAACGAGCAGAGTCTCGAGAGAGACTTCTGTGGTCGTGGGCATGGACAGAGACTCGGGAATGACCTCTGTGGTCTTAGGCATGGACTGAGACTCGGGAATGACCTCTGTGGTCATGGGCATAGACAGAGACTCGGGAATGACCTCTGTGGTCGTGGGCACAGACAGAGACTCGGGAATGACCTCTGTGGCCATGGGTGTAGACAGAAACTCGGGTACGACCTCTGCGGTCATGTACATGGGCAGAGATTCGGAAACAACCTCTGTGGTCATGAACATGGGCTGAGACCCAGAAACGAGCTTCGTGGTCGTGTACATGGGCAGAGACTTGGAAACGACCACCGTGTTCGTATATATGGGCAGAGACTTGGAAACGGACAAAGCTTTCAGCTCGTTGGCTGTGGCAGGTGTGGCCATTGACTCGTTGGCCGTGGCAGGTGTGGGTGTCAGCTCATTGGCCATGGCAGGCGTGGGCGTTAGCTTGTTGGCCGTGGCAGGTAAGGACACTGACATTTTGTGGGGAAGAGTCTTCATGGCCCTGCGCACCGATATCAGTGGTGGATAATTCAACTTGGAGATAAGGGCCATGAAGGGCTTTGAGACTGGGGCCACGGAATGCTTGGAGCAATGAGTCGCAGAAGTCTGGACTGTGACATGGCATAGAGCCGACTCAGACGTAGTTGTGACATGGCGTGGAGCAGACTCAGACGTGGCTGTGACATGGCATGGAGCAGGCTCAGATATGGCTGTGACATGGTGAGGAGCAGATTCAGACGTGGCTGTGACATGGCGTGGAGCAGACTCAGAGGTGGCTGTTTTATGGCGTGGATCCAACTCAGACACGGATGTGACATGGCATGGAGCGGACTCAGATTTGACTGTGACATGGCGTGGAGCAGACTCAGACGTGGCTGTGACATGGCGTGGAGCAGACTCAGATGTGGCTGTGACATGGCATGGAGCAGACTAAGACGTGGCTGTGACATGGCGTGGAGCAGACTCAGACATGGCTGTTTTATGGCGTGGAGCAGACTCAGACATGGCTATGACATGGCATGGAGCAGACTCTGACGTGGCTGTGACATGGTGTGGAGCAGACTCAGATGTGGCTGTGACATGGCGTGGAGCAGACTCAGACGTGGCTGTGACATGGCATGGAGCAGGCTCAGATATGGCTGTGACATGGTGAGGAGCAGATTCAGACGTGGCTGTGACATGGCGTGGAGCAGACTCAGAGGTGGCTGTTTTATGGCGTGGATCCAACTCAGACACGGATGTGACATGGCATGGAGCGGACTCAGATTTGACTGTGACATGGCGTGGAGCAGACTCAGACGTGGCTGTGACATGGCGTGGAGCAGACTCAGATGTGGCTGTGACATGGCATGGAGCAGACTAAGACGTGGCTGTGACATGGCGTGGAGCAGACTCAGACATGGCTGTTTTATGGCGTGGAGCAGACTCAGACATGGCTATGACATGGCATGGAGCAGACTCTGACGTGGCTGTGACATGGTGTGGAGCAGACTCAGATGTGGCTGTGACATGGCGTGGAGCAGACTCAGACGTGGCTGTTTCATGGCGTGGAGCAGACTCAGATGTGGCTGTGACATGGCGTGGAAAGGATTCAGGTGTGGAAGGCTCGGAAGCTTGGATCGGGACAGAGAGAGGAGGATCCTAAGAAGCGAGAGTTTCCTGGGTTAACCTCACGTATTCCCTACAAGTGTGGTCTCCCGTCTCTGGCAAATCCCTCCACCAGTGAGCTAATAGTCCAATCCGGTAGATCTACTTAAGATGGGAGTCCACAAATCCCGAGAAGCTGGCAATGGCGTTAAAACGAAGGGAGTATTCCCTTATGGGCAAATAAACAGGAGGTGAAAACACATAACAACTGCCAAAGAACAAGCAAACAACAGGGCATTATATACACAATGGATAATGACTTAATGGAAGACAGGTGAAAACAATCAAGGACAGCTGGCAGTGATGAGGGCAGGGGATTATGAGAAATGTAGTCCAGGAGGAACAGATGATGGGGAGAAACATAAGGCAAACAACAGTATATCATGACAGTCTGATTGGTCAGTCCACCCTGTCCTCTGTACTGCTTTAATCCTACCAGCCAGAATTGGAGTTGGGATCGCTTTTCAAATGTGTCTAAATTTTGTTTAAATGTTGTCTGGAACTATCACTCACTGTAAAATATGCATTTCATATGTAGTAAACTTGCTGTGTTGTGTGGTGCCTGTAATGGACAACGCGTGAGAGATCGCAAGACACATTTGGTCTATTATTATATTTAATCAAATGTTATGATTTTGTAGTACCTGTGTATTTGTGTCCCACTGATAAATGTTATAAAAAAGAGTTCCATCGCTTCGGATAAAAGTGTATGCTAAATTAATGTTTAGGCATCATGAACATGGATTGGAGTGGACATACAATTCTAATATCTTAGACTATTTGGACACAAGGCGACGACTGTAAGTCCATTGGGATGTAAATTCAGGACTGTCCCTGTTACTGGGATGTCTGGTCACCCTATCTCCATAAGTGCAATGTTAATTTCTGCAAGCTGTAGATTGCTGATGAATTGTGCTGCCGACACAGTCGCCTCACCCTGGATGAACATTTATTAAATGTATTATTAAATGTAAAAAATAAAATATTTTGGGCAGATCAGATCCTGGGGCTTTTATACAAAGTGACGCAACTCTTTTTATTACATTTATGAATGGGACACAAATACACAGGTACTACAAAATCATACAATCTTATTAAGTATAAAATTATATATAATAGACCAACTCCCAGTCAGCATGCCCAATGATGTGACTTGCAGTCTCTCACACGTCGTCGATTAGAGGCACCTCACAACAACAGCCATTTCCACCTTTCTCTTTTTCCATTATAAATAGAAAACAAAATGGTCAACAGAAAATTTTTTGTATCTGCTAATTCTGTTCATCAGTGTTAAACCGAATAAAGAAGAAACCAAATTTTTCATGTTTGGGTAAAAAAAACAAAAACAAAAAAAACCCGGAATGGACACAAAAGTACACAGACCCTTTACATCTTTTTTCTTCATATTTCTTTCTTTTTTCAGCTATCTTTTTTTTCTAACTTTTCCTTTCTTTTGTTCTTTTTCTTTCTAACTTTCTTTTCTTTATTTAATTATTTTAACTATTTTTCATTTTTTCTTTCCTTGTTTTTTCTTTCTAACTTTCTTCTTTCTAACTTTATTTAGTTATTTTTTCTAACTTTCTTTTTTAACCTTCTTTCTTTATTTATAACCTTTTTTCTTCCTTCCTTTTTTATTTATAACCCTTTTCTTCCTTTCAACTATCTTTGTTTTTTCTTTCTCTCTATCTTGTTTTCTTTCTATCTTTTTCACATTTATTTCAGCAGTCTTTATTTCAACTTTCTTTCTTTCTTTCTTTCTTTCTTTCTTTCTTTCAGAGTTCTAACATTTTGTCAGAGTTCAGCTACTTATGTTGATTGTGTTTTGCTGTTTTTGTGGCTGAGCTCTGAAATCCTTGTTTTGTGTCTTGTCAAGTCTACGTGAAAATGCAGAGCTTGCCTTTTTTTGGCGTTGTCATGCATTCTCTTGTCTTGTTGGTTATTGGCACGAGTGCATTGCTGTTATGTCATCTTGCGGCATGCACTCATGCCAATTGTTTGTGTTTGTCTCTAGCAATCTCGAGCGTGCTTCGCGTTGCGCTCTTGTTGCGCAGCGCATCGAGGCCGTGACCCGTTGTCATGTTGTGCTGGGGTTCGGCCGCTTCGGTCTTGGTTGCCTGTTTATATATGGCCAAACCTCTGCACAAATGTCCCATCTTGTCTGTCGGTTGGCATGAGCGCATGGTTGCCATTGTGTCTGGAGATATGTGCTCATGTCATTCGTGTGTTTGTGTCTTTGAGAGCGTGTGGCTTTGTTTTGTTTCCATATTGCTACGTTTCTCTTAGTCTTGTGTCATTCCCCGCCTTATGTCTCTCTCTTTCTTTTGTTTTGCAGGTGCCGCAGTGATCTCATCCCCGTTGCCCTGGTTACTTCATTACCTTGTTAGCCGATCATCTGCGACACTTGTTCTCCTCGTTTTCCCTCCTGATTTTTCTCCCATATATTCTCCCCTTGTGCGCTGTCTGGTGTCAGTTCGTTGTCTATGTTCAGTCATGTTTATCCCCAGTCTAGTCTTTTCAGTCGTGTTTGTTATTTGTCTGTAGGTTTTGTATTTCTTTTTGTTTCTCCCTTGTGAGTGTTTTCATTTCTGGTTCTGGTTTCCTTTTTTCTCCACCGTGAGAGTTTGGTGTTCTGTTTAGTTTTTCTTTTAATTAAAGCCCATCTTGTACTCTTGCATTTGGGTCCTCCTCACTTCATGCATTTTGCAATCCGTGACAGTACGAACTGACCATTTCTGGACCCAGCAGAGACAAGATTGGCATCTTCCTTTTCCCATCTCCCCCACTAGTTTTACCATCTGTCAGCACATGGTTCAGCTCATCCACTTGCGCAACGTCTGTCAGAGGGGAACTGAAGTGAGAGACTTTGCTTGCGTCTTTTTGATTGCGGTGGACAAGCTGGACTATGATGAGGCTGACCTTAAAGTGGTATTTAACATTTGCCTTGATCAATCTCTCAGTTGGGGGGAGATGGAGAAACTGGGGCACTTGGGCTTTTGTCGATCACCTTTTCGATCATGGTGAGACAGAACTCTCATCCCAAGAGGGGCTTCCCCAGACTGACCTCATCATCATTCCACTCTCTACAAGCCCAATCCCCAGTCCTCCTATGACCCGTAAACGGAGGAGGAAGAACAGGTCAGCTGCTGTTCCCCTGGAGACGGCAACCGTTCCCACTGCCGACTGAGGCGGAGAACGTTCCCGTGGTCGACCGCCAGGAGGCGGCTGTTCCCATGGCAGACCGCCAGGGGGTGGTGGCCGTTCCCCTGTCACTGCCTGTACTCACGACCACGGAGATCGCTCCCTTATCACTGCCAGTGCCAACGGCCGCAGAGGCCATTTTTCTGTTGCCTGACCTCACTCCCATCCTGGAGCCATCTGTGCTCGCTCCCATCCTGGAGCCGTCTGTGCTCACTCCCGTCCTGCAGCCGCCTGTGCTCGCTCCCGTCCTGGAGCCACCTGTCCAGTTTCCTGAGACTGTCGACGAGCCCATCCAGTTCCCTGAGGCCCTTGACGAGCCAGTTAAGTTTCCTGTGGTCATCAAGTCTGTCCTGTTCCCTGTTCCTAACCACTCCCCAGCAGCCATTACCCTGCCTGCCCTGCCTATTGTGTCTGTCCTGTCATCTGAGGCCTTATCCCTGGCTGCCAGACTCTGACCCTCTTCAGAGACTTCCACCTTGGCCACTGGACTCTAGCCTCGGTCCAGATCCCCCTTCCTGTTTTCCCCCTCCCTCCCACCCTTGGTTGGTTCCACCGGCTCCGCCCTAGTTTGCCCTACCGGCTCCATCCTGGTCTCTCCTGTCGGCTCCTTCTTGGTTCCCTGCCCTCCTTTCCCTGTTTTCTGTCTGTTCTGTTTTGTGTTTGTGCTTGTTCTGTTGGTCTTGTGTAATGTTTGGTGTTTCCCTTGGGATGAGAATGCATGGCTCACCCTTTTTGGCATTGTCATTAATTCTCTTGTCTTGTTGGTTATTGGCACGAGTGCATTGCTGTTATGTCATCTTGTGGCATGCACTTGAGTCAAATGTTTTGTGTTTGTCTCTCGTGACCTCGGGCATGCTTCGCATTGATGCACTTAAGGTCAAAATATTTATTATCAAACATATAATGTGGTTTTTAGATGTTTATAATGATTGATTATGATAGATAAGATGTGATCGCGAACGCTCTTGTCGGCTATGCATGCTGCCATATTGTTTACATTACAATGTGGTGTGGGATTCTGATTTCATCATAGCATAGAAACATAGAAGGTTCTAAAAGCCTAGCCCTTCCACTTTCCCAGCACCAGAAGTGGTTAGAATGAGTGACGACGGAATGGGAGAAGGCTCTAGTGGACTAACTAGTTTGTATATTCTTTGTTTGACATCAGAAAACATGCATTTCTGCATCAAAACAGTCAGCTCCAATGGTAATGCCTTTATACTTTTATTTAGTGATAGTTTGAATGTTTGTAACATACAAAAATAAAGGTATTGTGATGTTGAAAAGACTATGAAAAGACTATTTGAGCAGCAGATTCATTACGACAACCACTTCAGACCCTCTTTGCTGGCAAAGAGCAACACGAATGCAGATCACACCAGTTTGATCGTTCTCCTCTGAGCCCAGCCTAATGTAATTACATGTGAAAGGGTTGACCAGTTGACTACAGTAATGGGATTTTAATTTTACATAAGAAACATTTTTGCATTCAAAAACAGCTAGACAGGGCACAGTGGAGTGGTATATTTGGGAGACTATTGTTAATTTGACATACAGTCTTAAAAAAAAAGCCACACTTGTTGCAGGAAGATAAAAAAAAAACAAAAAACAGACGTGACAAGAGGATTAAAGGGGATGAATTGAAAGACTGGATTTTTCAAAGCTGTCTAACAAATAAAACAGGCTGTCGTATGCTTATAAGTATTGCTGCTAAAAATATAGAAACTAATAAAAATACAGAGAAACTAGTCGACCTCAGTTATCAATTGGTTGGTTGTTGGATGACCAGTTTGAACATTGTGACCCATCCCTTTTCCAAATCCACATTTTGATTGCGATGTGAATTAAATGACGTATCAAGGCATCTGAGGATAGAGGCTCATAGGTGATCAACCTTTCTCCATCTACAGCTCTATGCATGATCAGTTACTGAAAGCACAATACCGTCTGTCGCTCCCATATGAGCATTTACTGCAATTACAAAAGTGGCAGACCAAAGCTTTCTTATCCCCTCAGGGAAGTAGTATTTAATTCCTCTTTGTTTTCGCCGTACGCATTTTATGTTTCTTTGTCTGCATCAGGTTTTGAAGATTCCACAAAAGGCTGCAACTGCTCCTTTTCCAATTTCTCCAGAGAGCCACAATGTTTTCAATATGCTGATGTACTGCATTCCCTTTCACTTTTACAAATGGGCTGCAATATTAAAATGAACACCCCTATCCTGAAATCCATTTACTCTCAGCTAGTTTAAAACCATCCCTGAACTGAAATACATTTGTTCCTCCTCCTTCAGATAATATTCATTAAATCATCATAATGAAAACATCTGAAATCCATGTTACTTCCCTGTGTTTCCTTATATATGCTCGGCCTGTTCAGATCTCCATTTTTACAGATTCCTCCTCTCTCTCTCTCTCTATGAAAAACAAACAAACAAACAAACAAACAACCACAACAACAACAACAAAAAAGCCTCTCACTAACCTGTCTCAATGCAACGCTGTAAAATTACCAAGGTTGTACAAAGTTTAACAGTCATATCTTAAAATACTGTATTCAGACTTTGAATTTTGCTGACCCACTTCACTGTGATGTCACAGTATGTAAGCAGTCATTTAAAAGTAATACATTTTAAATCTACTACTATAAAAAGTATTATTTAATTATATGATTTAATTACTGTGAAAGTATGGCAACTAGTTGTCACAGTCTGTCTCCCTCATTCTCTTCAAGGACTCTTATTTTGAAGTTTTCCCCCGGACTCCATTTCCCAGGAATCTTTGCCCTAATCACTCCAATCAGTTCATCATCATCTGCACCTGCCTTCTAATCCCTCATTTGTTTCTCAGTGTACAAATACCCTCTAGTTTTGTTAAGTCTTTTTCAGTCTTGACGTGTTTCATTATGAGGTGTTATGTCGTGCTTAGTTTGAATGTTATAGATTTAGTGTTTGTTCCAGCGTTTGTTCCACTCCAGTGTTTACTATTGTTGAGCCTTTCTTCTGTTTCCACTCCAGCAATTGTTCCACTCCTGCGATTGTCCTACTCCAACGTTTATAATTAAAAGATAAAAAGGAATCTACTCCTGTGTCTCCTCTCTTCCTCTCCAAGACACCCACATTACAGAAGGACTGACCAACAACAAAGAATATGGACCTAACAAAAATACGGATATTCTTACCTGCTCTTCCAGACGTCATTTTCTACTCCAGTGATCCCTCTAATCCTCCTCTTCCACTCATCTAGACCCTCACGAGCATCGAGCCCAACCAAATGGATCTACCGCCTGCAGTAGCAATCCTCCTCCTAGAACAAGGAGACCATCCAATTGAGGATCACGTACGTGAGTTTCTCCATCTTGCTAATTTGGTACACTATGATGACCACACTCTGGTGAGTTTCTTCAGGGCTGGCCTGAGTAGTGCATTGAAGGAGCTGATGCCTCCGTCGGGACCTCACTGGACGATGTCTGACTACGTGGAGGTGGCTCTGCAGCTTTGCGGCTCATCATTCACTGTGGGTTTGGAGGATGATGACTTTGAATCTCCTCCCACAGTGAACATCCGCCAACCTTCCATGGCCCCTGTCTCCGTGCCTTCCACGGCCCCTGTCTCCACCTTCCACACCCCCTAAATGGAGAGGAGTTATCTCTAAGATAACTCCTCTCCATTTAATTTCCCAAAATATTTTTTTTGGGGGGGGGGGCTTATCCTCTTCAGTTTCCAGTGGTCGATGCCCTACCGCAGTCAATGGTAATGACCACGGTTAACGAGCCAGTGCCCATGCCTGCCATGGTTAAAGAGCCAGTGCCCATGTCTGCCACGGTTAATGAGCCAGTGCCAATGCCTGCCACAGTTAACGAGCCAGTGCCCATGCCTGCCACGGTTAACGAGCAAGTGCCCATGCCTGTCACGGTTAATGAGCCAGAGCCAATGCCTGCCATGGTTAATGAGCCAGTGCCTGCCTGCCACGGTTAATGAGCCAGAGCCAGTGCCTGTAGCCTCGACCGTCCCAGAGCCAGTGCCTGTAGCCTCGACCGTCCCAGAGCCAGTGCCTGTAGCCTCGACCGTCCCAGAGCCAGTGCCTGTAGCCTCGATCGTCCCTGTGCCTGTAGCCTTGACTGACCCTGTAACCATGTTCCCTGCTGTCTGAAAGAGGAAGAGAAGGAAAAGGACTCTTCCCAAATCTCTGCCCATGCTCACAACCACAGAGGTCATTCCCCAGTCTCTGCCCATGTCCACGACCATGGAGGTCGTTCCCCAGTCTCTGCCAGTGTTCACGACCGTGGAGGTCGTTCCCCAGTCTCTGCCCATGTCCATGGAGGTTGTTCCCCAGTTTCTGCCAGTGCTCATGACCACAGAGGTCGCTCACCAGTCTCTGCCCATGTCCACGACCACAGAGGTCATTCCCCAGTCTCTGCCAGTGCTCATGGCCATGGAGGTCATTCCCCAGTCTCTGCCCATGCTCACGACCACGGAGGTCATTCCCCAGTCTCTACCCGAGCTCTCGACCGTGGAGGTCGATACCCAGTCTAGGCCTGGACTCTATTCCACAACTCTCAGCTCCGAACCTCTCACAGCTCTGCCTTCCACAGCTTTGCCCCTCGAGCCTCCCATGGCTCCTCCTTCTCTGGATCCATCTCCCATGACTCCGCCTTCTACGGCTTTGCCCCCTCGAGCCTCTCACAGCTCCGCATTCCATGGCTTTACCCTTTGAGCCTCGCATGGCTCCGCCTTCCACGGCTCCACCCCCAGAGTCTTCCATGGCTCCACCTTCCTTGGCTCTGCCTTTCGCAGCTCCGCCCCCAGAGTCTTCCACGGCTCCGCCCCAGAATCTTCCACGGCTCGGCCTTCCACGGCTCCACCCTCAGACTCTTCCACGGCTTTGCCCACTTCCCCAGAGTGTCCTCCTCCCAGTCCCTTCCCTGTGGCTGCCTCCCAGGCCTCCTGACCCAGTCCCTGCCATGTGGTCACCACACAGGCCTCCTGACCCAGTCCCTGCCCTGTGACTGCCTCCCAGGCCTCCGGATCCTTTCCCAGCCCTGAAGCCGCTCCCTAGGCCTCCTGATCATCATCCTTGGATCCTTCATCTTCTGCATCATCATACCCTCCTCATCCATCCTTGGGCACCAGGAGTCACCCTTTAAAGGGGGGGGTAATGTAACAGTCTGTCTCCCTCATTCTCTTCAAGGACTCTTACTTTGAAGTTTTCCCCCAGACTCCATTTCCCAGGATTCACTGCCCTAATCACTCCAATCATCATCTGCACCTGCCTTCTATTCCCTCGTTTGTTTCTGAGTGTATAAATACCCTCTAGTTTTGTTAAGTCTTTGTCAGTCCTTGAAATGTTTTGTTATGAGGTGTTATGTTGTGCTTAGTTTGAATTTTAAAGATTTAGTGTTTGTTCCAGCATTTGTTCCACTCCAGTGTTTACTATTGTTGAGCCTTTCTTCTGTTTCCACTCCAGCGATTGTTCCACTCCTGCGATTATCCTATTCCAACGTTTATAATGTAAAGATTAAAAGGAATCTACTCCTGTGTCTCCTTACTAAGGACGATGCCCTACCACAGTCAATGGTAACGACCACGATTAACAAGCCAGTGCCCATGCCTGCCACGGTTAATTAGCCAGTGCCAATGCCTGCCACAGTTAACGAGCCAGAGCCAATGCCTGCCATGGTTAATGAGCCAGTGCCTGCCTGCCACGGTTAACGAGCCAGAGCCAGTGCCTGTAGCCGATTGTAGTGAGCTTCTTGGAGAAGAACATGCAGGGATGGAGTTTCTGGGGATTGCCCTGGTGCTGGAAGAGTACAGCTCCTAGTGGTTGATGCATCCACCTCAGTGATGAAGAGTTTCATGGGGTCTGGATGCTTGAGGATTGGAGCAGCGGTGAAGGCATTCTTAAGACAGCAGAAAGTGTTTGTGGCTATGGGTGACCAGACAAGTGATTTGGGTTTATTATTAAGGAGGGATGAGAGGGGAAGCCACCTTGCTGAAATTACAGATGAAACAGCAGTAAAAGTTGGCAAAAGATTGTGGTGGGTTTAGGCCAAATGTGGATGGCCTCGACCTTCGCAGAGTACATTTTCATGCACTTCTCTGATTTAAGGTAGAGGAGGTGCTGGTGGAGGTGCTGCACAATCTGTTTGACATGGTGTACATATTCGGTGTGGGAGGTGGAATAGATGTGTATATCATCAATGTACAAGATTACAATCCGATGGAGGAAGTCCCGCAGTACTTCATTCATGTAGGCTTGGAACACGGAAGGTGCGCTGACCAGGCCATATGGCATGACCAAATATTAATAATGGCCTGTGATGGTGATGAAAGCTGATTTCCACTCACCCCTCTTGGATAAGATTGTAGGCACTGCGAAGATCATGCTTGATGTATATGGTGGCTCCTCTGAGGAGTTCCAGTGCTGCGGGTACCAGGGAGAGTGGGAATTTGAATTTTATGGTGATGCCGTCACCATATTTTATGGAGTGCCCAACAATCTATGCAGGGACGGAGATCTCCGTCCTTCTTGGGGACTAAGAAAGGCAGCAGGGGAGTTGGATGGGCGGAAGTAACCCTGACAGAGAGCCTCAGTGATGTATTCCTCCATGGCTTTCTGCTCAGAAAGTGATAGAGGATAGATGCACCCACGAGGAAGCGGAGCACCCGGGAGGATATTGATGGTATAGTTCCACTCCCTTTAAGGGGCTAACTGGGAGGCTTCTAGGGGCTGAAGACATCAAGATAGGAATGTTAACCTTAGTGTCAAGAGCCGGACTTTCGAAGGTGGTGGCTTGACAGAGTAGGGAAAGGCAGATGTGATGACAGGCCTCGCTCCAGGATTATATCTCTCCAGTTGCCCACATAGTGACCGAATTATGATGTGTCAGCCATGGCAACCCAGAATTACATCAGTGATGGAGCTCTACAGGATGAGAAAGGAGATGATGAGGTCCTACTTGGAGAGTGAGCGTGTTGGTTGGGTAGGTGATCATCCCCGCTCTCAGGGGCTTGCCGTCCACCAAGCAGATGGGCATTGGCACCAGACAGGGTCTTACGGGGACTTGTAATGTGGAGCTGAAGGCCCAGTTGAGGAAGTTACCATCTGAACATGAATCAATTAGAGCAGAAATGGTGAGTGAGGTGACCTGGCTGGTGTGGGTAACATGATGGAGAAGGGGTTGTTTGTGGACCGTGGGGCACTGAACAGAACTCACCGTCTGATGAGGAGGACAGACAGGCCACAGTACATGCAGAGTTGTCCATAGCTGATGCTCCGCCTGGGATAGCCGGGATGATCCAACCTACATCGGCTCCTCCTGGGTCTGTGGAGAGGGAACCACCATGGGAGAAGAGGAGAGTGGGAAATGGATCCTCTTGGGAGGTGAAGGAGGGAGCACAGCCACATGTGGGAAGGAAGAAGCTGTATGACTAGCCCTTTAGAGCCGAAGGCACTCATCGATGTGGATGGCGAGTTGTATTGTCTCCTCCAGCCCGAAGGTGTCATCTTTTTCCACCATCTGGAGTTGAATCTCCGAACAGAGTCCCAGACAGAAGGTGGTGAAGAGTGCTATCAATAATGATGAGGGTGAAGACAGTCAAGCACAGTTTGACCACGACTTGGTGCTACACAAACAAGACTTGACATTGAACTGAAGAGATTGAGGAACATAAATACACACAAAACTAATCAGGGAAAATGAGGAACAGGTGAGTGTGATAATGAGTGATTGAGCTAATAATCTGGAGAGGTGGAACTGATGAGTGAGTGAGTGACTGGAGGGAGCGTGACAATAACATTCCCGAAAACATTAAAACTTCATAAAAATGTAATTTTGGCAATTTCTTTGTCAGTTTTTGCTCTAAAAAGTGTAAAGGACATACAAACAATGTTGTATGAAGAACATTTTCTCCTACTATTGTGAACTTTGAACTTTCATCAAATACTTATAATATCTTAAGGATGGTCTATTAACATCATTGTTTTTTCAATGTTTGTTCCTAACATTGCATTACGCTAGCCAAAGTTTTTGGAACATTCACTGTTAGGTGGTTATGAACATCTTCAAATGCAAGCATTAAAAATACTTAATTAAATAAACATTGATAATTTTATATTATTATAATACAAAGATTATTACAATATATTCAGTTTTGTGAGCTCACAATATAATGAAACGTCTGCATTTGTACTCTGTTACAAAAATATTTTCTGTTTTGCTTTTGTGGATTCTTTTTAGATATAGTATTTGTGCATTGTAAGCATACCTTCCATACCAAGAGCAATGAAAATGGCAAGCGGCTAGTTGAGCTCTGCATGGCTGAAGATATTTGTCCTTGCCAGGCTAGATTCCCAGGTAGAATGGTAAAATAACCAATGAGGAATTCACCAGGATACGACGACGCAGTAACACCAGAAGCTCTCAAGTACAGAGGAGTAGCAGTGATCGAATGGCTTTGCAAGATTTGCAGTTTCGTAAATGATGCAGAAATGGCCCCAAGACAATTCATAACAGCCCTGATTTTCCCACTACTGAACAAAAGGGGACTTATCCCAAACTAATGGGGTATAAGTCTCACATCGACAGCAGACAAAGTCCTCTTAAATAGGATTAGGGAACCTATCGACAAGGTTCTAAGAGCAAACCTGGTTTCCGAAGATGACATAGTTGTATCCATCAAGTCCACATATTAAGACACCTAATCGAAGGGGCCAACAACAAAAACCTCCCACTATATGCAGTATTCACTGATTTCAAGAAAGCATTCATCTCAGTCAAGAGGTCTGCTATGTTTGGCATACTACGACTATGGAATTCCTAGCAAGATCATATGAGAAATACAAACCCTCTACAACAACTCGAGAACTGCCATTTAGTTCCGAGATCTGAGGAATTTGACTTAAAAACTGGCACTCAACAAGGTGTCACACTTGCTCCCTTCCTATTTATCATCGTGATAGACTACGTCTTCAAAAGAGCTGAAGAACTGTACACGACGAACAGCAGCTGTGGCTTTATTAACAAGCTCAGACAATCATCCATGAATCCAGCCACAACCATTTTCGACCTTTTTTTGCTGATGAATTTGCTCTCTTAAAAAGGCATTCTCAAATGAGCTCAGGCAGCTTTGAATCTCAAGGTGAAACTAGCAAGAGAAGTCGGACTCATAATCAACATCAAGAAGACTGAAGCCTACACCAACAAGAAACATGTTATCCTGAACAAACTGATAGACCAGCATGAGTATCTTGACCTAGATGGAGAACAAATTGCCTGGACCAACAACTTCAAGTATCTAGAATCAATGGTTGCTTTGAATGCGGCTTATAAACCATGAGACACCGCAGATGACTGACAAGTTATGAGCAATGGCTGCAAACAGTACGGAGTGGCAAAAAAATTGTGTGCGCCTGGTGATGCCAAATGATGATTTGTTCATTGAAGTAACAATTTTACAGTTTTGTATTTGTGGATACATTCAAAAAAATTGAAAGAAAGGAAGTCATATGGGTTTGGAACAACATGACTGTTAGTAAATGATTTCAAGTTGCATTTTGTGTGAACTATCATTTTAATACTTTGATGACACTCCGGAGCACAAGAACACATTTGTATCAACAAAAGAAAAGATATGTTTTATGCATTGTTGTTATACATCTAGCCTAAATTATTATGTTCTTTGTTCTATTATGTTCTAAGACCTCACAGGCATAATATTTGTTTTTAGTGAGATGAAATACATTGGGATCTCTTAGTAAGAGATGGTGACCACAATTTTCCCATTATTGGATGTGGAACAAATATAAACCTCTTCTTATTCACCGTAATCTTCATGATGGAGGTCTCTATTTATATGCATGTTTTTGCAAGTCTGCAAGTTTTTTTTTTTTTTTACAAGTGCCTCCAGCCCTACGCTCTTATCTTTTGAAGGTATTTATTTCAGGAAATAGAAATATAAAATACAAAAGCTCTAGTAAAAATGATTAAAGGGCTTTCAACATCAAACGCAGAATGACTAAAAGGATTCAGTCACATTCTGCTAAACCAATAAACAAATCCACCCACCAAAATATACCTTCCTGTCAGCTTGGCAGGGTATTAAATGGCTCTACATTGACTTTTCAAACTTTTTGGATCCAAACTGAAAGGACCTTATGGGGTGCAAAGGAATTGGTTTTCATTAAGAAACAAATTTTTTTAATATACTGTACAGTATACTGTATCTATAATAACTCAGACAGATTTACAATCCAAATGCAGTTTACTGTAATCACAAAAGACAAAAAATGCAGAATGATGTAGGAAGGCTAGTCAGAAAACAGGAAGCAATAGCAACAAAAGTCAAAATCATGAAACCAGAACCAAACCAACAGAAAGTTCAGGCAGCCAAATAAATCAAATAGGGTAAACTGAGATCACTCAGAATTGCAGACTGATTGTCAAGTCTTCACACTGAATGTTTGAAGAACTAAAGTGTAAAAACAGATAAACAGGAAATGAGACAGAGGTGAGGCACATGATTGTGTGAACGGATCTAGAATTCAGTAGACAAGGCAAAAATACTAAACATGCAGGTAAATTCCTTATAATATCATATGTGTTTTCTTTCGTTTTTTAACAGATGTGTAGATGAGTTTTGCATTATAAATCAGTTTACGATTCTGAGTGATGTTGCAGTGGAGTGACAAAGTTCCCTATCTGTCACTCACTCGACGTTGTGTTGATGTAGTGACAATAGGGGTCACTCTTGGGAGCCCGAGACACCTCTGGTCTTTGATAAAAGGCCAATGAAAATTGGCGAGTGGTATTTGCAAGCCACTCCCCCAGACATACGGGTATAAAAGGAGCTGGTATGCAACCACTCATTCAGATTTTCTCTTCGAAGCCGAACGGTCATGCTCACTGAGCTGAATTCCCACAACAGTTCATTCAGCTCTGCTGGATCTGACAGCGAATTTCAGCAGCTTCTCACTTCTCTGCACTGGTGCACTGCAGAGAATGCCCCTGGGCGCTTCAGCAGAAATAATAGTATATTTCTCTAAAAGAGTATATTTCTCTAAAAGAGCGGCACACACGGAACGTCTTTTTAAAGACACGTCTTTTTAAAGATGCCTTTCCTTTGTGTGTTATTCCTGGTTGTGCTCGTTATCTCTCACCTTCTGACGGTCACGATCACTGCCTTTCGTGTCTGGGCACTGCTCACACGGAGGCAGCGTTCGTGGATGGTTCATGTTCTCACTGCGAGAACATGTTCATGGCAAAAGTGCGGTCGCGGCTTACCTTCGTAAGAAAGCAAGCCACCCCACCTCGGTCCTTCTGCCCACGGGTATGAGGCCAGCATGGCTAGCACTGGGGGTGATTTGGGGACCCCAATGGGACCACCTCCGCTGGGTATCCCCCCGCGGACCTCCCATTCCCCAGCACGCTCGTCTGCCCCGATCGGGCTTCTGGATGAGTCCGCCGGCTCGTCTCACAGCAAGTTCGACCTCTTATTCGGAGCCCACGTAAGTGATGAGCTCTCGAAAACAGCATCGGAGAGCTGGCTCGTCCAGTCGGACGTGGAAGCCTCAGCTGGGCTCCTCCCTTCAGGTGTGGTTTCCTGGCCACAGGCTGACATGAAGATGATGACATGCTTTCCCGGGCAGCTGCGAGCGTCAGGCTAGAGTGGAACTCCGCTCTCCCCTGAACCCTCGCGGCACGATGATTGGTTCCTGAGCTTGCAGCGCCGCTCAAAGCCACTGCCTCCGTTCCTTTCTTCCTGGAAGTGCATGAAGAGCTGACAAGGTCGTGGGAGTCACTTTTTACTGCCCGTTCCCAGTCTTTCTGCTTCCCCGCCCTCACTACCCTCGATGATGGGGCGGCCTAGGGCTATTTGGCAATCCCCCCGGTGGATAAAGGTACTCGCGGTGCACCTATGCCCGCAGAGCGCCACCACCTGGCGTGGGTGCTCAAAGCTCCTGTCCAAGGCCTGTAGGTTTACGTCGTCTCTGATGGCCAAGGCCAACGGTGCCGCTGGACAAGCTGCCTCTGCCCTGCACGCCATGGCTCTCCTGCAAGTCCGCCAAGGCGCTAAAGGAACTGCACGAAGGTAGTTCCACCCCGGGATTGATGCAGAAACTGTGCTCGGCGACCGACCTCACTCTCCGAGCGACGAAGGTCACAGCGCGGTCTCTCGGGCGGACGATGTCCACATTAGTGGTCCAGGAGCGCCACCTTTGGCTCAACCTGGTCGAGATGGGTGAAGCCGACAAGACACGGTTCCTTGCTGCCCCCATCTCCCAGGCTGGCCTATTCGGCAACACATATTCAGTGAAGCAGCAGACGGAGGCTATCCGGCATATCCTACCCCGGCGCGGCTCAAGATCCCGCACCCCATCTGCTCGTCGCCAAGGGCGTCCCCTTGCGGTGACTGCACCAGCTCCGCCGCAGCCTGCCCCTTCAGCCAGGCCACGGCGTGGAGCCAACTGCAGGAAGCAGATGCCACCCGTCTCGCGGCCGCCAAGAACCCATGATAGGCTTCAAAGCACCCTTGAGATGGGTGACCCAGGGACGACGAAAGCCGCTGCTCTGGAGCTGGTAAACAGACCACTCCATTCCCCCGGTCGAGGGCCGGGAGGAGAATCTTTATGTTACCTTTGCATTTAATTGCGCTGCATGCCCAAGTGGCTGCAGCACCCAAGAGTTCAGCAAGAGTTTCCTTGTTCCCTGGGTCACGTATCCGGTGTGCACGGCCAACATCATGACCACCATCCACCACTCTATTTGGCAGGTTTGGCGCTCCAGCGGTGGTCTTCCCGCCCCTGAGCGCCCAGCTGTGGCACAAATCCGCCCCCGATGTGACAGTCTCTCACGGGTCATCAGGCCTCTTCCTCCCCCATCCCAGGCTGTTCCGGGGGTGGTCACAAGGAGCCAGGTAAGTACTTCGATGTCCCTGAATTCAGCACAGCCACGACATGGTGTGACACTTCGAGCTCCACCCTGCCGTGAGGCCCCACCCGCTGGTACGTCCGACGAGATTGTCCCTTTGGTCCCCCTTGCGCGGAGCTTGGATGCGTGGCTTGCGCTTTCCAATCCGTCGCAATGGCTGGTCCGGACCGTCCAACTTGGCTACACAATTCAGTTCGCCAGGCATCCGCCCAGGTTTAGCGGTATCCACTTCACCTTGGTGAAGGACGAAAGCGCTGCTACCTTGCGCGCGGAGATCGCCACCCTCCTACGGAAGGGTGCGATAGAACCTGTCCCTCTGGCCGAGATGAAGAAGGGGTTTTATAGCCCCTACTTCATCGTACCGAAAAAAGGCAGTGGGTTGCGGCCAATCTTGGACATGCGAGTACTGAACCAGGCTTTACACAGACTTCCATTCAAGATGCTGACGCAAAAACGCATTCTGGCAAGCATCCGGCATCAAGATTGGTTCGCGGCGGTAGACCTGAAGGACGCGTACTTCCACATCTCGATTCTACCTCGACACAGACCCTTCCTACCATTTGCATTCGAGGGTCAGGCGCATCAGTACAAGGTCCTCCCTTTCGGCCTGTCCTTGTCCCCTCGCATCTTCACAAAGGTCGCAGAGGCAGCTCTTGCCCCATTAAGGGAAGTGGGCATTTGCATTCTCAACTATCTCGATGATTGGCTAATCCTAGCTCACTCTCGGGACATGTTGTGTGCACACAGAGACTTGGTGCTCTCACACCTCAACCAATTAGGGCTTCGGGTCAACTGGGAAAAGAGCAAGCTCCTCCCGGTTCAGAGCATCTCTTTCCTCGGTTTGGAGTTGGACTCAGTCTCTTTGACAGTACGCCTCACAAACGAGTGCACACAGTTGGTTCTGGTCTGTTCAAGGCGTTCAAACAGAAAACAGCGGTTCCACTGAAACTCTTTCAGAGGCTCCTGGGGCATATGGCATCCTCAGCGGTGGCCACCCCGCTCAGGTTTATGCATATGAGACCGCTTCAGCACTGGCTTCAGACTCGAGTCCCGAGATGGGCATGGCGCCATGGGACACATTGCGTGGTCATCACACCGGTCTGTCACCATATTTTCAACCCTTGGACCGACCTCTCGTTTCTACGGGCAGGTGCTCCCCTAGAGCAGGTCTCCAGGCGTGTCGTGGTCATGACAGACACCTCCAAAACGGGCTGGGGCACTGTTTGCAAAGGGCACGCAGCCACCGGCTTATGGACAGACCCGGACTGCATTGGCACATCAACTGCACTGGCAATTCTGCTCGCCCTGCGGAGGTTCCGGCCATTGATCCAGGGCAAGCACGTGTTAGTTCGGACAGACAACACGGCAATGGTAGCATATGTCAACCGTCAAGGCGGTCTGCGCTCTCGTTGTATGTCATAACTCGCCCGCCACCTCCTCCTCTAGAGTCAGCAGCACTTCAAGTCGCTGCGAGCCACTCACATCCCGGGCGACCTCAACACTACAGAGACCCCCAGAGATGCGCAGTCAGATCGGTGCTTTCCTTCCTGCAGGAGAGGATGGAAGGGCGGCTGTCCCCTTCCACCTTGAAGGTGTACGTTGCTGCTATAGCAGCACACCATGACTCAGTGGACGGTAAGTCGTTAGGGAAGCAAGACCTGATCATCAGGTTCCTGAGAGGCGCCAGGAGGCTGAATCCTTCCAGACCACGCCTCGTTCCCTCATGGGACCTCTCTGTAGTTCTTCAGGGTCTACAGAGAGCCCCCTTTGAGCCTTTGCAGTCAGCTGAACTTAAGATACTCTCTTTGAAGACTGCCCTCCTGACTGCACTCACTTCCATCAAGAGGGTAGGAGACCTGCAAGAGTTCTCTGTAAGCGAAACGTGCCTGGAGTTCGGTCCGGGCTACCCTCACATAATCCTGAGACCCCGACTGGGCTATGTGCCCAAGGTTCCCACGACCCCTTTTAGGGACCAGGTGGTGAACCTGGGAGCACTGCCTCAGGAGGAGGCTGACCCAGCCCTATCGTTGCTGTGTCCGGTGCGCACTTTACGCATCTATTTGGATCGCACGCAGAGCTTAGGATCTCTGAGCAGCTCTTTGTCTGCTTTGGTGCACAGCAGAAAGGAAGCGCTGTCTCCAAGCAGAGGATCGCCCACTGGCTCATTGACGCCATAGCTATGGCATATCACGCCCAGGACATGCAGCCCCTGGTAGGGCTATGAGCCCATTCTACCAGGGGTATAGTGGCCTCATGGGCCCTGGCCAAGGGTGCCTCTCTAACAGACATTTGCAGAGCAGTGGGCTGGGCAACACCCAACACCTTTGCAAGGTTCTACAACCTCCGGGTGGAACCGATTTCATCCCAGGTAGTGGCACGCAATACAAGCAGATAAGCCCGGGACAGCTGGCAGACATAGCGTCTTTCACCTCCTCTGAGCTGAAGACGTGCACCATTAATTCCCAGTAGTGTTCACAAACTGTGTTCCCTGGTTGACTTCCTCCGAGCCCTGTGGCAGTTGAGTTTTCGGAGAGACTCGCTGCCGGCCCAGTACACGTGCTAACTAAGAGCCCTGTTCTGGGGTAGGTGCTCCGCATGTGGCGGTTCCCTGTAAGGTAACCCCATGCAATGTATATCTTCTGCTAATTCATTTCCCTGTTGGTAAACTGTGTCTTCCTTGGGCAGAGCCCCCTCTGCCACAGTCTCCATGTTTGTAGCAACTCCTCCCCTGTTGGGTAGGATCTACCATGAGACTCTCCACATGGTCGGCAAGACTCTCCACATGGTCGCTGGCTATGAGGCACACAATGGTCTGCCCGTCACACACCGCCAGTTCACGTAACACAGTTCAGCCAGTTGTGGCGTTTTGTATAGGGACCCCTAGTGTCACTACATTGACACAACATCGAGTGAGTGAAAGATAGGGAATGTCCTGGTTACTTGCGTAACCTCCGTTCCCTGATGGAGGGAACGAGAAGTTGTGTCGCTCCTGCCACAATGCTGAACTACCCGTTGAAATGGCCGGACCTTGTCTCGGCTCCTTAGCATAAAACCCGAATGAGTGGTTGCATACCAGCTCCTTTTATACCCATATGTCCGGGGGAGTGGCATGCAAATACCTCTCACCAATTTTCATTGGCCTTTTATCAAATACCAGAGGTGTCTCAGGCTCCCAAGAGTGACCCCTAGTGTCACTACATCGACACAACGTCTCGTTCCCTCCATCAGGGAATGGAGGTTACGCAAGTAACCAGGATGTTTTCTAATGTTGTCAGTGCTCTAGGTGTGGACTGATACACTGTGATATTTCTATGGAATCAGGGTGACATAAGAGTGGAAAGTTGCAGTGTGATATGTGGTGGTGAGATTCAGAGTAAAGTCATAATGCACACTACAACTTTTGCACACTACTGACTGTCCAGTGTTGTTAATATCTCTGTACTGTACATATGGAAATGTATATGTACCAACAACTGAGGTATCTTTCTCATTATCTGTATCTACTATATATATATATATATATATATAGTACTGTGCAAAACCTTTAGGCACTTGTGAAAAATGTTGCATAGTGAGGATGTCTTCAAAAATAATAAAATAAATAGTTTTCATTTATCACTTAATGTCATACAAAGTCCAGTAAACCTAAAAAAGCTAAATCAATATTCGGTGTGACCACCTTCGCCTTTAAAACAGCACCAATTCTCCTAGGTACACCTGGTTGTTGGCAGATAGGATGCTCCAAGCTTCTTGAAGAATTTGCCACAGTTTTTCTTTTTAGGCTGTCTCAATTGCTTCTGTCTCTTTATGTAATCTCAGACTGACACGGTGTTCAGTGGGGGGCTTTGTGGGGGCTCCCTGTTCTTCTATTCTAATCTTTTTTATTTTCAAAAGTAATGTTTTGTAGTCTAACATTTATATTTCCTACTGACACACTAAAGCTGAAGATATAAATAACCATATTTAGACAAATGTTTTTGTGAAACATCTTATGTGACTTTTGCACAGTACCCTGTGTATACAGTTTATATATATATATATATACAGGGTTGGAAGGGTTACTTTTGAAATGTATTCCACTACAGATTACAGAATACATTCTGTAAAATGTAATTTGTAACGTATTCTGTTAGATTACTCAAGGTCAGTAATGTATTCTAAATACTTTGGATTACTTCTTCAGCACTGGTAGATTTTTTCACTTGTTTTGACTATAAAAACTCTGCCAGTACAGTAAGACAAAATACACATGTTAAAAATACATTCTCTGAAAAACCTAAATATCTTATGCAGTGTTGTTTCTAAAAGAAGATAAATCAAACTGATCTTGTTTTAAGGATTTTTTGATATTTTTACAGGAAAACAATACAAAAAATATTATCAAGAATACAATTTTTGCCCTAATATCAAAGGTCTTACTAGAAAAAAAGAAATTATGATCCAACGTGGATTTTCTTGATAAAAAAAAAATATGATCGTGCCTGGTAACGTGCATGTAAAATGGCTAGAAATAGCATTTTAGCTTAGCAAAAAGCTGACAATTTACACAAGGTTTATTTCTATTTCTTGTGCTCCAAACTTCAAACTTACTTCTCTGTCTGCTCTTATGAATGTAACACATCATTAGAAAGTGTTTCACCGCTGTTCAAATGCACTTTGATCGCATCATTTATATGTATACATTTTTCCATCTGAAAGTACTAAATATTAAATGAAAAAAAAAAATGACAATAAAATGCAAATAATCTCTTCAGTAATCAAAATACTTTTTGAATGTAACTGTATTCTAAATACCAATGATTTTGTAACTGTAGTGGAATACAGTTACTTATATTTTGTATTTTAACTACATAATCCCGTTACATGTATTCCGTTACCCCCCAACCTGTATATATATATATATATATATATATATATATATATATATATATATATATATATATATATATATACACACACACACACACACACACACACACACACTGGGGGCCAAAAGTTTGAAATAATGTACAGATTTTGCTGTTTCGGAAGGAAATCGGTACTTTAATTCACCAAAGTGGCATTCAACCAGTGGCAAATTCTCTTCTAACATGGCAAATAAATACATATTTTTCATCCTTTCATTCTCAGTCACCTTTTTGCCTATGTATTTTTAATTGCGTTCCACTCTTAATTAATCTACAAACAAATAAAGAAAAATGAAAAGTTTATCCAGTCAGAATTTATTCCTTGATGCTTACAAGCGAAGCGTGACAGCTGTTTCACAAATCACATGCCCAAAGCAGCACATGAGTTTGAGCTCCATCCCATCAGACCTTCATAATTTCCACAGAATCCCTCAACAGTGCAAATTAATGGGCAACTATATTCAGACTGTCAGATTCATCAGCCAATCAGATTGATTTATTTGTTCTTGGTGGGTGTGATCTTTAGGATATGTCCCAGTCAAGGCCTTCTAGCTGGCCTTGAGTGACACAATCACGCTTTAAGTGATGTAATTTTAAAGCAAAAGGCGTGAGATCTTGCTGACGAGCCGACTGTCATTACTGCCGCTATCGCCGTTGAGAAAGAGATCCTTATGGATTTAACAACACGAGATATTCTGCATGACCGTGTGATTGCTTAATTTATTAAACAGGAAAGGAGGACTGATTTTCACTTCAAGTAAATTGGTAAGTGCTTTTTGCATTGTTATAGCAACATCATGAGTTTTCGAAGTGTAAATTAGGCTGCTTGAGCATTCAATGTCGGATAAGGTGACCAGATTTTTTTTTTAATGAAAACCGGGGACATTTCCTAGTTCAGTGGTCAAAATATCATTGAAATATCACTTGTTATTATCTATGAATTAAAAAAATGGGGACACAACATTTTTATGTTTTTGTCTTTTTATTGTTATGGGTTTCTAATTCAGTTAGTTGAATTGAATTACTGTAATTCTAATTTTTTTTTTTTTCAACAATGCACAGAGGAGATTAAGTGGAATCAAAGTTAACAGAACATATGAAAAACAAGGAACTACATCATCTGATTTCATAGCATCTTAAACATGGAATAGAAGGAATAATGTAAAATGTAAACATATTTACAATGAAAGGTTTGAAAATGCACAAAACAAAATTCTCAGTACCATGTTGTGATCAGTTCACTTCACTAGTTGACTTTTGCCCTACTAAAGTAATTGTAAAATAAGGAAACCTAGTCTGCATATTTCTCAGATTAATGTATTTTCCTCAGGATTGCTCTGTCTTTGGCCAGTTTCTCCATGAACTCCTGGCAGGGGAGGTTGAAATTTGTCCTCACAATAAGCATGGCGTTGATAGTAAAAGCAGTGAATCTATTTCTTGATGCTGTCCATGTATCATTCATCTGAGAGAACACTCTCTCAACTGGTGCATTACTTCCTGGCAAACACATGGCAACTGATGATAATTTAGACAAGTTAGTATGCTGGATGTCATTGTCTTGAAAGAAGGTGAACACTGTGCTCCATCTCTGACAAAGTGGTGTTTCATTTTTTTTTTTTTTTTTCATTTTCCAAGTGATTCCCCCTTTAAGAACTCTTACAGACTAGTGACCTCATCAAACAGTGCATCCCCATTGATGGTCATATTAGGGCATTTCTCCTGCTGTGTGGCTGCTGCCTTCTGAATTTCTTCACGTTGAATTTGCTTTTTCAAAAGGAGACATTGCAGGTCTTTGAGATCATCTGTGTGCTTGCCCCATGCATTTATGTAGGTTAATGCAGTTGTGAAGAATGATTTAGATGTTTAGAGAAAAGACTCTTTAGAAATTGCTCCGTTTTCCACAAGCTCTCTGAGTAGTCCTCTCACCAAAACAGGAATGAAGTTTTCATCACATCTTGCTGTCAGTTTTGCCTCAAAGTTCCTTACAACTGCAGCAGACTCAACAGCACAGGTCCTGTCCTTCAAGCATCTTAATTGTTTCATGGAATACAGTTAAGTTTCCATGTACAAAGGCCAGCCAAAGTTCAGTCAGTGGATCTTCAAAGATTGATCGTAGGTACACAGGGCATTTGTCTTCTGAAAGAAAAAAAATATTTTAATGGCTCATACATTTGCAGCACTCTTTCAATTGCAGAGCATGGACAGCCAGCGAACATTACTGTGACCAAGTATGTTATGGTATTCCTGACCAACAAACTCACAAAAGCTCTTTAGTCTTTGCACTCTGACTGAAAAAATTAAAATATCCAAAAATCTTTGTGAGCAGGTACTCAACATCAAGAGGAATCATATCCAAAGCTGTTCTGGCTGTGTTATGAATTATGTGGGCAGGGCAACCTAAGCCAATTACATCCCTCTGCAGAGAATTTTTTTTATTTTTGTATGGACATTGACCCTACCAAGCCTATTCAGTCCTCCAAAGTTGGTGTTTGTGTTGTCTGCAGAGAATGCTACCACTTTGTTTTCAAGGTGAAAATGTTGAATAACCACCAAGACCTCAGCTGCAATTTCCTCTGCTGTTTCCCCTTTCAGTTCAATAAAATCCATCAGTTTTGTTTCCACAGATATGCTGCCATCATATATCTTGCAATATCTGATGAATATTGGCAGCAGCTTTACGTGTCCATGGTTGGACACATCAATGGACAAGGACACATATTCAACCTGTTCTAGGTCCTGTGTTACCAGAGGAGTTGCCCAGGGTGCAAACATGTTACTCACAATGACTTCACATTTTGTCCTAGCACATGTAAACTTTGGCTCATAGAGCTTCCGTGTCAGCTTTGCTGTGCAGTCCATTGATCTGTAACTGTGATTGTGATGCATAGTGTGGTATGCAAAAACACCCTCCTTCACATCTAAATCATATTCTTGTTGGGAGGGCTCTACCTTCTTGAAGAATGTGGTGACTGAGGGCACACCAGCACAGGCAGTCAGAGAGACTCTGTGCTTTTTTTGTCTGCTGATGCTCTACCACTGCTGTATTAAAATTTTAAAAGTTTAGCGTTGTAAGCAAAAATTTATTTCTATGCAAAAAATGCAATTAAAAATAAGCTGTCTCAAAAGCTAATAAAGGAGATTATTTCATTACACAAGAAAGATCATGGCTAAAAGTATATTTCCAAGGCACTTCAATTTCCAATAGATAAAGTTGGCAGCACCATTCAATTTTTTTAAATATGGTACAACACCAACCTTCTTGGGGTGTGGAAGAAAGCAGAACTTCACCAAGGGAAATGTTGACTTGAATATTCAAGAAGTAATTAGAAAAGACCGGTGGAGTCCTGGAATAAGGTTTTATAGACATATGACACTAAACAGTCAGCAGTACGTCTGGAGTAAAATGACAAGGTGATGACAAGAACGACACAATCCCCACAGTCAAGCATGGAGGTGGGTTAGTCTTGTTATGGGGGTGTTTTGCAGCAGCAGGAAACGGCTATCCAGACTATGTGACTGAAACCATGGATTCTTTCAGGTATCAGGCCATTTTGGCATGAAAAATTTGATGACTTCAGTGTGTAAATTGAAGCTCGGTGATCACTGGACTTTCCAGCAAGACAATAACACCAAGGATACATCCAAGTTGTCCAGAATCTGGTTCAGGGATAGGTTGTGGAATATCCTTAAATGGCCCTTTTAGTCCATCATTAAAATCCCATTGCAAACTTTTGTTGGGATTTCAAGGAAGCAGTGGCAGCACAGAAACCAAAGAATGTCAATGAGCTGGAAGCTTTTGCTCATGAGAAATGTGTACAAATTCTAATAGAGAGGTGTCTGAATCCTGAGAACAATTACTTGAAACTTTTATTTGCTGTTATTAAGGATAAAGGATCCTCCACAAATGATTGTCTTTGGGGGTTGAATATATTTGACATGATATTTGTGGAAAGAATTAGTTATTTTTTATTTTAAAATTTAGGTAAACTGAACTCTTTGTTCTCAGAATCACTCAAATGTGTATTACAAACTTTGACTGTTTACTGTCAAATTTTAGTTGATGTGTTTTAATTCACATCACCAGAATGTATTGCTGGTCAGGGGGGTTGAATAATTTCGATTGCAACTGTATATACACCGATCAGCCACAACATTAAAACCACCTGCCTTATGTTGTGTAGGTCCCCTTCGTGCCGCCAAAAAAGCGCCAACCTGCCTCTCAGAATAGCATTCTGAGATGCTATTCTTCTCACCACATTTGTACAGAGAGTTTATCTAAGTTACCATAGACTTTGTCAGTTCGAACCAGTCTGTCCATTCTCTGTTGACCTCTCTCATCAACAAGGCATTTCCATCCACAGAACTGCCGCTCACTGGATTTTTTTTTTTTTTTTTTGGCACCATTCAGAGTAAATTCTAGAGACTTTTGAGTGTGAAAATCCCAGGAAATCAGCAGTTACAGAAATACTCAAACCAGCCCATCTGGCACCAACAATATGGAGTTAATTAACAGAGGTTCAGGAGGAGCATGTTAATTTTAATCTGACAAATCACAGCCCGCGAGCAGAAGTATGTAAGCTGCTGCTTACCTGCTTCCTGTGACAACTCTTCCGACACGAGAGTCTTTCCGGCATTCGTCCCCGCCCATTGACCATGAACAGACCCAGGCAGTCGGATCATTGGATGCAACTTCGCTGCAAAGCATTTGGCTTCACCAGAACAGCTCGTCCATCCAAACAATATTGTTATTCAACAAAAGCTGCCACAGCAGCTCTTTTGTTTTTAGCAGTATTGATGGCTACCACGTTAAGTGTTATATTTTTTACCCTGTCTTTCTTTCTATGCTCTATTCACCAAAAAAGTTTTTAATGTGAAGTTGCTCCCGCAAACTGGCTGCTCCGGCTCTTTAAAAATGTGAAACAGCTCTCTACGACTGCTAAACTTTCCACCCGGAAAGCAGTGCAAGCTGCCTCCGCGAGTGGGTGTCGTTTCTTCCTCAAAAGTGCCCTTCGGAGCATGATTTATTCCATTCTGAACACAGGGGCATCATGCAACAGAGAACTCCTTTCAATCGACCGATCATCTAATGACAACTTCTTTTCAAACCAATACAGACATTTTAACGCAAGCTCGCTGCCGCGCAGCACTCGCTCTGACCATTCCACAGCACATTGCAGTTATACACGGCCTCTGACCGAACAGACACATGCCAAATTCAGCTCTGCAAGAGGCGGATCATGCACCATGTCCCAACTCATTCATAATCATCCTGCAACATGTCTCGCTTCCTCTCAGCATTCAAGCTCACCCCGCCGCACAGCCCCGATAACATGAAGCAAGTACCGCTACAAACTTCCACTCATCTTTACACTATAATATGACCTTCCCTCCTTCCGTCAGGACAAACAATTCACACAAGTAAAATCAATCCATTTCTCCTGCATTTCTGTATGCAGTACAGAGCTGCTACTCAATGTATATTCCTAGATAATTTCATGCTGTTCACACCTATTGCTATGCGATGCATTTCCTATGCAAGACGTATATTGTACAGCAGGAGGCAGTCATACTCCTAAGGAGCGAATGACCACAAGTGAATTCTTCAGTAAATAAGTGAATCCTTCAATGTTGATTGCAAGTCCTTTTCTCCTGCATATCTGTATGCAGTACAGAGCCAAAGCTTTTATTTCTCAGATCATTTCATGCTGTTTCTTTTTTTTTTTCTTTTTTTCTTTTTTTTTTACATGCTGCAACTCTCTTTTCATAGATCATTTATGCTTCTGGTCACATTTTTTTTCTAAGTGTTACTAATATTTCTCTTCTCTTCTCTTCTCTTCTCTCTCTTCTCTCTAGACTCATGTCCCCGAAATGTTGACTGCATGCTTTTCCCTCTAATAAGCATTAGCAGCCGGAGGTTACCCCTCTACCGGTGCAAGTGCTGCCCACACTCCAGTGGCCATGGATCTAACTTCTCACAGATTTCTTAGGGTTATGAAATGTGTATAAATTTCAACTAAATATGAATATTTTGTCATTTCTACAGAAATGCCTGAAATTGCGCCATCCGCAAGGATTTCACCAATATTACTTCCAGCAGGAGCCCATCTAGAGCCCATCTAAAATCCCTTCAATGGGATTGTTCACAGGTTTTCCTCTTGCTTTCAATTCAATTCAATATTTATTTATAAAGCACATTTAAAAACAACCAAAATTGAACAAAGTGCTGTACAAAAAGCTAAATATTAACTACAGGAGATAAAAATACAAATGCTATGATAAAAAGAAAACAGTTCACAATGACCAAGGAATATTGAAGGCCAGAGAGAATAAGTATGTCTTTAGAGCAGACTTGAAGGCTGAAATAGAAGGGGCTAATCTGATATGGAGAGGTGGACTGTTCCAGAGTTTCGGACCGGCAATCACAAAGGCACAATCACCTCATTTTTTGAGTCTAGATCTAGGCACAGAGCGTAAACCAAGATCGCAAGATCTCAGAGTTCTAGAGGGAATATACGGATGAAGCAAATCGGTCAGATACTGAGGGGCCAAATTACTGAGGGCTTTGTAAACATACAATACAATTTTAAAATCGATTATGTACTTAACAGGAAGCCAGTGCATAGCGATTAAGGGTGTGTTCACACTTGTATTTCGGTTCTCTTGGTCCTCTTGGTCCGGACCAAAAAAGAAAATGATACATTTAGTCCTGGTTCACTTAGCGTTCACACTGGCATTTTTAACACCAAACCTAATGATACAACACAAAAGGCAACAGAAAAAAGTCACCACCTGATTTGACAGCTTTTATGATGTATATTTTGCGACGGAACTTGCCGAACATCCAAAACAATGCTGGCTGCTGGGCGAAATACGCTCGTTAGATTTATATATGTATATATGGTTGTATTTTTACCAACTGAGAACAAACGAAGAGCTAATAAAATGTGTAAAGGAGTCAAAACAGCAGCAGGAATTCCTCCGTTGCACACACAAACGAAGATATGCTGCAAGTACGGCTGACGGCGGTTCCGACGCCTGTACCGAACTGTAATGGGCAACATAGCTCTTATGAGAGGAACCAGGTATGCTTGAGGTCAGTATTAGGCAAATTACTTCCTGTTTTTGGCCCGTTTAGACGTCTTTGGTCCATGTTGCATTCATATATCAATCGAACCGCACCAGAGTTCGTTTGGAAGCGGACCGAGACCCACTATTCAGGTGGTCTCGGTCCGCTTGTTTTGTGCGCACCAAGGTTCGGACGGCAGCGTTTACACTTGTTCAAATGAACCACACTAACAGAGCAATCGCACCAGAGTTCGTTTTAATCGGGCCAAACCTGCCAAGTGTGAACACACCCTAAAATAGGTGTAACGGGCTCATACTTGTGAGTCCCCGTCAGAAGTCTGGCAGCTGCATTTTGCTCCAGCTGTAAACGGGAGACTGAGAGACACCGTAGTAAAGGGAGAGTAATCTAAACAAGATATTACAAAAGCGTGAATCACAGTTTGAAAGTTACTCATGGATAAAAAGGGTTTTACTTTAGTGAGAAGGCGAAGATGAAAAAAGCATGACTTTACAACAGTACTAATCTGCTTATCAAATTTTAGAATATTATCAAACAGAACACCCAGATTTTTATATGGGGCAAGAGAACCAAGGTCAAGGTCAACAACACAGTTTTCCTTAGGCCCAAATAAAATAATTTCAGTTTTATTTACATTTACATTAGGAAGTTACTTGAA
Source organism: Myxocyprinus asiaticus (assembly GCF_019703515.2). Lineage (NCBI taxonomy): Eukaryota > Metazoa > Chordata > Actinopteri > Cypriniformes > Catostomidae > Myxocyprinus > Myxocyprinus asiaticus. The sequence goes on from NC_059361.1 coordinate 37,357,636, forward strand.
AGCCATAGCTTGAGTTCTTTTAAACAGGCCATCAGTGGTTGTAAGGCATATTTATCATTATGTTTTAAGGGAAGATAGATTTGAGTATCATCAGTGTATAAATGAAAAGACACTCCGTACTTACTAAAAATAGAAGCCTGAGGGAACATATACAGGGAAAACAACACCGGACCAAGGATTGATCCCTGCGGGACTCCGTAATTGAGAGGTATGCTAGAGGAGGAGTGATGACCAATGCAAACAGTGAACCACCTATTAGTCAAATAGGATCAGTACCACTGTAATACTGTATCACAAAGGCCCACTGATATCTCCAGATGGGTCAACAGGACCTCATGGTCGACCAAATCAAACGTAGCACCCAGATCTAATAAGACTAAAGCCATGGATTTCCCAGAATCAGTCTTAATAAAGATATCACTTGAGACTTTTAAAAGAGCAGATTCAGTACTGTGTAAAGCTTTAAACACTGATTGAAATATTTCATGGATAGAGTTTACAGTCAAGTATGACTGTAATTGAATTAGTACAACTTTCTCGAGAATTTTTGAAATAAAAGGTATATTAGAAATAGGACAAAAATTGGACAGAGAGGAAGGATCGAGGTTTGTTTTTTTAAGATATGGTGACACCACAGCATATTTAGGACAGTTTGGGAAGGAACCAGTAGATATGCATTTGTTAATGACCAATAACAGGCCAGAAACGACCGTGTCAATGATTTGTCTAAGGAAAAGAGGCGGAATAACATCCTGGGGATATATAGTTGGCTTTAGGTGGCCAACAATTTCCCTACATAAGACCAAATCAATAGGCTCGAACTCAGACCAAGTGGAGGAGCATAATGGAACATCGGGCAAAGTATACACTGAATGAGATATCTGAAAGCTTAAAGTTGTAATCTTATCTACAAAAAAAAAAAAAAAAACTTTCCAAAATTTTTACAGAGAGAAATAGAAGACTCAGAAGAAGGATGCACAGGAGGATTTAAAACAGAATTAATGGTAGAAAAAAGAACTTGAGGTCTATGACAATTATTTGTGATAAGTTCAGAAAAGTATTTACATTTTGCAGCCTTTGCAGCTTTCTGAAACATATTGTAAGAGTTTCTGAAATTTCATAAGAAACCTGCAGTCTGTCCTTTTTCCATTTGCATTCAGCATGTCTGCATGTCTGTCTAAGGGAACGTGTAGTATCAGTATGCCAGGGCACTGGCACAGGCTTATGATTTTTGTACCTTAAAGGTGCGATGGAATTCATGATATCTGCACAGGAGGAATTAAAAAGATTAAGATGTTCATCGGCATCCAGGTTATGCAGAGTGGAGTCCATTTCCAGAGAGTTACATACTTCATGGTATGTTGCAAAAAAACTCTTCACTGGAGCGTTGAGTAAGAGTGCGAGATAAGCGTGCCAGAGTTGAATTTCTGAGGGTTCGGCCAGTAAGAGGGACAGAGAAAAGTACAGGCCTGTGGTCAGATAAAGTTTCACTACTGATTTCAGTATCAGAAATTGAAAATCCATGGGTTAAAATCAAATCTAGGGTGTGGTCATGAAAGTGCATGGGACTGGATACCCACTGAACAAAGTCAAATGACTCAATTAAATAAAAAAACTCTATAGAGGATGGTTTAGAAGCACAGCATACGTGAATATTGAAATCACCCAGCAGCAATATTTTTCATGCCTGGTAACTAGATCCCCCACCAATACAGCAAATTCACTTAGAAAGTCCTTGTTTTGCTGAGGTGGACGATATATTAGAGCTATAACAATGGAATTTACTAAGACTCAAAACTGTGATATAAGCCAGTAGGTAAAGATCGACAATGAAATGTGTCTTTAAAAACAGTCACAAGACCCCTACCACGGCCAGACGAACGCAGGGAGTTTAAAAAATTACAGCCGTGAGGCACCAGTTCCGAAAATGGATATAACTCGCCTTGTGAATCTAGTGCTTGTGAGGTAAAAAAGTTGTTTAGAATAAAAGTTTTGTTTACCAGAGACCAGAGACCGGGCGTAAATGAGAGCCATCTTCAACTGCGATGAAATTTTCTCAGGCTGTGTTTCACAGCAAGACTTCACCATTACCTTCCAAGGACCCAAAGACGGCAAACATTTAAGTTGCTAAAAAGCTCAACTGCGGTGCTCCTACCATTGGCTCAAAACATCCCTAAGCAGCACAAATGGGCTGTCCAGGTGCCAACTGTGGCATATTTCGAGCCTTATGACAGCAACCCGACTCTGCAAAGTAGCGCAAACATGCTGTACTGGTGCCACAACTGTGGTGTCATTCCTGCAAACGGCGCAAATGCACTGTCCAAGCACTGCATTCATGGGCTTGTTTTCCTCTTAGGGGCATAGCTCATAAATATATATATATTCACATCGCAAACCACAACCCTGCAAAGTTCTGTTCTCGGCAGCTCCTGCCATTCTAATGCAGTGTGGGCTTTTACATTCGGACGCAGTGTGAACCTATGCAATTTGGGCCACAGGTTCTCTCGTTCGATTGTAGTATGAGCTCTCCCGTTCGAGTGCAGTGGCGGTGCAGTAATCTTAAAAGCCTTTTAGCTTTTCCCGTTAACCTTCGCTTTGTCATTTCCTTTGCTCATGGTTGAAATGAGCCCAACACACAATAAGGTGTGCCTAAATGTGATAAAACCATGTGTGCCCTGTTTGATACTGCAGCCACAGTGCCCCACCAGATAATGTGCTGCAGCGCCCACCCACGCTCGATACTGCCGCAGCATTACCTACATACTCTTAATTATGCCGCAGCAGTATCCCTTTCACATTTTGATACTGCCGCAGCAGTGCCCTGCCATGACAAACGTAATAACGTTGTTTTCATAACTAACTTTTTGCTTTCCTCAAAGCTGCGTATAATATATTTATATATATATATATATATATATATATATATATTGTCTATTTTGTATTCTATATATACTTTTTTCTTTTCAATATTTATCTATTTTTTATTCAATTCTAATTATTTTTTAAAAGTCTTGTTGCTGTTTTTGTATTGTTGTGTACTGGAAGCTCCTGTCACCAAGACAAATTCCGTGTATGTGTAAGCATACTTGGCCATAAAGCTCATTCTGATTCTGATAAACATAATTGACACGTTTTCCATAACTAAACTTTGCTACAGGTGTTGATAAATCTAATAAAGTAATTTGTGCCCTACTCGATACCACAGCAACAGTGCCCCACCTGACACTGCCGCAACAGTGCCCAGCCATGACAAACGTAATAAAGTTGTATTCTTAACTAAACTTTTGCTTCCCTCAAAGCTGCATATAAACGTAATTGACATGTTTTCCATAACTAACCTTTTGCTTCCCTTACAGACGTATATAAAGGTAATACATTTACGTATTCCTAACTAACCATTTGCTCCCCCTACAGGTAAGTACAAAACTAATCTTTGCTTCATTTACAGATGTTGATAAATCTAATAAAGTCATTTGTGCCCCACCTGACACTGCCGCAACAGTGCCCCACTTATGCCAAATGTGTGTACACAGTTATTAATATTTTCTCCACAAGCACTTTCAATTCTTAAGTTCTACAGCAATGGAAAATCTACAGCAATGGAAAAAACCACAGTGCTCCCACAGGAGCCCCTTTACCATGCCCCCAAATACTCCATTGCAGCAACAGTACTCTAAACTCTGCTCCTGTAGGAGGCCCACTCACTCTACAGCCGCAGCAGCATTTTACCGTGCTTCCGCCGAAGCCCTTTGTCTTCGATTCTCAGCAGCTGCAGCGAGCATTACAGGAGATGGCGGTCACCACCTCCTCCTGTTCTTCTCAAAGCACCATATTTCCCCATCTATGTGTAGTCTATTGAGTGAGGCTACCTCTGCAAGCCAGCCAATCTCTAACCATCAATATCTTAAATGCCTTACTACCCTCTGCCGTTGTTACCATTTGGTAAACACAGCTTGCACATTTGACACCATGTTTATCCTAGACTTTTGGCTCTGCGTTGCTCAGAAATCACTGTCAATACACAGTTTTATCCCAACATCCATCCCACCTTCTCAGACCTGCAAATTATAAATAAACGAAACATCAGATACTTCATTAAACAAGCAAACAGATTAAGTTTAAAGGGGCATTCGATTTCATTTTCAACTTTCATCTAAGTCCCCTCTTGATCCGCTATTCGCCGATGATAACCATGCAGCTTCAAGATTCTGGTTCCATAAGCTCCTAAAATCGGTCCTCCTCCAATCTGGCATCTCAGCCAAACAACATATTCAATCTCATCGCTGGTCCTCAGATGCATATCACAGCTACACCAGATCCAATCGTTTTCACATCAGGAAAGCTCATAAATCACTAATCAGCTAATCCCCCTATCAGTATCACTGTCTCTATCACTCATGTCACCACCCACTGTCATCTCGATACATCCTACATGCATGCAAGCACATGCGTACACGTATGTATGTGCGTGGGTGTGCGTACATATATGTATGTGCATGCGTATATACAGTATGTGTGTATATATATTTAAATCAGAGTCCTACCATTCGAATTGCAGTAAGAGCCCTCCCGTTCGAATGCTGCATGAGCCCACCCATGTACACACAAACAGTGGGCTCTCCCTTTCGAAGCGCTGAGTGGGCTTTTCCGTACAGATGCAGAGTGGACCTGCGTTCGGATGCATGCTAGGCTTACCCGTTCGAATGCCACGAGCCAAAATAGAGCAGTCTCTCGTTCAAATCACCGCGTGAGCCCTCCCGTTCGAACGCAGCGTGAACCAACTCTCTCAATTTCCCCGTTCAAATGCTGCGAGGCCATCCACTTTTATGCTTATTGTAGGTCTCCCGTTCGAATCGCAGTGTAGCCTCCTCGATCAAATGCCACGCAAGCTCATCCACGTCTTTGTATCATGGGTTCTCCCCTCTGAGGCGATTGATGGGCTTTCTGTTTCAGACACAGAGTGGACCCTGTTCGAATGCATGCTGGGCTTTCCCGTTTTAATGCAGTGAGCTCTCTCTCTCTCTCTCTTTAGAGCAGTCTCCCACTCGAATCGCAGTGTGAGCCCTCCCTTTCAAATGCAGCACGACCAACTCTCGTTCTCACTTTCCACATTCGATTGCTTGCTGGGCTTACCTGTTCGAATGCCATGACCTCTCTCTCTCTATAGAGCAGTCTCCCATTCGAATCGCAGCGTGAGCCCTCCCTTTCGAACGCAACGCAAGCCAACTTTCGTTCTCACCTTCCCTGTGCGAATGCCATGACCCCATCCACTTCCGTGAGGAGTGGAGGTCTCCCGTTGAATCGCAACGTGGCCCCTCTCGACCAGCCATCGTACAAGAAAGTATCTTCAAACAAACGTGGGGGGTAATCAGGACTCGAGCTCAGTCTCGAGCTCCGAGCCCTCCAGTATACGGACAGCAAGCCAAATACAGTGGTGGCCAAAAATATTGGCATTCTTGGTAAACATGAGAAAAGGAGGCTGTGAAAAAACATCTGCATTGTTTATCCTCTTGATCTTTTATTCAAAAAATTCACAAAAATCTATCCTTTAATTGAAGTAAAACAATTGAAAGAGGGGAAATATCTCATTATTAAATAAATATTTTTCTCCAAAATATGTTGGCCACAATTATTGACACCCCTAGACTAGGAACATGAAATTGTTCAGCCATGACTTCCTGTTTCACAGGGGTATAAATATGAGGTAACACACAAGCCAAATTCCCCTAATCATCAATCATAGAGGGTAAGACTAAATAATATAGTTCTGATGTGCGGCAAAAGGTTGTTGAGCATCACAAAATGGAAAGTGGCTATAAGAAAATAGGAAAAATATTTCCACCATCAGGGCAATAATTAAGAAGTTCCAATCAAATCTTAAGAATCGGCCTGGAAGAGGACGTGTGTCTATATTTTCTCCACACATAGTGAGGAATATGGTTCAAGTGGCCAAAGAATCTCCAAGGATCACAGCTGGAGAATTGCAGAAATTAGTTGGGTCTTGGGGTCAGAAAGTCTAAATATATATAAGACATCACCTACATCACCACAAGTTGTTTTGGAGGGTTTCAAGAAAAAAAGCCTCTGCTCTCATCCAACAACAAACTCGAGCATCTTCAGTTTGCAAGACACTACTGGAACTTCAAATGGGACTGGGTGCTATGGTCAGATGAAACAAAAAAGAGCTTTTTGACAGCAAACACCAGAGATGGTTTTGGCACACAGAGATGAAGAACTACCCAATGCCCACGGTTAAATATTTTGTTGGAACTTTAATGCTGTGTGGCTGTTTTTCTGCCAGAGGTCCTGGACATCTTGTTCAGATACATGGCATCATGGACTCTATTGTATACCAACAGATAAAAAATCTAAACCTGACTGCCTCTGCCAGAAAGCTTACAATGGGCCCTGGTTGGATCTTCCAGCAGGACATTGATCCAAAACAAACATAAAAATCAACACAAAAATGGTTCACTGACCACAAAATCAAGGTTCTGCCATGGTCATCCCAGTCCCCTGACCTGAACCCCATAGAAAACCTGTGTGGTGAACTGAAGAGGAGAGCACCAGCATGGAACTCAGAATTTGAAGGATCTGGAGAGATTCTGTATGGAGGAATGGTCTCAGATCCCTTGCCATGTGTTCTCCAACCTCATTAAGCATTATAGGATAAGACTCAGAACTGTTATCTTGGCAAAGGGAGGTTGCAAAAAGTATTGAAAGAGCGGCAATAATTATGGCCAATGCGTTTTGGAGAAAAATATTTATTTAATAATGATATATTTCCCCTCTTTCAATTGTTTTACTTCAATTAAAGGTTCGATTTTTGTGAATTGTTTGAATGAAAGATCAAAAGGATAAACAATGCAGATTTTTTTTCACGGCCTTCTTTTCTCATATTTTCTCACTCTACGTTTACTGCTTCAACACAATATTACATTAACATACGCACTACTGAACATGCCACTGTCCAAATCACTGAGATCACATATTATTCCCCATTCTGATGGTTGATGTGAACATTATCTGAAGCTCCTGACCCGTATTTGCATCATTTTATGCACTGCACTGCTGCCACACGATTGGCTAATTAGATAATCGCATGGATCGATGGTGCCAAATGGGCTGGTTTGAGTATTTCTGTAACTGCTGATCTCCTGGGATTTTCACACAGAACAGTCTCTAGAATTTACTCAGAATGGTGCCAAAAAAACAAAAAACAAAAAAACAAAAAAACATCCAGTGAGTGGCGGTTCTGTGGACGGAAACACCTTGTTGATGAGAGAGGTCAACAGAGAATGGCCAGACTGGTTCAAACTCTACAGTAACTCAGATAACCGCTCTGTACAATTGTGGTGAGAAGAATAGCATCTCAGAAACTATTCTGAGATGCGGGTTGGCACTGTTTTGGAGGCATGAGGGGGGCCTACACAATATTAGGCAGGTGGTTTTAATGTTGTGGCTGATCGGTGTATATATATTTGTATTTAAGTATCTGAGAATTGTTGTCCACTTCTCTCCTATATTTCTTATTTAAAGTCTGTCCAGTGTCAAATGCCACATTCATTGTTAGAGCAATCTTATAGGTTTTTATTTAATTAAAATCTTTTCTGATTATATTGAGTAATTCAGGGCAATATTATAATAAAGTGATTCATGGCAATGTCTTAATGGAGTGACTGAAGATTATATAATACACTGATTCGGGGCAATAGCATAATGGAGTGATGCTGAATGATACAGTGATGTCATAGAAAAGTGATTTGGAGCTGTCATAATGAAGTGTATCAGGGTGATATCATAATGAAGTGAATCAGGGTGATATCATAATGGAGTAAATCAGGGTGATATCATAATGGAGTGAATTAGGGTGGTATCATAATGAAGTGAATTAGGGTGATATCATAATAGAAAGAATCAGATTGATATCATAATAGAGTGAATCAGGGTGATATAATACAGTAAATCAGGGTGATGTTATAATAGAGTGAATCAGAGTGATATCATCATAGAGTGAATCAGGGTGATATAATGCAGTAAATTAGGGTGATGCCATAATAGAGTGAATCAGTGGGATGTCATTATAGAGTGAATCAGGGTGATATCATAATAAAGTGATTCAGGACGGTTCAACCCTTTTGCATGTGAGTTTCTCCTGTACTGATGGATCCCCCAGTGTGAGTTCTTTAATGTGCGCTGTAAAAAAAAAAAAAAAAATGTCACCGTACACTTCAGAGCAGATGCACTGGAGGACAGATTAAATATTATCAAACATATAATGTGGGTTTTAGATGTTTATATTGATGATTGATTATTATAAATAAGATGCAACCGTGAACATGATTGCTGAATATGTGTGCTGCCATGTTTTTTTTTTACATTGTAATTCAGCATGGGATTCTAAGTTTGTCATAGCATAGAAGCATGGAAGTTTCTAAAAACCGGAAATGGTTAGAAGGAGTGACGGATGGAATGGGAGAAGGCTCGGGTGGACTGACTAGTTTATATACAGTATATTCTTTTTTTTTTTTTATGTCAGAAAACATCGCCGCAGCTCGCACAGTAAAATCTTTATACTTTGATTTGGTGTTTATTTGAATGTTTGTAACATAAAAATAAAGATATTGTGAAGTTGAAAAGACTATTTGAGCAGCTGATTTATTATGACATCCGTTTCAGTCCCTCTTTGCTGGTAAACAGCAGCATGAATGCAGATTGCACCGGTTTGAACATACGCATCTGAGACCAGCCTAATGTAATCACACCGGTTTGATCGTACACGCGAAGAGGTTAATAATAGAGTGATTCAAGATGATATAATAATAGAGTGATTCAGGGTGATATTATAATGGTCTGATTCAGGTGATACTACAAAGGACTTAGTCAGGGTGATATGGCAGTAAAATGATACTGAGTATTGTTGCAGTGCAATGATGGGACACTATTTGGATGTTGAGCTTATATCCTTTGGCAGCTCAGTAGCCCTAAAGAATTATGTTTGATTTCTCAGTAAAGATGGGAACACCAGCCAAATCCTTGCTGCATTTGAGCAAGATCTTTGGGAAAATGTAATGCAAAAGCACATGCACATGCACATGCACACACACGCACACACGCACGCACACGCACACACACACACACACGCACACACACCTTCACATCTCATGCCTTACATTGTGCTTATTTGTTGCTTATTTATTTACTTAATTTAATATTTTTATTATTATTAAATAGATGATTGAATGGAATTACATCTCTTTTTATTTAGAATTTTTGAAGAGTGCCTATAAGTAAAAGGTATCGATTTATGCTATAACGAAAACGGCTTCTTGCAGTATTAATTATGTAACATAATAATGTGAAATTCTGTGACCTTAGAGATATTTTTATGCTATGGTAAGAAACATTTCTGTGACATTTGGTATTTCCTTGAAAAGCATGTTGCACTTCATCCAGTCTTATCTACAACATTCCCTCTGTTCCTCAGATCTGTCTGGTAGTGCAGACAACACTTTAGCTCTGGCTCCCCTTTGACAGATTATGGAGTTGAAAAACCGATGAAGCCCCCAAATACTCAATGCAAGCTCAAGCAAATCCCAGACTGCTTGCAATGAGTTGTTAGTGAAGAGCTGAGTGTGTCTCTGCAGTAAAAGAAAAAAAAAAAAAAAGGAAAAGCGGCAGAAGAGTATTAGTAGAGGAATTTTAATCCCTAAACTATGTTCATATACATACTTGTCCCTCACCTGAACTGACATCAATGAACAGTTTAGAGCTTTTTCACATTCTGGATGAATTTCACAAAACATGTTAAGAAAATGTCTCTGAATAAATAAGAAATAATGATAATACTTTACAATAAGGTTCCATTTGTTAACCTTAGTTAATGCATTTGGTATTATGAATTAACAATGAAAAAACATTTTAAAAATATATTTTTACAGCATTTATCATGTTAGTTATTTATGTTTTTATTTTATTTATTTTATTTATGTTTAAATATTTATTTATGTTAGTTAATAAAAATACAATTGTTCAGTGTGAGTTCATGTTAGTTAGTGCATTTACTAATGTTAACAAACACAACTTTTGATTTCCAAAATGTATTACTATATGTTGAAATTAACATTAACCAAGATTAATAAATGCTGTAAAAGTATTGATAATTGTTAGTTAATGTTAACTTATGTTGTTTACTAATGTTAACAAGTGGAACCTTATTGTAAAGTGTTAACAAAATTATATTTTTGATAAAGAAAATTCATTCTACATTCTGGGCCATTAAGATTTTCATTTTAACATTGATTTCAGGATAATTAAGCACACATTGCCCGTCGATTCTCATTATCTTAATGCGTCCAGGCATTTTTACTTTTACTATTCCCATAATTTTCAATGATGATTTTCATTACAGCAATATCATAATTTTGTAAGAAGTATAAAGGCACCACAAAGGTACCACAAAGGTACCATAACAAATCCTACCATGATGATTTTAATAATACATAAGTTTTCTTACGATGATGAGTACATGATAATCTTTTTTTGCATTAGCGTTACGAGGTTAATTGCCATGCAAATAATGTCACAATGCAAAATAATTAAACAAACATATTAATATATCTTAATCATGGCTGGCTGGCTTTTCCTATATGCATGATATAATTTATTTTTTGTTTCTTTTGACTGAGATTCACCCATATGGGTTATATTTCATGTATCATAAACTGGTATGAGTTGGATAGAGATTCTGTTTTCTGTTTTTCACAATTACATAAATGTACTTACAGGGTACAGGGTGCAATATTTCTATTTGCAGGCCAATTCAGCATCCCCTCCTCAGCACAGAGAAATGATAAATTATATGAAATGCACCATTTTAACGGTTCACTCTGAGGAGCATTCCTCCCTATTTTTAGATAGATTGGCTTCTCCCCTCCTTTTTTTCCCCTCACTCTCTCTCCTAGCCCACCTCATAAGTTCCACTACAGTATCCTGCTGAGCTCCATTTTAAAAATCATTTAGGCCTATCTTTCATGCGCACTCCCAGCCTCTGTCAATCTACCACAATCCTACATTTCCCATTCAGTGTACACATAATACACTCCTTCTCCAACTAGTTTGCGTCTCCTCCATCCTAAAGCTTTCAATTTTCTACTTGAGTGCGGTGTTGTTTCTCTGTTGTGTTGTTTCCCTGCTAGCTGGCTCTTTAGCTTGTGTTCAGATTGCTATAAGCTTTGTCTGAGACCACTCTCAAATCTTCATTAGGACTGCATCCCACTTGCAGATGCATTGTGCTGGAGGAATATAAAATCTTGCACAGGTGACAATGAGTATTTATTCAGCTTTTGAATACTGGAAAGATAGTTGACCTTACGACATTACGTATGACACATTATAACATTATGACCTCATGACTCACCCTCATGTTGTTCCAAATAGGTATGACTTTCTTTCTTCTGTAGAACACAAGATAAAAATGTATGAACAATGTTTAAGCTGCTCTTTTTTCTTCATACAATCGAAGTTAATGGTGACTGAGGCTGTCAGTCTATAACGTTCTGCCTAACATTTTGTGATTCACAGAAGAAAAAAAGTCATACAGGTTTAAACATACATGAGGGTGACTAAATGATGACAAAATGTAAATTTTTGGGTGAACTATTCCTTTAAAGGGATCAATATATTGAAAAGTGATATGAAAATATAAGTGAGAAGCAGGTCAATATTTATGTAATTTTTTTACTATAAATCTCCACTTTTACATCTGACTTAAATATTGATCTGTTTCTCACCCACACCTGTCATATCACTTTTGAAGATATTGATTTAACCACTTGAGTCTTATGGATTGCTTTTATGCTGGTTTTATCTGCTTTTTGAACCTTCCTATTTCTGGACACCATTCACTTGTATTGAAAGGACCAACAGAGCAGAGATATTTTTCTAAAAATCGTTGTTTGTGTTTGTGAGACAACTCAATAACAGGAAGGAAGTAGACACAGGGAAGCGGGGTTTCTTCTGGCACATGTAAGATTTTTAATTGGCCACTTCAAGGTTTGTCAGATTCACAGCAGGTAGTCAAACAAACACATCAGCTTCACAGGAACGTAATAACCTCAACACATCAGCTTCACACACATAACAGATTAAACCGCTTCAGCTTCGGGTACACCGTGGTCATTCTTGTGCCAGACTCGCTCACTCTGCTGCTGGTGCCATGGCTGGTTATATGCCGCTCTCCCCATGCTCACTGGAATTAGAGACAGGTGTTAAACATAATCTAGCTCAGGTGCAAGTGCCCTTACCGCTTTCTCTCTCTCTGGACGGACGCTTGACCACGCCCCCACTGCCACAGTGTTCTGCAGAAGAAAGAAAGTCATACACATCTAGGATGGCATGAGGGTGAGTAAATGATGAGAGAATTTTCGTTTTTGGGTGAACTAACCCTTGAAGTATTCCATTAGAGGGGAAAATTGAAGAATGTACAACACGTCAACACAACATTCAACATGGCTGTCAAAAAAAAAAAAAAAAAAAAAAAAAAAAAAACACCATAAAAGCATGATAAAAGTAATACATAAGAATCTTTGGCTATTTTCCAAGTCTTCTGAAGCCATTCAATAGCCTTGTGTGAGCAACCGATGAAAATATAACTCATTATTCACTGAAAATCCACTACAACTCTCATATCTCATTCTCCAGTTCACATTTTTGAACTAATGCAACATGTTCAATTCAGACACACATAACAAGCAGTAGCATTTTGCCATCAAAGCTAGCACGGTGGATCTACGCAGCATTTTTGTGATTCCAAAGCTTTGTCATGGGGAAGATTATAAGTGATTATTAAACAGCTTTCTTGAATACTCAATTCTGATCGGTCAATGGCACCATTTACCGGTCTGATATTTGTAAGTAACCGCACATCCACTTATCAGACTACTCATCTGGATATTATAAGCCATCTTTTCTGCTTTTCGGATCACTGTGCGATCTCTACAATAAGATAATACAATTATTTCATTTCAGATCAATGTCCATTTATTTATTTATTTGGCAAGCAGTCTTGTTCTAAGATGCATAATGAACAGTCAGATGTACTTTTATTACAAAATAAACACCAACAGAACTCTGATGCAAACTGGGGGTGGATTTCAGCTGTTCAGCAATTCACTTCATCTCACATAATTACATAATTTCAACACAAATAAATGTCCTATGTCCATTTATTTATTTGTTTGGCATGTAGTCTTATAATAAGCTGGATAATGAGCAATCAGATGGTCATTTTCACAAAATAAACACCAACAGAACTCTGACGCAAACACGAGGTGGAATTCAGCTGTTCAGCGATCATTTTTTTCATCCCACATAATTACATGATTTAAACCCAAATCAATATTGTATGTCCATGTATTAATTTATTTGGTTAGTAGCCATGTAATAAGCGGGATAATGTACAGTCAGCCAGTTGTTATCACAAAATAAACCCCAACCAGCTGACTGTACAGTATCCCTTACAGAACAACTTACATTTTGGTCTGTGCTTTGTAGGATATTAGATGCAGAAGAGCGAACAATTGCTGCAATATGACTTGAATCTAGAAAACCCAACCTTTTAATCCTGGAATTCCTCAAGGTCATAAATTAAAAGATTCAGCTCACTAGGCACCAAGAAGCCTAGCTGAAGCTCATATTCAGCTCACAGCTGAAGGCCAATAAAATGAACAACAGAGGCCATTGGTCAGAGGCCTCTCAACCCATGGGATGGTGACATGGAGCAGACTCAGCATGACCTTCTGAACTTCCACACAGAGCTAAAGCAGGCTTTCTTTGAAACGTTTCCTTGTTAAAGCCCCTCGTGTTTGCACGATCCTAATATGAAGACATCTCATCTTAATCCATGAACATTGCACACAAAGTCACTGTACTTCACTGAGTTAACCCTCTAAAATGTACAGAATGCATTTGGACCCAAAATGTACACATTTGCTAAATAATTCTGAAAATTACTTTGACCTGTGATTGCTTTTATAACTGACAAATTAATTATTATAGCCTGATGTACCTTTTAAAATATGTGTAGTGATTTGTAATCACTTATTACTGACAAATCGATGATTATAATCTTCTTCTGTTATTCATGTCATTTTTAATAAGAATGGTAACTATTCAGGATAAATCACCTCATGTTTACTATCGTTTAAATCCTTTCTGTGTTTCAGGAATGTTTATGTTAATATATTTTTTATATATTTAGTTGTATCCAAGATATAGAAGTTCATGATTAAAACATGCACTATTATGAGTGGGAAGTTTGTAAGAATCCTCCATACAAAGGATTGTAAATCTACTTTGAAAAGGACAGACCAGTTGACCATGTGGCTCTGAAAAGCAACTTCTGATTGGCTCAGGACACCTTTGGGTTGTGGCCAGTTTCAGCTCAAAAGTTTCCTACCAAGGAAGAACTCTCTCGGTCTCCTCTCTTCTTCGGCTGTCTTGCTTCTTCCACTTACTCTGCAGTTCCTCTGCGTTCTTGCCCTCGAGGCTTGCATCCTCCATGCCATGTAGAGTCCAAGGAAACTTGGGACCCAAAGTCCCGAGGAAGCCTCTCACTCTCTGCTCTACGGTTCACACACCCAACGAGTGTTGTGAGTCTTCCTTACGGAAGGCCTTGCTTCAAAGCCCACCTCATCATCCATCGAGACAACAACTATCCATGGTCATAACAGAGTCCAAGACATCGACGGAAAGAACTTTCTTCAAACGCCAAAGAACCAAGCAACACAAGGAAACATAACGCAAGGAAACGCAATGACATGCAAGTACATCTCCAGACTTTTGCTCAAAGTGCTGTTGTATTAGTTAAATACTTTGGGTAATCCGAATGAAAATCGATTTAGACTCAAAGAAGGATAAATGTTTCTTAAGGCATTGTCTACAGATTCCATAAAGTTCATTTTCTCTGTATTGATCATTTATTTCACATTCTGTCACTTTACTCACCAACCTGTTTCATGTTGTATGTGTTAGATTAGTTTATGTTTAGAATAGCAATAAAGTTTGTTTGTATTCAAAGATAATTTGACTGTGGTATATTTTGATAAATAATCTCATCCCTGTTTTTAAAAGATCTTTGCTTCAAAGCTATACCTAAAATATATGTGATATTATTTTCAATAAGCCATGAGAATAATATTACTCCAATAAGTGAATTAATCATAATTCCCTTATTAAAGCGAATTCCTTACAATAGAAATTGTGAGCAGATACAATGAGACGTTGTATTATGATTTTAATGGTGGAGAATTTTATTCACACAAATAATCTAATTATTTGTCATTTATCTTTCTTATAATGGTTGTCGAACGCGACTAATTCCATTATAAATTTCCTTACATAATAATGATGTAGAATAAGGACAGTTTAAATTAATTCCTAACACACATACTGTTCCCACATATAATGGCACTTTTTCATACCACAGTCTCCTTAAGATGATTCGCTTATGTGTTCCTCTTTTGTAAGTCACTTTGGATAAAAGCGTCTGCCAAATTAATAAATGTAAATGTAAATGTAAATAATGGTGGAGAACAGAGAACAGAGAAACAGAACAGAGAAACTAGTCTAAAGGTCCGCATCTGTGACATATATATTATGCGCTGGTTTGTTGTCATGACAACGAGAAACAAGAGATTTACCTACGTTATAAGTTAAACGCTGCCTTTAGCGCTCAGGAAAAGATCACGGAAATTGAACTGAACTATCTGATGAATCAAACCCAGACACACTTTATGGAATAAAGTTCCAGTTAAACTAAGACACCACAAAAGGAGTTTAAAATTTCCCCTGCCAGGACAAAGAAATCTCCTTGCAGTGCGGTAAGGAAAAGATACGAGCAATGTTCCTCTATCTCATTCTAAATGGCCTTATTTAATAGCTACATTGATGACATTGCGATGTTCCAGTGTATTCAACTAGTCTATCTTAACTGTCTGTGGTGTAATCATTGAAGTAGATGTTCACATTTTTGTGTCTGCTCACTGAGCGAATTTGAAAATAACTTGTGTAATGTGCATCATTGTCTGAGTGTAATTTTGAACGGGAGTGTAAATGTTTGATCACGCTAGAGTATTTGCAGTAAATCTGTTTAACATCAGTGGACAGACCCTGTTGTATATCCAGAAACTGACACAAAATCCGCTCTGATCAAATTACTTTGTTGTTCAAATATCTGCAGTAAACCTGCCGCTGAAATATAGACTAATCTCGCTCCGAATTAGTTGAAAGTATAAGCGCCACTCTGTAAAACAATTACAACCTGCAATCTGCCAACGCCATATTGTCAACATAGCACAGCATAGCTAAGCTAATAGCATAGCACAGCACAGCTAAACTAACAAGTTAGTGGACTTTCATTGAAAGCCTATAATAAACCTAGCACCAAAAGCTAGCAGTTAGCATCCAGTGGCCTGTTACAGTTAAATACAGATTGTGTTTGAACAAACTTTAAACAATCTAATCCTTTATCCTCTCAAACTTTAAACACACTTTTGTCTCTCTTCTGCATTTTATTCAGTTTTCTTCTTCTCCATTATCTCATAACACAAATTACTGTCTCTCAATGAGCAATTGAGTTGAAGTTAATTTAAGCTGACTTTGGAGATGCGATTAAAATGGACCTTTTCTTCACGTTTCATTAATTTCCACTTTTATCAATTTCTTATCATAGCCGAACTACTTGATGATAAGTCTGAAACAGTGTAAGTTTACAGAACTTATGGCTGCCTCTCATTCTTATTATCTGCCTCCCATAAGTTTCCAGCTTATTTTTAATGACTTATCGGCTGTTGTGTTTTGGGCACTGAGCTGATTCTGTTCTATGTGGAGGACCTCCACTGGACATCATCGACTCAATCTCCTGGCTAAACAGAATAAGACTTCCCCATTGTGGAATTTTAAATTGATAAAATCCCTCCAATAAAATGTTTCTGTTATACAATCATGATCAACGAGCAGAAACCTCAATCAGAATCCCTGATAATCCTATTAAGCATAAAAACAGAACATTTATTGGTGGATTTTGTTCATTTAGTCTGGGTTATTTTCCATTTTATTTTCAATTCCCTGTCTCCCTCTAACTTTTCTCTCCCTACTGTTTACAGTCTGGAGACAAAGCCTGTCAAACCACAGATAATTCTGGTTAAAATATTTGTCATCAATATGAGTCATCTTAAAATGTCAAATGATTAACCAAATTTTGACTGTTCTCCCTAGTCTAACCTCACACAACTACTTTCTTTGTGTTTATCAACGCAATCCAAATTCCGGCATCCAAGCGCAGCCACGTCCGGAAGTAATTTGCAGAGAGAAGCACCAGGTAACCATCACCACCCCCCAAGCGTGCCTTCTGTGGTTAGCAGTTCAACTGTACCACATAAACAGGTATATGGTGTCAATCCTGCCAGATTGAAAAAAGAAAACAAATCATTTAATTACACTTCACTAGTTGCTCACATTCACTGAAAACAACATTTAGCTGTTACTACTCTTCACTTGTGTCCCCACACACTGAAGCCAACACCTAGCTGTAACACTACACCTAGGCCCTTAACCCCGTGCAGATCTGTGTCAGCTCTCTCTCCCTAGTCTTCCACTACAGTGTGCCAAAATGTGGCTGAAGACTGACCCCACGGCCCACTGGAAAGACTTGAAGGTGATACTGAGTGACATGCTCGAAAAATTCACCAACTACCTGGCCCATAACCTCATAGGCCAGATGAAACCGAGTGACAAGAACACCACCCATCTGACACAGGAAGTAAACGACCTAAAGCTGCAGTCCACAAAGACCCAAAAGGTGCTAACGCATGCCATGTGCCACATAGACCAGCTAGAAGCTGAAGCTCAAGAACGACGCAAGGTGTCCAAACAACTGGAACAAGCATCAACGAGAGAAACTGAATGGCCCCAGGAAGCCCTGACAGCTGCCAAGCACAGAGAGCAGCAGGCTAAAGCCGCCCAAGAGGACCTGGAAAAGAAACTCCAGTACACTAAAGCGCAACTGGAAAAGGCCATGTTTGATTTGAAAGATATGAACTCTCAAAACAAATCCTTGGAAGGCCATCTGGAAATGCCCAGAACTGAAATTGAAACCCTGACCCAACAACTTGACCTCACCAAAGATGAGTTTGACATGGTCAGAGATGAACTGAAAAACTCTTACGAGTTAAGGCGACAGTTTAAGATGGGCAGGAATCAAAAGCTTCCTACAACCAAAAGCTTCCACATGATGAGAGACATGAGGGCCCGCAGCACAAAACCTCAGTGGCCCTCCTCCAAGAACCCCACTCCAACAGCAGTGAAAGGGTAAACATCCCAACGAACCTTGAAGCAGCACGTGGAATGGATTTTAAAGACCTCGACAAGCTGGCAAGGAACATTGAAAAGTTCACACCAAATCCTGCTGAGGGTCACAAGATCCATGCTTACCTGTGTGACATAGACTTCCACCTGAATATGAGGCCTCAGATGACTAACAGAGACACTTTATACCTACTATGGATAACATCCAGTCATGAGGTACAAAGTTTTCCTGACAGACAGTCAAACCACACAAAGTCTAACTACCAACTTCTGAGAGAGCCCCTGATTAAAGAATATTCAGACCCAGAATCTGAGCAAGAACTGTTTACCGCCCTGAACATCAAACAGGGACGGAAAGAAACCATACAATCCTACTACCATAGACTACGGCAAGACTACTTCCAGTCTCTGAATGCATCCAAAGTTTAGCTATCATCTAGGAGTCACAGCCTGTTCTCGTACGATGACAGTTCAACAACTGCATGACTTAGCACATAAGGCTTATGTTAAACAAAGAATGGCCTCAAAAAAGACCAACAAGGCATTGTCAGTCTCAAGCTTTACCTCTCAAAACCAAGGGCTGGCATCAGAAGATATGTGGCAACACAGCAAAGCCAGGTTCTTCAGCACAGAGTGGAGTAAACCACATGGCATTCAAAAGCCATCTCAACACTGTGCAGACAGACACATAATCTTTAATCTTGTGTTATTCATGTCATTTTAACTAAGAATGGTAACTATTCAGGATAAAACACCTCATGTTTACTATCGTTTAAATCCTTTCTGCATTTCAGGAATGCTTATGTTCATTAATTTTTGATATATTTAGTTTTATCCAAGATATAAAAGTTCATGATACATGCACTATTATGAGTGGGAAGTTTGTAAGAATCCTCCACACAAAGGATTGTAAATCAGCTTTGAAAAGGACAGACCAGTTGACCATGTGATTCTGAAAAGCAACTTCTGATTGGCTCAGGACACTTTTGGGGTGTGGCCAATTTCAGCTCCTAGGAAGAACTCTCTCGGTCTCCTCTCTTCTCCGGCTCTCTTGCTTCTTCCACTTCCTCTGCAGTTCCTCCGCACTCTTGCCCTCATGGCTTGCAGCCTCCGTGCCATGTAGAGTCCAAGGAAACTTGGGAGCCGAAGTCCTGAGGAAGCCTCTCACTCTCTGCTCTACAGTTCACACACCTAACAGGAGTCACGAGTCTTCTTTGTGGAAGGCCTCGCTTCAAAGCCCACCTCATCATCCATCGAGACAACAACTATCCATGGTCATAACAGTCCAAGACATCGACGGAACGAACTTTCTTCAAATGCCAAAGAACCAAGCAACACAATGAAATGCAACACTAGTACATCTCCAGACTTTTGCTCAAAGTGCTGATGTATTAGTTAAATACTTTGGGTAATCCGACTGAAAATCGATTTAGACTCAAAGAAGGATAAGTGGTTCTTAAGGCATTGTCTACAGACTCCACAAAGTTCATTTTC
The DNA here is from genome assembly GCF_019703515.2 of Myxocyprinus asiaticus. Classification (NCBI taxonomy): domain Eukaryota; kingdom Metazoa; phylum Chordata; class Actinopteri; order Cypriniformes; family Catostomidae; genus Myxocyprinus; species Myxocyprinus asiaticus. The sequence goes on from NC_059361.1 coordinate 37,377,496, forward strand.
TCTGTATTGATCATTATTTCACATTCTGTCACTTTACCTGTTTCATTGTGTATGTGTTAGATTAGTTTATGTTTAGAATAGCAATACAGTTTGTTTGTATTCAAAGATAATTTGACTGTGGTATATTTTGATAAATATTCTCATCCCTGTTTTGAAAAGATCTTTGATTCAAAGCATAAACCTAAAATATGTGTGATATTATTTTCAATAAGCCATGAGAATAATATTACTCCAATAAGTGAATTAATCATAACTCCCTTATTAAAGCGAATTCCTTACAATAGAATATGTGAGCGGATACAATGAGATGTTGTATTATGATTTTAATGGTGGATAATTTTATTCATACAAATAATCTAATTATCTGTCATTTTCTTATAATGGTTTTCGAACGTGACTAATTCCATTATACATTTCCTTCCATAATAATGAGGTAGAATAAGGACAGTTTAAATTAATTCCTAACACACATACTGTTCCCACATCTTCATTCAAAGCAATCGTACGGCCTTTTTGGAGGTTGAAAGATGTGGTCATTATGAACCATCGATATATGGATATAAGCAGCATAGTCATTCTTCAAAATACCTCCTTTTTGGGTTCCATTGGGGGAGAAATTTCCATTTATTAAAAAGTAATTTTCAACTTGTGAGATGTGAACAGAATGGTGACAATTAGATTGTAAGCCACTTAAAACAGTCAACATATCCACTATATATATATATATATATGAAATGACAGTGCTGTCAAGATTGAAAACAAAAGAGAGTGCTTTGAAAGCTTTTCTCTAAAAACACTTCCGTTATCTGCAACCTCAAATAGAATCTAATTTGAACATTTGAGTTAAAAAAAAGGCTTGTGTTTTTCTCATGGTTGCTGCTCTTTCTTTGAATTAACTGTCATTTGTTCTCTTTAGTGCTACTGCAGTAAAACTGTCTCAAAAGACAGATGTTTAAGTGATGTGCGTACAAGGATGAGAAACAAGCCATTACAGGCCTGCCCTGCACCCCGTGGCTTAACATATAAAAGATGATCACTGCCATAGCTATGGCAGAGCCAAAGAGAGTCAAAACACTGCAGAGCCACGTGAATGCAAGCAAGTGGAGTTAATATGAAAAATATACATATATTCAGACCGGTGTGTGAGAGAGAGACTTTAGTGAAGGAAAGAGAGCTAGAGAGTTTGTAGATAGTGTGTGTTTTGGATGTCTGAGTTCATTCATGCTTCAGTAAATAGCAGGACATTTTCTGTCTCACTGGCTGCCAGTGTGTTTGTATTATGTAACCCACCACAAGTGGCACTCCTGAGCTCTAGATCTAACAACCAGCTACAAAACTGATCATTCATGGCTCTGAAATACATCTCATATCCTGTTTCACAACTGCTGTAATTAGTATGTATTTAACACTATTTTTAGTACAGTAAATGTATTTTAAGTCTGTCACACAAAAGAACTGATATGATGAAGGCATTTCTCATGACTAATAATCTAGCTGTTACAAAACCTAGAGAGTTTTCTTGTTTCCAACATAGGCAGCTACGTTCTAACGAGCATCCTAGCTGTCATAAAACCTCATTAGTGATCGATTTAGAATGTTCTACATAAACTTGAATATTCCTTTAAAACCTTTTAGAACCTGTGTGTTGGGAGGGTGGCTATCATGCCTCAAGATACTGTTTAGGTAGGCAGCTCACTTGGTTTTAGAGCAGAATTTATGTCTTGTCTGCATCTGAGAAAAATAATAAAGCTGTTTGAGCATAAACACATTTTAGAGACAAGCATAAATGCACTTAACTGAACTAGTTCAATCAGGTTGAAAACATGCTCTGTCATGTGTATTTTGTTGATTCATGTCTTTTATTTTGAAAAGTTTAGTTCCTGTTCCCTTGTCATGTGATTTCATGTTTTCCCTTCATGTTCATGTGTCATGTTTTCATTGGTTTATGTTCTCCCATGTCTTGTATTTAAGCCCTCATGTTTTCCATTGTCCTTTGACAAGTATTGAATGTAATTTTGTAGGCAAGCCATAGTCAAGTCCATGTCCATGTTCATGTTTTCTTTCACGTTTATAGTTAGGGTTTTTTGGATTATCACATTTGTAAATAAACTGCACTTGGGTTCTCTCTACACTTCGTCATTGCCTTCGTCACTGACATTGCCAGCAGCCTTCGTTACATGCTCTCTGGAAATATTTAGCTGTTTTGTATGTCTTATGCTTTTTTGTGGGTTGCAGAAAAGAACATCCACATCCTAAACAGCTGCAGCAATTATATTAATTCAGACAAGTGAAGACTTCATAGCCTTAAAAGGTTAGTTCACCCAAAAATGAAAATTATCTCATAATTTACTCACCTTCATGCCATTCCAGACAAACAAAGATTTTTAGAAGAATATCTCTGCTCTGTAAGTACATACAATGCAAGTGAATGAACAAAAAGCACAGACAGTCATAGTAAGAGTAATCCAATTGACTCTAGTGGTTTAATATATGTCTTCTGAAGTGATGCAATCACTTTGGGAGAGAAACAGATCAACATTTCAATCATTTTTTACTATAAATCTTCACTCTCACTTTCAGAATGTGAAAGTGGAGTGAAAGTGGAGATTTATATTAAAAAAGGACTTAAATATTGATCTGTTTCTCACCCACACCTATTATATTGCATCAGAAGAGATGGATTTAACCAACGGAGTCTTCTGTATTACTTTAATGCTGCTTTTATAAACTTGGCAAAAAAAGAAACGTCCTCTCACTTTCAACTGCTTTTATTTTCAGCAAACTTAACATGTATAAATATTTGTATGAACATAAAGATTCAACAACTAAGACATAAACTAAACAAGTTTCATAGACATGTGACTAACAGAAATGGAATGTGTCCCTGAACAAAGGGGTGGGGGGGGGGTCAAAATCAAAAGTAACAGTCAGTATCTGGTGTGGCCACCAGCTGCATTAAGTACTGCAGTGCATCTCCTCCTCATTGACTGCACCAGATTTGCCAGTTCTTGCTGTGAGATGTTATCCCACTCTTCCACCAAGGCACTTGCAAGTTCCCGGACATTTCTGGGGGGAATGGCCCTAGCCCTCATCCTCCGATCCAACAAGTCCCAGACGTGCTCAGTGGGATTGAGATGTGGGCTCTTCGCTGGCCATGGCAGAACACTGACATCCCTGTCTTGCTGGAAATCATGCATAGAATGAGCAGTATGGCTGGTGGCATTGTCATGCTGGAGGGTCATGTCAGGATTAGGAGGAGGATGTCTTCCCTGTAACGCACAGCGCTGAGATTGCCTGCAATGACAACAAGCTCAGTCCGATGATGCTGTGACACACCGCCCCAGACCATGACGGACCCTCCACCTCCAAATCGATCCCGATCCAGAGTACAGACCTTGATGTAATGCTCATTCCTTTGACTATAAACGTGAGTCCAAACATCACCCCTGGTGAGACAAAACCATGACTCGTCAGTGAAGAGCACTTTTTGCCAGTCCTGTCTGGTCCAGCGAAGGTGGGTTTGTGCCCATAGGCGACGTTGTTGCCAGTGATGTCTGGTGAGGACCTGCCTTACAACAGGCCTACAAGCCCTCAGTCCAGCATCTCTCAGCCTATTGTGGACAGTCTGAGCACTGATGGAGGGATTGTGCAGTCCTGGTGTAACTCGGGCAGTTGTTGTTGCCATCCTGTACCTGTCCCGCAAGTGTGATATTCGGATGTACCTATCCTGTGCAGGTGTTGTTACACATTGTCTGCCACTGCGAGGATGATCAGCTGTCCTTTCTGTCTCCTTGTAGCACTGTCTTAGGCATCTCACAGTTCGGACATTGCAATTTATTGCCCTGGCCACATCTGCAGTCCTCATGCCTCCATGCAGCATGCCTAAGGCACGTTCACGTAGATGAGCAAGGACCCCGGACGTCTTTCCTTTGGTGTTTTTCAGAGTCAGTATAAAGGTCTCTTTATTGTCCTACGTTTTTATAACTGTGACCTTAATTGCCTACCGTCTGTAAGCTGTTAGTGTCTTAACGACCGTTCCACAGGTGCATGTTCATTAATTGTTTATGGTTCATTGAACAAGCATGGAAAACACTGTTTAAACCCTTTACAATAAAGGTCTGTAAAGTTATTTGGACTTTTACAAAATTATCTTTAAAATACAGTGTCTTGAAAAAGATATGTGTCTTTTTTTGCTGAGTTTATGATTTTTGGAGAATGAAAGTTCTGGTCACCATTCACTTACATTGTATGGACCTACAGAGCTGAAATATTCTTCTAAAAATCTTTGTTTGTGTTCAGCAGAAAAAGGAAGTCATACACATCTGGGATGGCATGAGGGTGAGTAAATGATGAGAGAATTTTCATTTTGGGGTGAACTACCCCTTTAACAAGATCATTTGTGCTGACAATGTTCTCCACTTCTGTTCTTTTTCTGAAAAGTATGTCATCATTTAGTAACCCTCATGTTGTTCCAGACCTGTATGCCTTTCTTTCTTCTGTGGAACACAAAAGCTGCATTTTTGAAGAAAATCAACATATATCACAAAATGCTTCATAAAGTATCATTAAATTAGTCCTTATGTCTTGTGCACTATACTTGTTTTTTAGTTTTTTAGTTTTTTGAGCGATAATGACCAGCTGATTATAGTGTAAGGCACCCTACCAAATAAATAAATAAATGGACATGAAATATTAATTTGAGTTGAAATTATATTATTATGTGAAAAAAGAGACTCCAGAGTTTGTACCATATGGTCAATGGTACAATATTTGATTTAACAACATTATTTTCTGTCTGTTCCTCACATAAAGCTCTCCTATGACTTCAGAAAACTTGGAATATAGCGTAAAATCTGAAGGGACTACTTTTATGGAGCTTTGTTGTCATTCTGGAGCTTGGAAGAGCCATTAAACTTTCATTATATGCAAATAAGTAGTGAGGATAAATACACTTTTGGCTTCCATGGAAAAGAAAAGTCATATGGGTTTGCAGTGATGAGGGTGAGTAAATGATGACAGTATTTTCATGTTTGTGTAAACTACTGCTTTAAATCTAATTGAAGATAATTCCTATTCTACAAGTTAAAATTTTGCAATGAATTTTTACGGTTCACACTTACTTTATGGAAAAATCCAATTTCCCTGCACCCAGTCTGTCTGATCCGGCGTACCCGTTAGGTCTGATTGATCACATTGTTAAGGGAATGAGAGAAGACTGGAGAGGCTGAAGGTAATGCTCTCTTCAGCTGGATTAATTAAGCACCTAATACGTGCTGCCTTGGCCTCATGTATCACGGCGTGTAGGGCTGCCTGCAATTAGCCTGGCTTCGGTAAAAGCGAATATTGCATTATTCATGGGTTTTATTTCAGACAACCTCACATTCAACGTCTATCTGACTCTGACATGCCCAGTGACAAGGGAAGTTCACGCATTAATCTTGTGTAGCCCTCGCGATGAACTTTAATGGCTGTGGGGAACACAGCTGTCATTCGTCTACAGATGCAAAGTCTGTACACCCGGCAGGAAGCTGTAAGAATCCAAATGAAGACCACCAAGCATTTTAAACATAGCCTAGAAGTCTATCACTTCAGCACTTCTTTCCAATTCAATTACTTGGCTAAGGACATGTGGGTTACTTACCAGCCATGTTAAGTGCTTGTTACAAATGAGCAAATGATTGTTACAATTGATTGCTTAATTTAAAGTGATGGCATGCTAAGGAGATGTGGAGCCAAAGTGATTGCAGTTTGCTTTGCATAAGCTTGCCGTAATTACAACACAGGAAATCGCTACCACCGCATTCAGGGTTATTTTTATAGCTTTCTTCAGATCTCCAACTTTAATTGCTCTTCACACCACAAAATAAGAGTTCTCTGTTGATTAATTCTGCTTGTGACTGTGTGTAAATATTGTCTCTCATGGCCAGTTTACACCAGATTTCTCCCCACTTTCAACATCTGCTCCTTTATGCTTTGTGATTATATTACAGGCCATCGAGAGCTGATAAAGAGGGTCTTATCGGTTCCTTCTGCACACTGGGACTGGAGTTGCATCCTCCCACTCAAAGCTAATGAGAAAGCTAAGCTTAACTGATGAGAAAGAGAGGAATAGTCATCCTGCTTTAGTAGTCTTTATTAGATTGCTACAGATTATTAAAGTCCACCCTGAATCTTTACAAAGCTCTTGCCATAGGCACCAATTGTTCTTGCCGTTGGATGTCCTAAATAATTTAGAGGATTATTATTATTAATATATTTATTTATTTATTTATTTATTTTTAACAGAACAGATTTTTGCAAAAGGTATGTTTAATGTGTTTAGACTTTTTAATTGAGATGTTTTATTAATTCATTTTTTTAGTAATAAAAACACTATTTACCACACTACTCACAACTTGTGTAGTACCTTAAACTACACAATCATCTTAACAAACATTCCATTACTCTGATTTAAGTATCATAATCCTTATGTACGAATAACACATTAACAGTTCTTGGTTCATTTCGAGTTGCACACGACAAATTAAATGTCATTCATTCGGGAATCAGGCTACATTGGTCGCACTGTTTTGCACTGTAGATTCAAAAGAACTGACTCATAAGAGTCATTTGATTGGGAATCGGATTACACTTGTCGTGCTAAATGTTTTGCAGTGTAGATTCAAAAGAACAGTCTCATTTGTTTGAAATTGTGCAACACTGGTCTCACTTTATGTTTTGCAATGTAGATAAAAAAAAAAAAAAAAAAAAAAAAAAAACACAACTCATGAGATTCTTTCATTCAAGAATCGGACTACACTGGTCGAGCTTTGTTTAAAAAAAAAAAAAAAAAAATACAGAGTAATTCGTTTGGGGATCGGGCTACACTGGTCGTGCTGTAAGTTTCACGCTGTACATTCAAAAGAACAGACTCACAGGAGTCATTTTTTTGATAATCGGACTACACTGGTCGGGCTGTATACTTCATGCTTTAGATTCAAAAGAATCGACTCATAAGAGTAATTTGTTCAGGAATCAGACTACACTGGTTGGGCTGTATGTTTTGCAGTGTAAATTCAGAAGAACTGATTCATAAGAGTCATTCGTTTCAGAATCGGGATACATTGGTTATGCTATATACTGCAAGCTTTAGTCTCAAAAGAACTGACTCATAAGAGTCATTCGTTCTGGAATCAAATACACTGGTTGCACTGTATGTTTCCCGCTGTAGATTTAAAGGAACTGACTCACAAGAGTCATTTGTTTGGGAATCGGACATTCCAGATTGCGCTGTATGTTGTGCAGTTTAGATTCAAAAGAACTGACTCAAAAGAGTCCGTTTTTTGGAAATTGTACTACACTGGTCAAGCTGAATGTTCCATGCTGTAGATTAAAAAGAACAGACTCATAAGAGTCATTCATTTAGGAATTGGGCTAGACTGGTGCACTGTATGTTTCACACCATAGATTCAAAAGAACTGACTCATAAGATTAATTCATTCAGAAACTGGACTACGCTGGTCCCGCTTTATGTTTTCATTTGGAAGCGGTGTTACTGTGCTGCTGAATGGTAACGCAGCCAACAGAGTATTTTAGCACGTCCCATCTACATCTGCAGAAGAATGCATGTTCAAGAACCGTTAATGGAACCGAAAATCATGAAACTAATTTGGTTCCAGTTATTTTCAAAAAATAAATGGAACCGGTTCTCGGTTCCCAACCAGAGTAAATAATGATTTATATTTTAGTCTGTCCCTCACCCAAAGCTATTGTATGGCTACTTGGAATATAGCACACAAGTTATATGGACGATTATTTTTTTATAACATTTTTTTTTGGAGCTTCAGAGCCCCTGATCACTATGAACTGTTGTTGTATGACAAAAACACTGTGTAACGATTCTTGTTTTTTTTTTTTTTTTTTAAAAAACAAAAAGGACAGGGTGAGTAAATAATGCCAGTATTTTCATTCTTGGGTGAAATATCACTTTAAATCTACTTAAGCCATTTCCTCATATGCATATGTAAATAGGGTGTTTGATCGTACTAGTGGACAATTTTTGGAAGGAGACCAAAGACAGTCTATCTAGATGTTACACAACAGTAGAAATAGTATAAGCAGAGAAAACCATAAAATATCTTTATTCCTTGTTGCAGTTCACACTGGCACATTTTCCACTAAAATTCACATTTTGTATGTACATCAGCATTAAATGTGATGTAAAATATACCATGGAGGCGAGGAATTCTTGTGAGAATTTTCACGGTTCAGTTTTTGCTGATTTTTCACTTTGTTCTTGATTCTTTATTGGATTCTCCTGAGAAATTGGAGTCTGTTTTAAAGTGTGCAAATGGCATCTAATTTGTCATTCACATATAAAATGTTATTTCTCCTTTCTTCTTTTTGTCCCTTTGTTACTCTGTTTTCATTGATTTACTGATGCAGAGTTGATCAGTGTTGCCAGGATATCTGTCTACCTCTAACTGCTTCCTGTATCGACTGGAGTATACTGTAGCTTACTCGGTCATGCTGAAAAATACGCAGTATACTCAACTTTAAGTTGGTCAATCTTGTCAACCATCAAATTTTGTTTTGAAGCATGGTTAACCAGCTCCCCACCAGATTAGCCAAGGCAGTCTATCCAGCCTGATCTCATTAATATATGTAGCCATTTGTACATTAATATTTGTAACTTTTAAACATGTTTTTGAGTTTGGATAGACACTAAAATATTCAATATGGACGTCTGAAAGCACCTAAAACGTAAACAGTTTTACATATTTATTGAAATATAAAATATTGAAAAATCCATGACAAATATATTTGATTTATTTTTATTTTTTTACATTATTACTGTTTTATAAATATTTTAGATCCCTTAACCCTACAACAACCTCTAAACATAACCACTTTTCAACAATATAAAAGATGTAACAAGTAGATTAATACAGTGACAGTTTTTGTTACAATATATTAATTTATATATATTTTACAGCCGCTAATCCCACACCTACTCCTAAACCTATACCATAACCATTTATTAAGCATATAAAACACGTAACAGGCAGATAAATGTAATCACAATAACTTATTCAGAAAAACTGCTAAATTCAGTATAAAAGTAGTCCAAAGGGGAATGCGCTGCATCCGATGTGCTCTCTGATGGCATACAATAGCTTTGTGTGAGGTAGAGAGTGAAATTTAAATTATTAATTGCTGTAAATCTTCTGATGCACACCATATCATCGCTGTCAAATCTCATTCAAACATATACGTCATAGAATACGGCAGTCGCAAATGGTCACGAGACACTTGAGATCCAATGAGCATGTGACATCACTGCCACCACTGGTTGTAATGCTTCTTGAGGTGGCAATTTTTTAATTATGAAAACTAAAGCAATGCGGTTTGATTGTTACGGCTGGTGCTACAGCGGAAAGAGACGGAGATCATTGAATAAAAGGCTTGAATTTAGGTATATTCCTAAAACAATTCTATCTGAAGATTTAAATTATAGTGAACAAATTGAATGGATTAATTTTATTATTGTTTTATAGTGCTTTTATTTTTATTTTTTTAGCATATGCTGAAAACTCTTTTTGTGTCCCCTGGCAAAAAATAAATAAAAATTAAATGCTTAATGAATGATTAATGAGTGAATAGTTTTTATTAATTTTAATGTTTTAAAGTGTAGTCTTGGTTAAAGTGATATAATCCTTTTAAATGTTGTATAGGGCAGCAGAAATCACACTGAACTGAATGAAACCGTTAAACTGTCATATTATAATGTCAACTGTGTTAAATGTTAACTAGTCTAATCTAACTGATTATAAATGCAATGGAATTAACTGATTAATTCCATGAATTCAATATTAATCGATTCAAAAAGTACACGTAAACATTTGTACATTTCTAAGGGTGTTAATAAAAATTATGACATTTAGATGCTGTAAATACATCAATATTGTACGTTTAGGTGTCTGTACAAACATAACAGAATGTATGTTTGCTTAGTACCAACCTTTATGTAAGAATACATACACATTCTCATGAGATCACCTTGATCTATCATCTTAACCCTTTAAACTCGGATGGGCCCACAGAGAAACAAATAGTTATCAAAATATTAATAACTACAGTCTTGACCAACACAAAATAAGTATCGTTTTAAAGTTTAGAAGCTGTACTTTACAATGCATGTAGGCATTATGACCAAAACTGAACAAGTGCTTTGAAATTTGGAGTTAATGAGAAGAGTTCTGTTTTGATAATTTATTAATAATTTTGCACATATTATTGTAATCTGTAAAAACAGCAAACTGATCAAATAGTCATGTTTCATATGTCGTTGGAAAGCCCTCAAAGAGTAGAATACAACCAGCCTATTTGTTTTACTCAAGAGAGGTATGTGTTTTGTTCGCTCCGGTTCAGAAAATCTTAAAAAATCACTAATTCATCAATATGTGTTTTATGAAGTGTGTAAATTTGTTGCATGAGTATGTTGCCTGTCTTTAGAAACAGGTTTAAATCGGTTTTGTCTGTAAAAGTGTGATTTTAACACAGTACTTAGTTGAAACACCTTTGGCAGCGATTATAACCTCAAGTCTTTTTGGGTATGATGCAACAAGCTTTGCACACCTGGATTTGGGGATTTTCTGCCATTCTTCTCTGCAGATCCTCTCAAGGTCTGTCAGGTTGGATGGGGACTGTCGGTGGACAGCCATTTTCTGGTCTCTCCAGAGATGTTCGATTGGGTTCAAGTCTGGGCTCTGGCTGGGCCACTCAAGGACATTCGCAGAGTTGTCCCTAAGCCACTCTTGTGTTGTCTTGGCTGTGTGCCCATTGTCCTGTTGGAAGGTGAACCTTCAGTCCAGTCTCAGGTCCTGAGTGCTCTGGACCAGGTTTTCATTAAGTATATCTCTGTATTTTACTGAGTTCAGCTTTCCTTCAACCCTGACCAGTCCCCCAGTCCTTGCCGCTGAAAAACACCCCCACAGCATGATGCTACCACCACCATGCTTCACTGTTGGGATGGTATTGCGCTGGTGATTTCCTCCAGCCATGACACTTGGAATTGAGGCCAAAAAGTTCTTCGAACAATCTTTGTTTCATCAGACCAGAGAATCTTGTTTCTCACAGTATGAGCGTCCTTTAGGTGCTTTTTTATGTGTCTTGCACTGAGGAGAGGCTTCCGTCTGGCCACTCTGCCATAAAGCCCAGATCAGTGGAGTGTAACAGTGATGGTTGTCCTTCTGCAAGTTTCTCCCATCTCAGTTTGGCCAGGCAGCCAGCTCTAGAAAGAGTCCTGGTTGTTCCAAACTTCTTCCATTTAAGAATTATGGAGGCCACTGTGCTCTTGGAAACCTTCAATGCAGGCAATTTTTTTTAGCCTTTCCCAGATCTGTGCCTCGACACAATCCTGTCTCTGAGCTCTGCAGGCAGTTCCTTTGACCTCATGGCTTGGTTTTTGCTCTGATATTCATTTTCAGCTGTGAGACCTAATATAGACAGGTGTGTGCCTTTCCAAATCATGTCTAATCAATTTAATTTGCCACAGGTGGACTCCAATCAAAGTGTTGAAACATGTCAAAGATGATCCAGAGACATGGGATGCATCTGAGATAAATTTCAAATGTCATAGAAAAGGATCTGAATACTTATGTCAATGTGATATTTCAGTGATATTAAGTTATCAAAATCTGTTTTTTTCTTTGTCATTATGGGGTATGGAGTGTAGATTGATGTGAAAAATATAAATAATTTAAAGCATTTTAGCATAAGGCTGCAACATACCGCAGGAAACCGTGCTTCCAGGTTCTTTCGAGCTGCAGATTTCAATGGTGGAAACAGGCAGCGCTGCAGTTTTAATAATAATTTAAGCTTTATAGAATGTAATAATGTCTGTTAATGTTAATACAATTATTATAAATGAATATATATGGTTTACAGTGAATAAATTATGTGGGTTCTTTTCTGAAATATCGGCAAAACAAGTTTATACTTGGTTCAATGAGCCTGTATGATTATGTCAGACATGTAACAGGTTGATGAATACATATCCTCACACATTTAACACACTTCTAAAGCTTAAGAATTTGTGTACTCAGAAATGAAAACTACCATCAGACATACAATGTGTCTTAATTCCTTAAATGATTAACCCACATACAATAAATAATAATGTTTTACATCAATATGATCCTATTCCATATCAAAACTTAAGAACAGCCATTTTCGATAGAACAATATTATTTACTGCATTCAAAATAAAAGCAAAGACATCATTTTAGCTGTATGACATTATTTTTATTCACTTATCCTTTCACAAACAGTAGTCCATGCGCTGCGGTGGTGGAGATGGGATCTGTTCCTCCTGTTACATTTTATATGGTGGTCTTGATCATATAAGTTCATCGTTAAATTATATATCCTCATATCTGTCACAGTGACAGCACTTTTGAAATTAAAAACAGGCATTTGCAATTGGAGTTTGCATGATTTCTTCGATTAAAAATATAATATTCACCAACAGCTCCAGTTGGTCAACTGTGTCAAATAAAGCAAACGCGATAACAATGACGGTGACCCGTGAAATAATTTATGTAAAATCCTGAGTTTTTCTTGATGCAACAATCTAGTGGAAAATTGAAGAAGCCCCACTCTCCAATAATCTATGGAAAACAGGGTGTTTCAACCCCACAAACAGTACTTTTAGGGCAGTTTCAGTGCAATTTGAGCGAAGTGCCCATAGACAGCGGTTCTTTTCTGGGCAATCAAAAGATCCAGGAAGTGGCTGGGTGGAGCGTTTGTTTGTAAACAGTAACTTCGTCTATGGAGTATGTGTGATCACCTGTTCATGATTCTGTAGTCAGTTAATCAGCTTTCTGAAGATAATGTCATTTTGGTGAAATTCATCCTATTTTATCAGTGGAAAAATAGCCGTCCAAGCGGGGATATTCCTCCCTATTTCGCGGTAGCTGGTGTGCAAGAGTCTTTCACTATAGAAACCGCAATGTCCTCCGCCATTTTTAACAGTATTTCAATGTAAAGTGACAGATAGCTCTTAACACATCTGCACTGCTCTTACACTTTTGATTAAAATGGTACAAACACAAGCGGTGTGATACACACAGTGAAGCGTCCAAGTGCTGATGGTGTGAGACCATCAGTACTCATGAAACGTCTCTCGTCCAACCAGATTCAAGGACCGGAACTAACTGTTGTATATTCATTTTTAAACAACACAGTACTAATGTTTTAACTTAGGAAGAGTTCAGAAATAAATATCTGGTGGAATAACCCTGATTTTCAATGTGTTGGGTGACTTTATGCCACTCCTGGCACCACAATTCAAGCAGCTTGGCATTGTTTGATGGCTTGTGACCATCCATCTTCCTCTTGATCACATTCCAGAGGTTTTCAGTGGGGTTCAGGTCTGGGTTATCCTGGAAGAAAACGTGCTTCCTTCTGTTCTTAAAATGTTCCCCAACTCTGAGGATTGTTTTTTCCAGCAGGACAATGCTCCATGCCACACAAACAGGTCAATCAAGGTGTGGATGTAGAACCACCTGATCAAGACCCTGTCATGTCCAGCCCAATCTCCAGACCTGAACCCCATTGAAAACCTCTGGAATGTGATCAAGAGGAAGATGAATGGCCACAAGCAATCAAACAAAGCTGAGCTGCTTGAATTTGTGTGCCAGGAGTGGCATAAAGTCACCCAACAGCAATGTGAAAGACTGGTAGAGAGCATGCCAAGATTCATGAAAGCTGTGATTGAAAATCAGGGTTATTCCACCATATATTGATTTCTGAACTCTTCCTAAGTTAAAACATTAGTAATGTGTTGTTTAAAAATGAATATGAACTTGTTTTCTTTGCATTATTTGAGGTCTGAAAACACTGCATCTTTTTTGTTATTTTGACCAGCTGTCATTTTCTGCAAATAAATGCACTAAATGATAATATTTTTATTTGGAATTTGGGAGAAATGTTGTCAGTACTTTATAGAATAAAACAAAAATGTTCATTTTACTCAAACACATACTGTACTTATATATAGTAAATCCATAGAAACGGATAATCTGGTAGTGGTCTCATCATTTTTTCCAGATATATATATATATATATATATATATATATATATATATATATATATAATTGCTGGTTACCATGGAAGATAATGGGAGAAGGGCCATTTTATGAGTTAATTGTGTCATACTGAATGGTTTTACAAGAGCAAATGTATTGCATCATATTTTATTCTTAAATGATGTGTGTATAATGCATTACATATATGTTCAGCACTAATTAATGTATATTATTGATATTCACTTAATTTGTCTGATTACATTGAAGTCTTGGATACAGAGGCACTCTGCATAGATGACATTATTGTACTCACTGTGATATGATTTTATTATTGTTTTATTGTGAGAACTGTAATTGGCTTTATACTGTGAGATTGCTTCAATCCATGTAAGTGGAGAGAGCAGAAGCAGGCAAATGGTCTTTGCAAACTTTATCAACTGCATGTTTGCCCTCTTACACAGCCTCCTCCAATAAAGGCCCATGAACTAGCAGTTGGACTCCAGCCTTTATTTATTGAACACAACACAACGGAGAGAGGTAGCCATGAACGTGGTGGCCCAAGACAGGCTACACCTGCATGCTTTGGAGAAAGAGCACACCTTTAGTCATTGTTGTATTTGCATGTGTAATTAGTTATTATGAACAGTTATTATGTTTTATTTGTTTGGAGGGGCTTTTGGACACTTGGAGATGTTTTTGGACACTAGGATAAATTATTTTTGTAATGCTATAGCTTTTGATTGCTTTGTCGTATTAACACTAAACATTACTCAGTTACGTGTGACATGCTTGGGAACAAAACAAAAGCAGTTTTTCTGAGGTACCTTATTTGCAACGTGAGATATATAATTTCAAGTCAGAAAAATAATAATAATAAAAAAGAACATTTTTGGCTCAAGTTTGTTTGGTGATTTTTTTAGCAGTTACTTATGGTGAGAGTCTCATAATTTATCATAGTCTATATCATTATTTTTTTTTATTAATTACATTTTTTATTATAAGCCTTTGGGCATGCCACTGAAAATGTGACTAAGATAGTTTGCCAGGTTGACTTTGGCCCCACCAGGTGATAGTCTAGCTATTCAACCAACTAAACCAGTTCCCCTTCTTTCACTCACTCGAAGTTGTGTCGATATAGTGACACTAGGGGTCGCCCTTGGGAGCCCCAAACACTTCTGATCTTTGAGAAAAGGCCAATGGGAATTGATGAGTTGAATTTGCATGCCACTCGCCCGGACATACGGGTATAAAAGGAGCTGGCTTGCAACCACTCATTCAGATTTTTTCTTCGGAGCTGAGCAGTTGTGTTCAGCGAGCTGAATTACTCTGCCGATCCGTTCACCTCTATATCGAGTGAAGCTGTTGGATTTATGGTGCATTACAGTGGTTTCTCTCCCTCTTGCATCGGCATTGTGCAGAGAACGCCCCTGGGCGCTTCAAAGCTAAAAGAGTATATTCTTTCCTCATAAAGAATATATTTTCTACTAAAAGTGTGGCACTTACAAAAGCTTCTTTTTCAAGATGCCTTTTCGTTTGTGTATTATTCCTGGTTGTGGTCGCTATCTCTCTGCTTCTGACAGCCACGATCACTGTCTCACGTGTTTGGGTGCTTCCCACGCGGAGACGTCTTTCGTGGATGGTTCGTGTCCTCATTGCGAGAACATGACCATGGCAACGTTGTGGTCACGGCTTTCTTTCGTCAGAGGGAAAGCCATCCCAGCAGCTCCCCGCCTCGGTCCTTCTACCTATGGGTATGAGGCAGACACGGTTAGCACTGGGGGCAATTTGGGGACCTCAATGGGAGCTAATCTGCCGGGAAACCCCCCGCGACCTCCCATTCCCCAGCACGCTCATGTGCCCCGGTCGGGTTCTTTTCGCCACACGCCCAAAGGGCTGCGGTACCCACATTTTCAAGAAAAGAGCAGTTTCCTCACTTCCTGGGTCACACAGTCAGCGTCCACGGCCGTCGTTATCACAAACGCCGGGTACTGTTTCTTTTTGGCAGGTATGGCGCCTCCTGCCCCCGTGCACCCAGCTGTGGCACAATCCCACCCTCCACACGACGGTCACGACAGGTCACGAGGAAAATTCCCCTCCTCCCCCATCCCAGACCACTCCTACAGTGGGTGATAGGAGCCAGGTAAGTGCTTCGATGTCCCTGGACTCAGCACTGCCATGTTTGGCACCTCAGGCTCTGCCCCATCGTGAGGCGCCACCCGCCAGTATGTCCGACGCGATTGTCCCCTTGGTCCCACTCGCTCGGAGCTTGGGGGCGTGGCAGGCACTCCCCAACCCATCGTGGTGGCTGATCAGGACCATCTGACTTGGCTACGCGATTCAGTTCACCAGGCACCCGCCCAGGTTCAACGGCATCCACTTCACTTTGGTGAAAGGCGAGAACGCCGCTGCCTTGCACGCAGAGAATGCATCCTTCGACGGAAGGACGCGATAGAGCCTGTTCCTCCAGCTGAGATGAGGAAGGGGTTTTACAGCCCCTACTTACAGCACGCAGAAGTCTGCCGTCTCGCACCACCAGTCCACGTAACACAGTTCAGTTAGTTGTGGCATTTTGTATAGGGACCCCTAGTGTCACTACATCGACACAACGTTGAGTGAGTGACAGAAGGGGAACATCTCGATTACTGTCGTAACCTCCGTTCCCTGATGGAGGGAACGAGACATTGTGTCCCTCCTGCCACAAAATTGAACTACCCACTGAAATGGCTGGACCTTGTCTCGGCTCCTCAACACAAAACCTGAATGAGTGGTTGCAAGCCAGCTCCTTTTATACCCGTATGTCCGGGGGAGTGGCATGCAAATTCCACTCGCCAATTCCCATTGGCCTTTTCTCAAAGATCAGAGGTGTTTGGGGCTCCCAAGGGAGACCCCTAGTGTCACTACATCGACACAACATCTTGTTCCCTCCATCAGGGGATGGAGGTTACGACAGTAACAGAGATGTTTGGACCTGCTTATGCCAGCTTATGATCAGATCCAACCAGCCAAAAACAAAAAAAAGTACACAACTAACTTTTTATTGATTAAGATTTTTTACCATGAAAACCATGCCTAAAGATACAGTTTGGAACGAAAATAAATAAAAGTAAATTGCAAGGGCTATATCTTAGTAACTGTAAGGTTTTTGGGCAAGATTCCAATTACACAAATGTCTATCTTTTCTCTAATAGTGCTTTTGTGTGTTGGTTTCAAACACGTAGATCAAAACACTGTTACATTTTCTCATATTTTTATAACTTCAATCCTCAAAAAAAAAAAGAAAAAAAAAAATCAAGATCATTATATTGTTTTATTGTATTGTGGGGTGGTGGGGACTTATGCCCACCTATGTTTATATGAAATCACCACCACTGGTTTAGTTGCAGGTTACAATGTGACAACTTACCCTATATACTGTAGATGTCACAAAAATTCAACGTGTGTTCAGTGAACTGTATCTTTTTCCTGGGCAATAACTATGGAAATGTTCAGTAGCTTTTTCATAGCCAAAATTTTAGGGTATGTGACTTTCAAAAATAAATCTACCCTGAGAAATATTCACAGGAGTAAAAAGTGGGACAACAAGCCCCAGAAACAAAGTAGTATTGATCTGTTTTGGACTAATCCCAGCAATGCAAACTGAGCAGGAATGCTTTGCTAATTTATGCTAATCTTAAATTGATGAGAATTAGCCTTTCAAGCTGTAACTATGAGTAACAAGAGGTCACTCATGCCAGTGACCATTTTCAGAACATTAGTCCTGTAACACAAGTATAAATAGTACTGGATGTAGCAGCAGACAGCCACGAAAGCATGAAAGTCCATGTTGAGGCAGAAGTGCTAGGACATTCTGGGAGGCTAGCACCATGAGTATTCCCTGTCAACATTATTATACTGGTGTTAATGAGAAACTGGTGACTGTGGGATCTCTTGACCCTGTCATCACTCCTGACAACAATATGGAGTCTAAACACCCATTGCTCGCTCACTGCACTTTCTCTATCTCAGTGGATGCCTGTTCTCCCAAGGGAACTGGACATTTACTATAGAATTTCTGTTGAAATGCAATTAACTCCTTTTTTACTATAAATTCTCATCCCTGCCCATTAGATGGCGATATGCACAAAGAATGTGAATCGCCAAAAACAAAATAAGAAGAATGTGAAAGTGGAGATTTATAGTAAAAGAAGAACTTAAATATTGATCTGTTTCTCCCCTACACTTATCATATCACTTCTGAATATATGGATTTAACCACTGGAGTCTTATAGACTACATTTATGATGCCTTTATGTGCTTTTCTGAGCTTCAAAATTTTATAACAAATATACATTACAAAATAATGGACAATGGGAGAGCAGCGAAGCATGTGTCATCCTTTAACACCGCCAAGACAGTAGGTGAGACAGGCCGATAAAGAACACACATCATGGTACAGATGCAGGTGGAAACACAAATATTCTCTGTAGCATTTCACTGCCAGAGACATGGCGTCCATATAAGTGAGGTAAACAAACTTCATGGCCATGCCCACTGACTTTGCACATATGACAGATCGAGTATGAATAAAGTCTGTGAAGATCATAAAGGTAAGCAACAGTTTAAAGGTGCACTCAGACATTTTTCTTTCACTAAAGAGTTTTACACAATGAAATGAATAGTGTTTTTGAGAAATATGTTTAAAATTATTTAAATATATAGTGTTTACTCACATGAGAAGAAGATTCCAGTCATATCAGTAGCCTAATAAAAGCTGTTTTATATGACATGTAGTGGATCGCCTCATGAGGGCTAACATTTTGAGCTCACACAACCAGCCGAATACTACTCTATGCTTTATCTTGTTAACCCCCTAATATTGGACACTTTTGCTCACTGAATTAATTCATTGTGGCTGATTTATTTTTTTATTTTTTTTTATTTTTTGCCATTTGTAACCAGGGATTAAAACAAAATGTTTTTCATTTCGGGTTGTTCTGAACATTAGCATAAATATTCATTCCAATTCCGGCTGTCCGCTGATTCATTTCCAAATGTTAACTGGTTTAAAAGTAAAAAAAAAATAATAAAAAAAAATGTTAATAATTTTCTTTTTAAAATGACACTATGTACTAATGAGCGATATATCAGTTGCAGTGTTGCCAGATGTCGCAAGAGAAACAAGCGACCTGGTCTGGAAAAACAAGCCCAAAATAAACGAAAAAGAGATCCACTTTTTTTCCTGTGTGGGGGATTGATCAGCATAGAAATCATAAAAGTTTAGTACACAGTAGCCTATATAAAATAACGACTTTTCAATAAATGTATCCTAAATATTAAATATACCCCAAAAATAATTTAAATATTTTCAAATATACAACTGACCAACAATTTGTGTTGTCACGTTTGAACTAAACATTCCCTTAAGCAGGAATAATTATTTTT
Organism: Myxocyprinus asiaticus; assembly: GCF_019703515.2. Lineage (NCBI taxonomy): Eukaryota > Metazoa > Chordata > Actinopteri > Cypriniformes > Catostomidae > Myxocyprinus > Myxocyprinus asiaticus. Next base: position 37,396,987 of record NC_059361.1, read on the forward strand.
ATTTTTCAAATCTTGGTGTACAACAGAGAGAGCATTCACAGACCATGTTCTTCTGGAGCTAATAAAGTTCTGAATCAACTTCATACTGATTTAATAACCAAGGTGCAATTACGCAAAAAAAATAAAAAATAAAATAAAAAATGTGATACAGCGGTTTCCTTCACAATCAAAGCGCATGCTTATTGTGTTCAACTAAATAGAGAGAAGCCTTTTTTTACTTTTTTTTTTTTGTGGTTAAGTTCTGCAAAGTAAATACATCAATTCTAGCCCATGTGGTTCCAGAGGTATTAGTGGAAAAAGAAATGTACTCATTATTGTGCTACTGAATTTAAGATGGATGTGTGTGTGTGCGTGTATGAGTGGGGGACATGATTTTGGGACCATCTCCCAAGTTTGGGACTTAAGGGATTTTAAGTCTCTGATTTCCGAACAGTTTTAAGGCATACAATTATAATGACACTACAGAAGAAATGTGGCCCATTCAAACTCACACTGTCATCTTCACTATGAAATAACACCACCCTGCTTTCTGGTGGACGTTCTTTTGCTTCTGCAGAATGGTCAGCTAATGGTATTCATATTTTTAAACACTGAAGGTCTACGACCATTCCAAGATATTCAGATATAATTCTCTCTTCAAGGATCGTACTGCATCCTTTATTTACAGCAAAGATCTGCAATGTGAGCTTACGTAGTTCTGTGAATTTTCTGGAAACAAAGTTGTAAAACGTACTAATTAAAAAAAAAAAAAAAAAAGAAAAAAATGAATAAATAAATAATCATCAGTTGTCTCAGTTTGGGAGAGAGAGTTGGATGGATGGGCTTCCAACCTAAATGGGACAGAATTTGGCCCAACTTAAATTTGGCCTCTAAATGCTTAGCTCATCACCTGATACATTATAAGACTATACATTGGGCATAAAGGGTATAGGGTTGCCACCTGTCCCGTAAAATACGGGATTGTCCAGTATCAAATCAATACAGAAAGTGTTTTGTTCCGTATTTAAGCTGGTCCGATGCCGTCATGTAGAAATCGTTCAAGATCGTTAATTTAATCTTGATATTCATTGGACATTTTGCCTACGGTGGGTAAAGGACTGTCTTAAAAGACCACACATTGTGCTAAAATATGGTAAAACTGTGAAAGATGTGGTAAGGGACCATCTAAAAAAAGTCAGCCACTCAGAACAAACTCAACAGAGTTCCAGCATCTTCAGTGCTTGGACCCCTAAATAGCAAATAGTCTTCAGTTTACATCACAACCTCGCAAAACCATTATTTTCTATTTGCTTTTCCTAGTTAGAGACAGGTGGTATTTATAATAAAGGGGGGTGGGGCATTCTAATTCTAGGCAGCACTTTATTGGACAGAATTTTTATATGTCCCTGAGCAGGAGATGATGTCATCAATATATTCAGTCCATTTTCCTGTAAAGTTTTTAACCCTGTATGGGACGGTGCAGCCATATGGCAACAATTTATTTTCTTACACTTTCTCACCTTTCAGAAAAACTAAAAACTAAAACTAAACTAAAACATAATGCATTGTTGGAAATAGAAGGACAGACTTTAAAGTAACTAATACTATGCTGTTTTATTAAGCCACATGTCATTTGATCAAATGTTTTTCCTAGTGTCACCCTTACAGGGGAGACACCTGCTGAAGTGCTCCACAAATTCTTTTACATCATTATGCACCCCCACCCCCCCCCCATCTTTGATAAGTTAATAAGATGTTGTTAACTGATCAACTTTATCTAACATAGTTTTACAGAAAATTTTGAAAATATGAATGTTGCCATATGGCAATTTCATTGCTTACAGACATGAACAATACTCCAGTTTTGATTTCACAGGCTCTTTAAGCAGTTGCTTGATCCAGTATAAATGAACACTGCAAATCAGTGTTACAAACAAACAGTTACTGTATGTTTGTTTTATAATGAGGATAGGGGAGTCTCATCAGAAGTGATTGGCCTCTTATTCTACAAGACTTGGCACGAAGTATACACTCACTCAAACAAACACTGTAATTCAGAGAAATGGCTCTGTCTTCAGCTAGTCCCAGGAAATAATTCTAAAAAATGGAAAGAAGTCCCAAACATGCTGTAAGTGCTGAGCCAGCAAAAAGGCAAGTAAGGATGGTAACAGTTTCTCAAATCATTCTGCAAAAAGCTTTCAGCTGTATTGTACTAGACTAGACAGAAAGAGACAAAGTAAAGAAAATAAAGATTCTAGTTTATTTGTTTATTCTCTCTGTTGTTCACAATTTGGCGTAGACCGATCAACCCCAATCTGAACTATAATATTGTTATTTTGATCCTCGTGTTACCTCATGGAAAAAAGTATAAGAGTAAAGCTCTTCATATTAAACAGGTAAAAGCAAGAGCATTCGTTTTTTTCGTTCATTCGAGTTTTAGAAATGCTCTGGGCCCAGGAACCAATCATCGAGCCGTGAGGGTTCAGGGGAGAGTGGAGGGTTCCACTCTAGCCCGATGCTCGCGGCTGCCCGGGAAAGCATGTCCGTCATCTCCGCGTCGGCCTGAGACTGGGCGACCACACCCGAAGGAGGGAGCCCAGCCGAGGCGTCCGCATCAGAGTGGACGAGCCCGCTCTCCGATGCTGTGCTCGATAACTCATCGTCTTCCCGGGCTCCAAATAAGAGGTCGAACTCACCGTGAGATGAGCCGGCGGTCTCATCCGAGAGCCGACTGGGGCAAGCGAGCATGCTGGGGAATGGGAGGTCCGTGGGGGTTTACCCGGCGGAGGTGCTCCCATTGAGGTCTCCAAATCGCCACCAGTACTAAACGGCACGGCCGTAGGTAGAAGGACCGAGGCTTCTTATGAATGCAAGCCACGACCGCAATGTTGCCATGGTCATGTTCTCGCAATGAGGACAGGACCCATCCATGAACGATGTCTCTGCATGGGCAGTGCCCAGACACGTAAGACAGCGATCGTGGCCGTCAGAGAAATAATGACCGCAACCAGGAATAACACACAAACGGAAAGGCATCTTTAAAAAGACGTTCCATGTGTGCCACTCTTTTAGAATGAAAATATACTCTTTTTAGAATATCCAGCAGATGAGGTGAATGAACTCACGGATGAATTCAGATTCAATGAACAGAACCGCTCAGCTCCGAAGAGAAAATCTGAATGAGTGGTTGCATACCAGCTCCTTTTATAACCGTATGTCCGGGGGAGTGGCATGCAAATTCCACTCGCCAATTCCCATTGGCCTTTTTTCAAAGATTAGAGGTTTGGGGCTCCCAAGAGTGACCCCTAGTGTCACTACATTGAGTGAGTGACAGATAGGGAACTACATTTTTACATTGTCTAAAGTCAATGTGAGTGGTGCTTGTCTGTGCTGAATTTGCCACGACAATGATATGGTGTTGTGGTTGGTGGCCAGGGCTTTGCAGTGCGGTTGCTAGGGTGTTCTAGGTGGTTGCTAGGGCACAAGTTTGTCTTGGGTACCGTAGCTTAAGTCCCTTCTACAATGTTAATCTATGAGTGTTTTTTTTTTTTTTTTTTTCGCCATTATATTGTCCTTAAAATTATTATTCTGGACAATAAATGTACATTTGTGCATGGATCTATGTAATATCATTTTGCAATAATTTAGCCACAGTCACTTAAATAAGGAATAATTGACAACGGAGCATTGAATTGTAAAAAATAATTCACACCCAGAGGTGGTAATGGTGACAACGCAAAGCAGAGTGGCCGTTGTACACTTAGGGTATGCATTATTTTTAATTTTTCAACGGGCCATATTTAATTATTCCACCAAACTTTAAGACATCATTCAGGGTTTTATATATCAACATATTTTCTGGTTTTCGTCCATAAAAATGCTGATGTGAGTGGAACTACTTTCTTCTGCCACGGATTCAGCGTCTTGCTTTGATATAGCCCAAGCCTTCGTTGCTAGTTCGAAAATAAAAATGAAATAATTGTAATTAAGTGATATAGAACTGTTATGCGGTCAACACCTGGAACCACTTCATAGGCGTGCATTTTCTGAAAAATAACTGCACACATAAGAATATCTGTCAACCAATCAGAACTGGTCCTAGAATCTGATTGGACGAGAGGCGTTCCAAGAGTGCTGATGCCTCAGAACAGCAGCACTGAGACGCTTTACTGTTTGTATCATTCTGCTTGTGTTCATTGCATTCTAAACTAAAGTGTGAAGCAGCACAAATGTGTAAAAGTCTTTTCATTTTTCCCTGTGACATTAAAGATTTTAGCCAGACAGGTTGTGACAAAAGACCATTTTTATGTGTTATAAGCCAGTTGAGATGATGACGTTCATTTGAGTCAGAGCAGTTTCTTTGAAGTCATCGGCATTGTCTCTCACTCCATGATTGTCCAGATTACTACACTGCAGCTGGAAAATATAGTTAAATTATCAGCTTCAACATTAAGGCTTATCACAGCTGAGAGACACAACAGACAAAGTAATCACACAAACTCCATCTTAGGTGCATATTTTTAACTAGTAATGGCAGTTGCGCCAATCAAACAAACAGAATTCAGTTCGGTCTGGTGCCACTAGTGATGCAGAGATTACACACTTTACCTTTTAGTGTTTCAAAAAAGTTTAAACACATGTGCACTAATTGATTCATGGGGTGCATGCATCTAAGGAAGCATTCTGACAGTCATTATAGTACATGCAGTATACTGGGTCATCTTCTCTTGGGGTTGGTCGAAAGGAAATGGAAGATCTAATCGTAGATTGTCTCAAGACAAACATGTCTGTAGTTTAAGGTCCCAGGATAGTGATTCATTGCGAGATACACATCATTATCTTTCCAGATGTTCAGCACCCTCACTCACGCAGAAAACCCACACAGTGTGGTAGATTATGTCAGCCTAGAAGATTAATATCTATCATCTAAAAAAATAAATAATTCATTATAATGCTGCAATGACAAAGAGAGGCAAGGCTTCCACTCAATATGTGCTTTTTGCATTTTGTGCACTTGGCAGATCACTTTTATCAAATGTGACTTATGGGCCACACACAAGGCGCATTCTAGCATTTTAAAAAAGACAGAACGAGTCTAACAAATTGGAACAAAATGCAGGGGTCTAGACATATGTTTTTTTAAAGTTTAACTGCTTCACAGATCATTTTTACAAATGTGGCGCTTCTGGTGGGAGACACTGAAAAAACAGTGAGACACAGCATAACTGCCAAAGACATCTTTTTAATGCATGTGTTTATCAGTGTTGGGGAGTAGTTAACTAAAAGTAGTAATGCTTCAGACTTACCTAAATATTTTAGTATCGTGACAGTAGTTCCCTATCTGTCACTCACTCGACGTTGGTGTCGATGTAGTGACACTAGGGGTCACTCTTGGGAGCCCGAGACACCTCTGGTCTTTGATAAAAGGCCAATGAAAATTGGCGAGTGGTATTTGCGTGCCACTCCCCCGAACATACGGGTATAAAAGGAGCTGGTATGCAACCACTCATTCAGATTTTCTCTTCGGAGCCGAACGGTCATGCTCATTGAGCTGAATACTACTGTTCATTCACCTGCTGGATCTGACGGCGCATTTCAGCGGCTTCTCCCTCCTCTGCACTGGTGCACTGCAGAGAACGCCCCTGGGCGCTTCGGCAGAAAAACTAGAGAGTATATTTTCTGAAAGAGCATTTTTCCCCTCTAAAAGAGTATATATTTCTCTAAAAGAGCGCACACACGGAACGTCTTTTTAAAGACGCGTCTTTTTAAAGATGCTTTTCCGATTGTGTGTTATTCCTGGTTGTGCTCGTTATCTCTCGCCTTCTAACGGTCACGATCACTGTCTTTCGTGTCTGGGCACTGCTCACGCGGAGACAGCGTTCGTGGATGGTCACATTCTCATTGCGAGAATGTGTCCATGGCAACGTTGCGGTCGCGGCTCGCCTTCGTAAGGAAGCGAGCCACCCCAGAGGCTCCCGCCTCGGTCCTTTTACCCATGGGTTTGAGGCTAGCACTGGGGGCGATTTGGGGACCCCAATGGGACCACCTCCGCCGGGTATCCCCCTGCGGAACTCCCATTCCCCAGCACGCTCGTCTGCCCCGATCGGGCTTCCGGGTGAGTCCGCCGGCTCGTCTCACGGCGAGTTCGACCTCTTATTCGGAGCCCGCGAAAGTGATGAGCTCTCGAGCGCAGCATCGGAGAGCGGGCTCGTCCAGTCGGAAGCCTCGGCTGGGCTCCTCCCTTCGGGGTCGATCGCCCAGTCACAGGCTGACGCGGAGGTGACGACATGCTTTCCCAGACAGCCGCGAGCGTCGGTTAGAGTGGATTTCACCGCTCTTCCCTGAACCCTCGCGGCTCTGTGATTGGTTCCTGGGCTCGCGGCGCCGCTCAAAGCCACGCCCCGCCCCGTTCCTTTCTTCCCGGAAGTGCATGAAGAGCTGACAAGATCGCGGGAGGCACCTTTTACTGCCCGGTCCCGATCTTTTCAGCTTTCCCGCTCTCACTACCCTCGATGGTGGGGCGGCCAAGGGTTATTCGGCAATCCCCCGGTGGATAAAGGCGCTCGCGGTGCACCTATGCCCGCAGAGCGCCGCCACCTGGCGTGGGTGCCCAAAGCCCCCGTCCAAGGCCTGTAGGTTTACGTCGTCTCTGACGGTCAAAGCCTACGGCGCTGCTGGACAAGCCGCCTCCGCCCTGCACGCCATGGCTCTCCTGCAAGTCTGCCAAGGCGCTAAAGGAACTGCACGAGGGTAGTTCCGCCCCAGGATTGATGCAGGAACTGCGCTCGACGACCGACCTCGCTCTCCGAGCGACGGAGGTCACGGCGCGGTCTCCCGGGCGGACGATGGCCACACTAGTGGTCCAGGAGCACCACCTTTGGCTCAACCTGGTCGAGATGGGTGAGGCCGACAGGACACGATTCCTTGCTGCCCCCATTTTCCAGGCGGGCCTATTCGGCGACACTGTCGAGGACTTTGCCCAGCAGTTCTCGATGGTAGAGCAGTAGATGGATGCTAGCCGGCTTGTCCTGCCCCGGCGTGGCTCAAGATCCCCCCATCTACTCATCGCCGAAGGCGTCCCCCTGCGGTGACTGCACCGGCTCCGCCGCAGCCCGCCCCTCCGGCCCGGCCCCGGCGTGGAGCCCACCGCAGGAAGCCGACGCCACCCGTCTCACAGCCGGCACCGAAGAACCCACGGAGGTCTTCGAAGCGCCCCTGAGACGGGCGACCCAGGGACAACGAAACCCGCTGCTCTGGAGCTGGTAAGCAGATCTTCTTTTTGTTACCTTTTGCATTTAATTGCGCTGCATGCCCAAGTGGCTGCAGTACTCAAGAGCTCCGCAAGAGTGGTTTCCTTGTTCCCTGGGTCACATATTCGGTGTGTACGGCTGGCATCACGACCACCGTCCACCACTCCATTTGGCAGGTTGGCGCTCCAGCGGCGGTCTCCCGCCCTGAGCGCCCAGCTGTGGCACAAATCTGCCCCCGATGTGACAGTCTCCACGGGTCATGAGGACAGGCCTCTTCCTCCCCCGTCCCAGGCTGTTCCGGGGGTGGTCACAAGGAGCCAGGTAAGTGCTTCGATGTCCTCGGACTCAGCACGGCCACGATGGGGTGTGGCACCTCAAGCTCCGCCCCGCCGCGAGGCCCCACCCGCCGGTACATCCGATGACGTTGTCCCTTTGGTCCCCCTTGCGCGGAACTCGGGTGCATGGCTTGCGCTTTCCAGTCCGTCGCGAGGGCTGGTCCGGACCGTCCGACTCGGCTGCACGATTCACTTCGCTGGGCATCCGCCCAGGTCCAGCGGTGTCCACTTCACCTTGGTGAAAGATGGAAACGCTGCTACCTTGCGCGGAGATCGCTACCCTCCTACGGAAGGAGGCGATAGAACCTGTCCCTCCAGCCGAGATGAAGAGGGGGTTTTACAGCCCCTACTTCATTGTACCGAAAAAAGGCGGTGGGTTGCGGCCAATCTTGGACCTGCGAGTACTGAACCGGGCCTTACACAGACTCCCGTTCAAGATGCTGACGCAAAGACGCATTCTAGCGAGCGTCCGGCATCAAGATTGGTTCGCGGCGGTAGACTCGAAGGATGCGTACTTTCACGTCTCGATCCTTCCTCGACACAGACCCTTCCTGCGGTTTGCGTTCGAGGGTCAGGCGTATCGGTACAAGTCCTCCCTTTCGGCCTGTCCCTGTCTCCTTCGGGTCAGCTGGGAAAAGAGCAAGCTCCTCCCGGTTCAGAGCATCTCTTTTCTCGGTTTGGAGTTGGACTCAGTCTCCTTGACGGCGCACCTTATGAACGAGCGTGCCCAGTCGGTGCTGGCCTGTTTGAAGGCGTTCAAACAGAAAACAGCGGTTCCACTGAAACATTTTCAGAGGCTCCTGGGGCATATGGCGTCCTCGGCGGTGGCCACCCCGCTCGGGTTGATGCATATGAGGCCGCTTCAGCACTGGCTCCAGGCTCGAGTCCCGAGACGGGCATGGCGCCACGGGACACACCGCGTGGCCATTACGTCGGTCTGTCACCGTCTTTCAGCCCTTGGACCGACCTCTCGTTTCCACGAGCAGGTGTTCCGCTAGAACTGGTCTCCAGGCGCGTCGTGGTCACGACAGACGCCTCCAAAATGGGCTGGGGCGCTGTTGGCAACGGGCACGCAGCTGCCGGCCTCTAGACGGGTCCGCAGCTGCGTTGGCACATCAACTGCCTCGAGTTACTGGCAATTCTGCTCGCCCTGCGTAGGTTCCGGCCGTTGATCCAGGGCAAGCACGTGCTAGTTCGGACAGACAGCACGGCAGCGGTAGCATATGTCAACCGCCAAGGTGGTCTGCGCTCCCGCTGTATGTCATAACTCGCCCGCCGTCTCCTCCAACGGAGTTAGCAGCACCAAGTCGCTGCAAGCCACTCACATCCCGGGCAACCTCAACACTTCGGCGGACGCGCCGTAACAACAGGTTACCCTCAAGGGAGAGTGGAGACTCCACCTTCAGGTGGTCCAGCTGATTTGGAGTCGATTCAGTCAGGCACAGGTGCACCTGTTCGCCTCCCAAGAATCCTCCCACTGCCCGCTCTGGTACGCCCTCACCGAGGCCTTCCTCGGCATAGACGCGCTGGCACAGCTGGTTCCCTGGCATTCGCAAATATGCGTTTTCCCCAGTGAGCCTGCTCGCACAGACTCTGTGCAAGGTCAGGGAGGACGAGGAGAAGGTCGTCCTGGTAAGCACCCTACTGGCCCGCCCAGACGTGGTGCTCGGACCTCACGCTCCTCGTGACAGCTCCCCCCTGGCAAATTCCCCTGAGAAAGGCCCTTCTTTCTCAGGGAAGGGGCACCATCCGGCACCCACGCCCAGACCTCTGGAATCTCCATGTCTGGCCCCTGGACGGGACGCAGAAGACCTAAGCCGTCTCCCACCTGCAGTGGTAGACACATTCACTCAGGCTAGGGCTCCCTCTACGAGGCGCCTGTATGCCTTTAAGTGGTGTCTGTTCGCTAAGTGGTGTTCTTCCCATCAGGAAGACCCCCAGAGGTGCGCAGTCAGATCAGTGCTTTCCTTCCTGCAAGAGAGGTTGGAAGGGAGGCTGTCCCCTTCCACCTTGAAGGTGTACGTTGCTGCCATAGCAGCACACCATGACGCAGTCGACGGTGAGTCCTTAGGGAAGCATGATCTGATCATCAGGTTCCTAAGAGGCGCCAGGAGGCTGAATCCCTCCAGGCCACGCCTTGTTCCCTCATCGGACCTCTGTAGTTTTTCAGGGTCTACAGAGAGCCCCCTTTGAGTTTTGCAGTCAGCCGGGCTTAAAGCACTCTCCTTGAAGACTGCCCTCCTGACTGCGCTCACTTCCATCAAGAGGGTAGGTGACCTGCAAGCGTTCTCTGTCAGCGAAACGTGCCTGGAGTTCGGTCCGGGCTATTCTCACGTGATCCTGAGACCCCCGACCGGGCTATGTGCCCAAGGTTCCCACCACTCCTTTTAGAGACCAGGTGGTGAACCTGCAAGCGCTGCCCCAGGAGGAGGCAGACCCAGCCCTGGCGTTGCTGTGTCCGGTGCGCGCTTTGCGCATCTATTTGGATCGCACGCAGAGCTTTAGACACTCTGAGCAGCTCTTTGTCTGCTTCGGTGCACAGCGGAAAGGAAGCGCTGTCTCCAAGCAGAGGATCGCCCACTGGCTCATTGACGCCATAACTATGGCATGTCTTGCCCAAAACATGCCGCCCCCGGTAGGGCTACGAGCCCATTCTACTCGTGGTGTAGCGGCTTCTTGGGCCCTGGCCAGAGGTGCCTCTCTAACAGACATTGCAGAGCAGCGGGCTGGGCAACACCCAACACCTTTGCAAGGTTCTACAACCTCCGGGTGGAACCGGTTTCATCCCAGGTAGTGGCACGCAACACAAGCGGATAAGCCCGGGATAGCCGGCCGGGTGTATCGCTTGCACATAGCGCCTTCCACCTCCTTTTGAGCTGAAGACATGCGCTGTTAATTCCCAGTAGTGTTCACAAAGGTTGTTCCCTGGTTGACTTCCTCCGAGCCCTGTGGCAGTCGAGTTTTCGGAGAGACTCGCTGCCGGCCCAGTACACGCGCTAACTAAGAGCCCGGTTCTGGGGTAGGTGCTCCGCATGTGGCGGTTCCCTGTAAGGCTAACCCCATGCGATCTATATCTTCCTCTAGTTCGTTTCCCTACTGGCAAACTGCGTCTTCCTTGGGCAGAGCCCCTCAGTCTCCATGTTGTAGTAACTCCTCCCCCATGGGGTAGGATCTACCTTGAAGGCTCTCCACATGGTTGGAAAGACCATGTGATGTATTCTTCCACTTAAATATCCCCCCCTCTCTTGGGGCGAGGTGTGGTCTCCGCGGTGTCCTCCCCTTGGGAGGGACACCCCCCGACTAGACCTGGCGGCCCAGTCGGATAATCCCCCTTCTTTTTTAGGGAGTGGAAAAAGAGAAGGGGAAAGAGGCCATGACTGGGTTAAGCCTGTCTCTATCTCTGGGTTGTCGACTTGTCCCCAAAAAGGGCCGTTCGACACTCATAACTGTGTTGGGGGAGGTTACGTGTCGACCTGGTGTGCTGGCTATGAGGCACACAGCAAGTCTGCCCACCACGCACCGCCAGTTCACGTAACACAGTTCAGCCTTGTGGCATTTTGTATAGGGACCCCTAGTGTCACTACATCGACACCAACGTCGAGTGAGTGACAGATAGGGAACATCATGGTTACTGGTGTAACCTCCGTTCCCTGATGGAGGGAACGAGATGTTGGTCCCTCCTGCCACAACGCTGAACTACCCGCTGAAATGGCCGGACCTTATATCGGCTCCTCAGCGTAAAACCTGAATGAGTGGTTGCATACCAGCTCCTTTTATACCCGTATGTTCGGGGGAGTGGCATGCAAATACCACTCGCCAATTTTCATTGGCCTTTTATCAAAGACCAGAGGTGTCTCGGGCTCCCAAGAGTGACCCCTAGTGTCACTACATCGACACCAACGTCTCGTTCCCTCCATCAGGGAACGGAGGTTACACCAGTAACCATGACGTTAAGCTATTTTCACAATAGTGTAGCTTTTCCAGTAAAGAGCTAAACCTTTAAACAAGTAGCGCTGTAGCATCACAAGATGCTACATTTGTCACATTGTATCACAAATGCAGCATATGGAGCTGAGGGAGTAATCAAAAACGGTCACTTAACCTGTCCTCTCTCTCACTCATGTAGCACTGGGAAATTTTAATCAGTTAAGTTAATTTTTTTTTCTTCTTCTTCTTTTACTTTTTCAGACAGTTCATATAAATGAACTGGTTAAAATAAACAATTCCCTTATATTTTGTGTTGAGAAAATCTTGGTTACTGAAGTAACCTTGGTTCCCTGAAAGGATGGATCGAGACACTGCGCCAGTAGCTGACGCTTTGGGAGCTCCTCCCAGGGGCAGTGACCTTAAAACCCTAAACCATCACAGCACTTTGATTGGCTGGTGATGTTTAACGCTCCAACTTATGCTTATGTCATGGTGGGCATATAAGCTGAATGTCAGCGCCACACCATCAGGTTTCCCAAAATGAAGAAAGAAAAGCTTTTCTCTCGGTCACGTAACAGCAAGAAATAAGTAATGCGGCACAGCAACGCAGCATCTCATTCCCTCCTTTCAGGGAACCAAGTTTACACTCATAACCGAGACATTCCTTTTCAAGTCAGTAACTTCGATGCTGCATCAGAAGTTGACGCTGCGGGAGCCATTACATAACGCCGTGCTACTGATAGGGCAATGACCACTTGCCAACAAGCTAGTAAAAGGCATTGCTATAACCACCCCTTCATAATGAAAAATAGGAAGGAAAATAGAGGAACAATAAACCATATGGATCGATACCAAGACACTAGCCATACCGGATAGTAGATAATATCTGAACACATCTTCTCACTTAGTGAGAATGATTTTTGGGGACCAGGTCAGTTGCCTGGCCAAGGGCTTTGGTACAATGACACTAGCCAGCAGGGAAGTGAAACACTGTTCGCATACTCTGATCCACCTTAGTGGGAATGGAGAGACTTTTTGTTGATCAGTACAGGTTTTGATTTAACACCCAATATAACAACACTAACCAACTGGTCAGTGATTATTTGACACTCATTCCTCTTCTGTGAAAATCTAGGAAGTGAAGGAAGAGACATGCAGGTTATAAAACCTGCCAAATGTGTTGGGGGAAGCCCAACCTGTTTTTTAACCTGAGATACTCTGTCTTCTAGTGACACGCCCTTACATATTTAAAAAGAAACACTTTTTTTTTTTTTTTTTTTTTTTTTACAGGGAGAAAAAGGAGTTCTCTCTGACCAGGTGCAAATTAGAACAGCGAAGCATTGGTTTAGGGTTCCAGAGCTCCAGAGATATCTATGTGATCCTGAAAAAGAAAAAAATAAGATGGTGTGGCTCTGGGTTACAGCGTAACTGGCAGCAATGACTCATGCATAGAGTGCCAAGCATCACCAGCCAATCAAATTGATGGTTTAGGGTTTTAAGGTCACCGCCCCTAGGAGGAGCTCCCATGGCATCAGCTACTTATTCAGCATATAATTTGCCGACTTGAAAAGTATCTCCAATTAATTTAAGGGAGTTGGTTCTTTTGGACAGTTCATGTAAAACAACTAGTTCACATAAATAATTATCTGATGCACTTGAGCCCCACACATCCTTAAAGGGACTTTGCCTTCTTATTTAGTGTATTGCTGCTGTTTATTTCTATATTTTAATTCAGTTGTATAAAATAGTGTTTTCTTGTTAATTAGTGTATATAAAGTATACATTTATGTTTAACCTAATGTTGTCACACTGTTTAACCCTAAGAAAATGGTTTTACTATAGTAATATTGTAGTAGCCATGGTTACTTTTGTGGTTACTATGGTTGTCCTACAAATACCATTTTAATACTATAGTTACTGTAGTAAAACTATGGTTAAGGTTCATAAGGGATGTCACCCGAATTAAATACATAACTATCAGGAAATATTATTGAATTCTGTAATCAGAACTGATTGTTATATATCTAAAAATATTTTCTTCTTTAAATAGCTTCACTACAGTTACTTTTTGTTAGTAACATAGTGTAGCTAACTTTTTTTTAATGAGTAGCTTGACTGTAGTTTAACTACTACTAAGTTATGAGTACCTTGTTGTGAAGCTACTGTTTCAGATTAGCTTACCCAACACTGGTGTACAAACAATTGAAAAATAGCATAGATGAAATGTAAAAATGCATCCTGTGTGAACGGTACATTCAAGCTGTACATTGTATTACTACACACTGAACCCATTACCTTGGTTTTTCTAGTGCTATGCTCTACCAGTCAAAAGAAGGATCAGTCATAGTATAAAGGTACTAAACATAAGTTTAAATACAAACAAAAGTTGCTAGCATTGTAAAAAACAAACAATGATATGTTGTGCAGATATGATGACTGTGTAGTTGTGTCACCTTCAGTTGACACTATGTATTATTTAAACTGTACATAAGCAAAGATTATTGTATTTTATGAAAAAGCTTCCTCTCCAACAGCAGAATTTAATAATGCTACTTTTCGAAAATATGCCTTTCATTGTTCTGAGCATTTGAATCAATTGAAAATCATTGTGTCTACCCTACAAGAAAGAAAAGCCATAAAATGTCAAAAGAAGCTTTAAAGCTCAAATAATCAATTGTGCAAATGTGGAATTACCTTCCTATTGATTTCCATCAGCGTGGTGTATGGTAAGTTCACACATCTTTTCAATAGGAGAGAAAAACTAGAGCTTAGATGCTGTAAAAGACATTGCAGCTCCAGTGTGAACTACTACAGAAGGACCACAAATACTTTGACTAGGAAACAGGTGTTATGATTTACAGTCTAGGGGTCATCAAATGAGATACAGTTTGCTACATTTTCAAACTTCACATAAACTGGATTATTTATTAGTATCATTTCTCAACTTAATTCTCCCATGCCTGAATGTTTTCCAGGATGGTCCATCTTATTGGCAGTGTCGAAACTTGCCAAAGGCCCCAACATGGCCCCATTAAAATTATGTAAATGGAAATCAAGTTGAAACTTATAAAATTGAGTAGAATGCCAGAAATTATTGTGATATTATATTGTGGAAATAAGCATGTTGTTATAACAATAAAATCATTTTGTACAGTGTAATATCCATTTTCAACACAAAACAGTCAGGTCACTCAAACTATTGCTACAGAGTAAAAGCAAACAGAGTAAAAGCAAACAGAACCCCTGTGCTAGTGAGGCAATATGGTGAAATAAACCTTGTTGAAGATCGTTCTGTTTCCAAATACCGCAGAACTGTAGCTGCTGAAATTTCCACAGTGTGTTGGTGTTTAAGAGGTAACTATACTTGTCGGAGGGAATGGCCCTTGGCATGAGTAAACAGATGAATTCACATTCAGTTCACTCAAGCAAAGACGCTATCCACAGTGAACCATACTGAATGATTTAGGATTCTCTGCAATACCTCCCCAGTAATGGAGCAATTTCTGGGATTTCATAATCACACCCCTTGTGCATAAAACTGACAGACAAAGGAAATACATTCTCGATTCCAATTATTTTCATTCTCTTGCAGCTCCACTCTTGCAGAATTTATGTTTGATAATGATAAATGTATTGCCTGCAAAAGTTCATGGGAAATTTTTACTGAGCCAGACTAAGCAGGTGATACGTTTTATTTGGGGATGCTCTGAGCTGCGGAATGACCTCATCAAAACTTCCAACAACCATAATTTTTACCATTATCATCTCCAGTTTTGCAAATGTTTTGACAATGTATGCGGCTCCAGTTGAATTTGCGGCAAACAGCCAATATGTGAATGGGCAGCTATACAGCCATTGTGCCAATATTCAGATTGCTATAAGAAGCCTCTCTAACAAATGTTTTGACACTTCAACAACAATGCAGTGCAGCATTAATTGTGTCAGAGATTTAGTGTTTAAGAGCATAATTTACAATGTTTAAAATCTGATCAAATGTCGCACTGAACATGATCTTATTAGTATTTGTCTGTATTCTTATGTAAAGTGTATTTCTAGCACACATAAATGTTTTTACATTTGGATAGACACTGATACGAACAATTTGGACACCTTCTAACACGTAAACCCTTTTACATATGTACAACTTAAAGCTGAAAGGTGTAACTTTTTTGGTGTTAACACATTTTATCATATACTTGCTGAATGCTTTCACACATACGATGAAACCAGTGTGATTACTCTAGGCTGGGCTCAGAGGCGTACGATCAAACCGGTGTGAACTGCATTTGTGCTGCTGTTTACCAGCAAAGAGGGACTGAAACGGTTGTCATAATGAACCAGCTGCTTCAACATCAGAATCTTTATTTTTTTGTTACAAACCTTCAAACAAACACGTTACCATCTGTTACATGATTCCACCATGTAACGACTGTTTTGATGCAGCGATGTGGCCATGTTTTATAATGTCAAACAAAGAATATAGCCTATGAACTAGTTTGTCCACTTGAGCCTTCTCCCATTCCTTTTGTCGCTCATTCTCACCATGTGCAACCAGTGGAAGGGCTATATTTTTAGAACCTTCTATACTTGAAGAACTCAGAATCCCATGCTTCATTGCAATGTAAACAATATGGTGATGCGCACTTGTGTTTGCAATCGCACCTTATCTATTATAATCAATCATTATAAAACACCTAAAAATCCTGTTATATATTTGATAATATACAATCTATCCTCCAGTGCCATCTGATGTGACATTTAAGGTGTCTTTTTTTTCCATTATTATACAGTGCGCTTTAAAGAACTCCCCCTACAAAAAAATCTAGAGTTCTGGCAAACTAGCCGCAAACTTGGCACAAATTTGCAACTCATTATTTTCACATGCAAATACATTTGTGATTTGTGTGTGCAGCTCCTTTAGCTAGGTATGTGACGGTCTCATATTTTCACGTCACAATAATTGCTGAAGCTTTTATCATGGTATTGAATTACATTACAAAAATGTATTGTACGATAAACACATATTATTGATGTTCTCTAATAAGTTTAATTACTTTTTCATTACCAAACTACCTTTTAAATTAACATATACCAAAGAACTTTGAAAAGAACATTTAAACTACCTTCAACATCATAGATACATAGCCAAATACAGTATAACTTTTAGTTGATGTCTTAATATGTAAACAGTCACTATGCCATGGGGCCACTGTTCATTAAAGATCATACAGATCAGTACAGACCTACAACTTATCTTGTTGAGGCTAATGTTAATGTAAGGCAATTTTATTGGGCTAGCTACTAGACTGCAACAATAGTATGCATGTTTTTTTTTTTTTCTGGATAGCAAGCCAGTTACTAATATATAGCTAGGTGCTAACTACAAATTTAATAACCACAAGTTCACTCGCACTGTATGCAATGTACGATTGTGTGGAATTCCAACATGAACTTAATATTGAAATCATCATTGTGCCACATTGGCATTATTACAGGATGTAGTATTTGCTGATTACAATTGTATTTTAGTTGTTACTACAAGACGCAAATATAACTGTATAGCTAAGTTTTAGCAAACTACTCTTAGGCCACTTGAATGCAAGCTATTATCTTGAAATGGCAACAACAGTTCACTTTCTTTGTTGTCTTAGTTGTCACTTAGCTAGCTGTCTCTTAGAGTGTTGTCTCTCACTTTTCAAAAACAGTTTGGAAAAATGAGCAAAACTGTCACAACTTACCTGTCCTGCAGATGAGCGAACATGTTGGAGGTGTTCCCGTGTTTCATTGCCACTTTTCTGCCATGTGTTATACACAAAGGGAAGCCATCTTCAACCAACAATCCTGCATTTTTATGGAACACAAAATACTTCCACACTTCTGACTTTACCCTATTAGAAGGCGAATAAAGGGTCAGCTGCGTTCCTTCTTCAGCCATGCTTTTGTGCACGTACAGTAGCTTTTGTTTACATTCAGAGTGCGCATGTGTCATTTGTGCTGCATACACGCAGTGTAAAAAACTACTGTGCGATCAGAAAAATCTAAAAAGTCTAAAAGTTTATCTAAATTATTTATGGGATCCTGAAGTGTCCACTAACAATACTGTGCATGTTGATTACCGTGATATACCGTATTACCGAATACTGTCACATGCCAACCTTTGGCAACAATTGGTGCAAGTTTTCCACAAAGCTCATTTGCATGTGAAAATAATCAGTGGTGAATTTGTGGCAACTTTGCTGAAAATTTGCCATGAACTCTCGATAATTGTAAGAGTCATGCTGGGGGATCCGTCAGTACAGGAAGAACTCATATGCGAAATGGTAAATATGCAAAGACAACTGTAAGTGAGCCATTCGTATTCGAAAACTGTAAACACTGCGGCGCTATTAAAATTAATCTGTTTGTTTTGAGCGCCCCATCCAGCTTGACTTGAGCTTGATCGATCAACAACAGACAAGGGGTGTATTCGATGTTTGAAAACAATGTTTATTTGTGCTATCTTGGGGTGTATGCATGCAAACTGTGAGTGTATTTAATGATAATGAAATAAGTTGCGCTAAGACGTTTCAAAAGCATGCCTGTTTTCAGCGCAAATTCGAAACTCAGTCCATACATTTGCAACTTCATGTCCAAACTCTGAAAATATAGTGGAACATCAAATTGTGTCCATGACAATCACTGTTTTAGCTGTTTTATGAGACAAATATTTATGAGATTTGTGTTAAACTATCTTTAGTTCATGTTTTATTTTTCAATTATTATTATTATTATGGCATAGTGCTGAGCTTAGCGCTAGTG
This sequence comes from Myxocyprinus asiaticus, assembly GCF_019703515.2. Classification (NCBI taxonomy): domain Eukaryota; kingdom Metazoa; phylum Chordata; class Actinopteri; order Cypriniformes; family Catostomidae; genus Myxocyprinus; species Myxocyprinus asiaticus. The sequence continues at coordinate 37,415,276 of NC_059361.1, forward strand.
CACTTAAAATCGGGCCTGAAATGTTAAAACGAGTTGTATTTTTAGTTGTAAATTATATAATATAGTCAACAGTAATGCATATTTTATTAACTCCACCCCCTAATCCAAACCCCAACCCTAAACCTAACTGTCAGTACAGTAAAAATGTAATTTAAGAGCGAAAATAAAACCTCAGAATCAGAAAGGTGAACACGTATTAACTGATGCAAAACTATCTGATGGGGGATGGCGCTTGTCAGCAATTCAGTCATTCAAAAATGTCTGTTGGGGGATGGTGCTTGTCAGTAATTCAGCTGAATGGCTTCAATGTCAGGGTAAATTAATATTTTGAAGCAGCATGTCGATTTACTATGTAGTCTGACTAGTCGTTAGAGGGTTCATAAAGATTTGAACATCTCTAATGGTGTACATATAGATGTGGTCATTCAGTGTCTATCAATATATATATATATATATATATATATATATATATAAGTACACTTAACATACAAATGCAAATTAAATCACTCTGGTTATTCAGCATACTATGTGTTGGTGGAAGAATCGAATCACTGTCCTCAGGTTGATGTTTGATTCACATAATTGATTGTGTTCTGTCCATATCCATTGTGCCCTAGAGAAAGGCAGTTAACCTCTAGACCTGAGGCTCTCCTGTTACATCTTATCCTGTGCTCTCACCTCTTACTCCCATTTATAATAGATTAGATATGGAAGGAAAATCAGCATACTGTTGTTCTGCAATGTTCTGTTGCCATGATGTTGGATCAATAGACTGGTGCAAAGTATCAATGTGTTGTTATTATTATTATTTCAACAAAATGTACTACAACACAATTTCAAAATCTAAAACTGGATTGTATAAACCTGCAAGGTGGACTGAGGATTTTTAAACATTTCAGTTCTGTCATTAAGTTGCACTTGTTTCATTTACAAAACATATTATACGGAGAGTTCAAATGCTGTTGTCTATCATACTTAGAGCTGGTGCAAAAGAAGGAAGCTATAACTGATGTCATTCACTGATGCACTTGAGCATGTTTTCATGTTATCATGCATAAATAAATCAATGAGTCATTCCTCATTATTATTATTTTGTTGTTGTTGTTGTTATTGTTTGATCAGTAGGTAAATATTAAATTTTTAATTAACAGTTCTGAAAGTTGCTTCTATTAGGCATGCAAACAAACAATTATATTCAAGTTAATGAAAAATGTGTTAACATGTGGCAAAGCATATAAATATTTACCTGTGAACGGGCTAGATTTATGATTAAAATTTGTATCTTTCTGATTTGCCAAGCAGAATCACACATTTCTGATAACTGGCATCACATGAAAATGTGTTCAAACTTGTTAATGAAAACCAATCGGAGATTCTGAATATTTATTTTGCCACAAGGAAATCTGCAAATTTGCAATGTTCCAATAGGCAAACACAGGACTTACTAATTTGTTCTCATTAGAATTTGTTGGTATTTGTATGTAAAGTGTCGTTCTAGCACACCTTCCTTATTTTACTTTGCGTTGACACTCAAAAATTGTCACGGTCTCGGTGAGTCTGCTGGTTTGTTCCAGTTTCATTACATGTTCTCTCAGTTTGGTTCAGGTGTCGCTGGCTCGCGTAATCAACGTTGCCATGGAAGCCTTGATTGTTTCCATGATAACGTTGATCATTCCATCTTGCTGCAAGTGAGCAGCACCTGATCGCCATTAGTTCCCTGACTATATTTACCCCACTCTGTTGTGTTAGTCGCTTTATTGTAGTTTGAGTCCTATTGCTTACTACTCGCTCCCTTTGCCCTAGTATACCCTGTCTCATGTTCAGTGTATTGGTTACCAGTCTGTGCTGTGTGCACCAGGATTGTAGTTGCCATCTTGCCTGTTGCCTCACCTCCTTTGACACTTCCCCTGAGTTTCTCCTCAGCGATACCCCTCTGCACTGGAACTGCTCTGCACACGACCACTATGCACAGAAGCCTACGAACATACTACTCTCTCTGGATTCCTCGAGTATCTACACTAAATGACCACTATGCACACAAGCCTATGAACATACTGTCCATCTCCAGCTGCAGTCGGTGCTGGGTTCCCCTCTCGAAGCTTTACCAGCCTAGCTGTGTTTGTTAAATAAACTGATCATTGTTTCTCTGCACTTGGATCTTATGTCTTATCCTTCCTGCCAAAAAATATAATATCAACATTTAGACAGCTTGTGAAATATAATAACTTCAAAGATGTACAAATGTTTAAAAATCCTTTTGTGGAATGAATAGGTAGATGTAATTATAATTCCAATATTTATGACCATTTAATTAACACTGCTAACACATTTACCTAATTTGAAATTATATTTTTCATTCTATTCTCTCTGATTTATAAAGACTTCTGAATGTTCATTTACCCTGAAATCAACCTCATTTTTCTGAATTACTGACAAGCGGAAACTCAAATCAGACATTTTCATAATTTTAAATGTGTTCATCTTTCCCTGTGGCGCTATTGATAGTGTGTTGTGTGAGCAGCTTCGAAGTTCTGGTCCTATGGAAACCAGGAAGTAATCACTTTCACATAAATAATGGTGAGCGCAATTCAGATGTAGCATTTTCACTCTAAAATTACGTTTTTAGTCTACTGACGGTAAGGGTTTGGGTTTGGAAATAGAATTAATCAAATATGCATTTCTGTTGACTATTACATAATTTACAACTAAAAATACAACTCTCTTTCGGGGCCACCTTGTGGATATTTCACTAATTTCACAAAAACTTAAAAATGTCACAAAGTCACTAAAGGTCACAAAAAAAGGTCTTTCTGAGACCGTGTTTTTCCAGCTGACAAATCGAGAGTCAAGCAATAGTATTGTAAGTACTGAACTCGTAATGTGCTGTATGTACACTGTCTCTATAGTTGTAAATACGCTTTAGATGCTTTCAGTATGTTTATTTGCTCAGTGTGATCTTTCAGTGTCAATCCAAATACAAAAATGTACACATACATTTTACATATGAATACTTACGAATCCAAATGAGAGCACTCGAATTCTTCATCTTTCACAATCTTGAACAAGGAAAGTCATAATTCCAAGAAAAGTGAGGATGTCTCGATTAGACACTGCAATTTTCTGAGGTTTGGAAGAGCAATACCCATTTTCAGCTAGCTGCTGATTCAGCTGTCAGGGACACATACGCTAGGCAAGTGCCTGACAAGATAAAACCTCAACAAATAAATGGCACCTGACACACTGTTTAAGGACTTTTAAAAAAAATAATTGTTGCCTGGCAGGGAAGCCATTCGTTCGCAGTCTCACAGACTGGCTATTTAATCAGGCCTCAATCCCTTAGAGACATAATAAATGGTGCTGCCAAGTTTCATAAATGAAGGATCAATTGTAATTGATTTCATAGTCTGATACATTTATTAAAGTGACACCCATTTTTGCTTACTTGTTTTCTCAATCAGGGCCCTGGTAGAAGTTCTCCAGAGATTAGTCCCCTGGTGCTGACTATCCGCACACTCCATTAGCAAAGTTAGGCAAAGAATTTCATTACAATAAAATAATTGTAGCAGTCTGACAAGGCAAGGTTGATGCAAAAGGGGAGGAGGAGGCAGTTCAATTTTCATGTCAGTTTTCCTGAAAACTTGGCTGCATAATTTGCTAACTGTGTGATGTGTGTTGGTGTGCGTTCAACAGACAGTTTAGGAAAGGAATTTCCTTTACGAGCTGAATAAATTAGTTCCAGGTTGTCGGCGGCTGTCAAATGCACGCTGATCCCCTTTGCAGATGAACCCTGTCATTCACGGATGCCTGGGAAAGCCGCTAGTGATTATTTCATCCTAGTGGTGCTCCTGCATGTCCACTTAAATCAAGGTGGAAGCACACCTCATGAGCAAAGACAGACACAATGAGAGAGAGGAGGGGTACTGTTGTAATACAGAGACATCTGCAATATCATCATGCTTTGTTTTTCCTGTGTTTTTCTTTATGTCACACGGTGCTGATAGATGATTGGAATGAACCCACTGGAGTGTTTTAGTTATTTCTTAGCTTATCACCACTACTACCTCAAGATATGTTATAGGACTAGTCTGGGCCATTTGCAAGTTAATGTCTATGGACAGACATATTACGACAGCCAATATTTTTTACACTTCCCTCAGTTTGCGAAACAAACTTAAAATGTGTTTACAGTGATATGCTTACAATGGAAGTCTAGCAGGCACTTATGTTTGATATTTGATCTGTGAAATGCATTTTGAGGTGGGTTAGTTGGAGGCAGTTTTGTAAACCGAGACCAAGTCAAGACCAAGACCAGAGTGTATCAAGACCGAGACAAGACCAAGACTTTGAGGGGTTGAGACCAAGTCAAGACCAAGGCAGGGCAAGACCGAGTCAAGACCAAGACCAGACCAGTGCTCTCTTGAAAGATCCACATTCCCATAAAAACACCCACAGAAAAAAAATGAAGATTCCTCTTCATTCACCTCTTTATTGCCATATATATATATGTGTGTGTGTGTGTGTGTGTGTGTGTGTGTGTGTGTGTGTGTGTGTGTGTGTGCGTGTGTGTATGTATCAGTGTGCCATGAGAAATGTCTTGATAAAATAATCAAAATGCATTGCAGAGGTGAGTTTTATGTGTGTGAATTTTCCTTTGTTTTCTATGAGCAAACAGATAGAAACAAACACTAAGGAGCTGAAATCATCATAACCAACTTTATTCAACACTCCTTTTCCAAGTTTTACCATCCACCTAAAACAATAAAATGTGTGTGCAAGCATCGCATCAGGTTTTCTGGATGAGTCTTCCGCTAGAAACCATCAAGTACAGAATATATCAAACAGTTATTCAATATTTAAGTCTTCACTTTTCTCTGTCTTTTCTTAATCAATATAGTACGTTTTTTTGTTGTTTTTGAAATAATATTGTTTTTGCCATATTATTTTTCTCTCTTTGAATGTTTTATTCCAAGAAATGGTGTGGTTGATTTACTTTATGGAATTCTTGTGTTATAATTATACTTTATCATTTTGAATACATGTATGGAAAGAACGACACTGTTGCTCTTGTGTGTTCATTGACTTTATTTTACTTTCATGCACTACATATCCTTTGGATAATAACAATAATGAGTCCCCTCTTATCTCTTTTGTAACACCTTAGTTCAAAGTAGCTGAGGCAGGTTATAATATGTATAGCTAATACTCGCTAAATCTCTGTGTGGTGAGGGGTGAAGATGAGTTTAGGTACAGATGTTGCGTTCCATTCAAATCAGATGTAGGATATTCCACTTGATATCTCCGACTAAAGGCATTACAATGCCAGATGCTCAGAAGATGACATTAGAGGAAACAAAACTGCAATGCTCCCATTAGCTTAGCAGGTGTTTGACTGTCACCAGAGATGTCTCCCATCAACCCAATTCATAAACAGTCTGCAACGCTAGCATTTGTGCTACAGGTATACGATTATCAAAAGAGAGCGTCATGGTTACTTGTGAAACCTTTGTTCGCTGATGGAGGGAACGAGACGTTGTGTCGATGTAGTGACACTAGGGGTCACTCTTGGGAGCCGGAGACACCTCTGGTCTTTGATAAAAGGCCAATGAAAATTGGCAAGTGGTATTTGCATGCCACTCCCCTGGACATATGGGTATAAAAGTAGCTGGTATGCAACCACTCATTCAGGTTTTATGTTGAGGAGCCGAGACAAGGTCCGGCCATTTCAGCGGGTAGTTCAGCGTTGTGGCAGGAGGGACACAACGTCTCGTTCCCTCCAACAGGGAACGGAGGTTACACAAGTAACCATGACATTCCCTATCTGTCACTCACTCGACATTGTGTCGATGTAGTGACACTAGGGGTCCCTATACGAAACACCACAACTGGCTGAACTGTGTTACGTGAACTGCCAGTGCGTGACGGCAGACCACTGTGTGCCTCATAGCCAGCACACCAGGTCGACATGTAACCTCCCCCAACATAGTTATGAGTGTCGAACGGCCCTTTGGGGACAAGTCGACTACCCAAAAGATAGAGACAGGCTAACCCAGTCATGGCCTCTTTTCCCCTTCCTTTTTTCCACTCCCTATAAAAGAAGGGGGATTATCCAACTGGGCCGCCAGGTCTAGTCGGGGAGTGTCCCTCCCAAGGGGAGGACACCGCAGAGACCACACCTCGCCCAAAGGGGGGGGGGGTATTTAAGTGGAAAAATATGTCACATGGTCTTGCCAACCATTTGGAGAGTCTTCAAGGTAGATCCTACCCAACGGGGGTTGCTACAAACATGCAGACTGGGGCAGAGGGGCTCTGCCCAAGGAAGACGCAGTTTGCCAACAGGGAAACTAATTAGCGGAAGATATACATTGCATGGGGTTTGCCTTACAGGGAACCACCACATGCAGAGCACCTACCCCAGAACAGGACTCTTAGTTAGCACGTGGAGATTACAGAAGTCTGGTCGCGGATGCCAGATGGTGCCCCATCCCTGAGAAAGAAGGTCCTTCCAGTTGATGTGCCAATGCAGTCACGGGCCCGTCTACAGGCCAGCGGCTGCGTGCCCGTTGCAAACAGCGCCCCAGCCCATTTTGGAGGCGTTTGTCGTGACCACGACGTGCCTGGAGACCAGTTCTAGGGGAACACCTGCCCATAGAAATGAGAGGTCAGTCCAATGGCTGAAAAGACGGTGAAAGACCGACGTGATGACCACGCGATGTGTCCTGCGGCACCATGCCCATCTTGGTACTCGAGTCTGAAGCCAGTGCTGAAGCAGTCTCATATGCATCAACCCGAGCGAGGTGGCTACCTCTGAGGATGTCATATGCCCCAGGAGCCTCTGAAAAAGTTTCAGTGGAACCGCTGTTTTCTGTTTGAACGCCTTCAAACAGGCCAGCACCGACTGGGTATGCTCGTTCATAAGGCGTGCTGTCAAGAGACTGAGTCCAACTCCAATCCGAGGAAAGAGATGCTCTGAACCGTGAGGAGCTTGCTCTTTTCCCAGTTGACCCGAAGCCCTAGTCGGCTGAGATGTGAGAGCACCAAGTCCCTGTGTGCGCACATGTCTCGAGAGTGAGCTAGGATTAGCCAGTCGTTGAGATAGTTGAGAATGCGAATGCCCACTTCCCTTAATGGGGCGAGGAGACAGGGACAGGCTGAAAGGGAGGACCTTGTACTGATACGCCTGACCCTTGAATGCAAACCGCAGGAAGGGTCTGTGTCGGGGAAGGATCGAGACATGGAAGTACGTATCCTTCAGGTCCAATCCTGATGCCAGATGCTCGTCAGAATGCGTTTTTGCATTAGCATCTTGAACGGGAGTCTATGTAAAGCCCGGTTCAGTACTCGCAGGTTCAAGATTGGCCGCAACCCACCGCCTTTTTTTGGTACGATGAAGTAGGGACTGTAAAACCCCTTCTTCATCTTGGCCGGAGGGACAGGCTCTATCGCATCCTTCCAGAGGAGGATGGCGATCTCTGCGTGCAAGGTAGCAGTGTTTTCGTCCTTCACCAAGGTGAAGTGGATACCGCTGAACCTGGGCGTATGCCTGGCGAACTGAATCGAGTAGCCGAGTCGGACAGTCCGGACCAGCCATCGCGATGGATTGGAAAGCGCAAGCCATGCATCCAAGTTCCGCGCGAGGGGAACCAAAGGGACAATGTCGTCGGACATACCGGCGGGTGGGACCTTGCGGTGTGGCGGAGTTCGAGGGGCGGAAGACCGCCACTGGAGTGCCAAACCTGCCAAATAGAGTGGTGGACGGTGGTTGTGATGACGGCCGTGCACACCGGATATGTGACGCAGGGAACTAGGAAACCACTCTTGCTGAACTCTTGGGTACTGCAGCCACTTGGGCATGCAGTGCAATTAAATGCAAACGTAACAAAAAGATTCTCCTCCCGGCCCTCGACCTGGGGATGGAGTGGTCTGCTTACCAGCTCCAGAGCAGCGGGTTTTGTCGTCCCTGGGTTGCCCATCTCAGGGGCGCTTTGAAGCCTTTCACAGGTTCTTGGCGGCCGCGAGACGGGTGGCATCTGCTTCCTGCGGTGGGCTCTACTCCGGGGCCAGGACCGAAAGGGCAGAGCCGGTGCAGTCACCACAGGGGGACGCCCTTGGTGACGAGCAGATGGGGTGCGGGATCTTGAGCCGTGCCGGGGCAGGATATGCTGGATAGCCTCCATCTGCTGCTCCACCGTCGAGAACTGCTGGACAAAGTTCTTGACGGTGTCGCCAAATAGGCCTGCCTGGGAGATGGGGGCAGCAAGGAACCATGTCCTGTTGGCCTCACCCATCTCGACCAGGTTGAGCCAAAGGTGGCGCTCCAGGACCACTAAAGCGGACATTGTCCGCCCGAGAGACCACACCATGACCTTCGTCACTCGGAGAGAGAGGTCAGTCGCCATGCACAGTTCCTGCATCAATCCCGGGGTGGAACTACCCTCGTGCAGTTCTTTTAGCGCCTTGGCGGACTTGCAGGAGAGCCATGGCATGCAGAGCGGAGGTGGCTTGTCCAGCGGCACCGTAGGCCTTGGCCGTCAGAGACGACGTAAGCCCACAGGCCTTGGACGGGGGCTTTGGGCACCCACGCCAGGTGGTGGTGCTCTGTGGGTATAGGTGCACCGCGAGCGCCTTTATACACCGGGGGATTGCCGAATAGCCCTTGGCCGCCCCACCATCGAGGGTAGTGAGGGCGGGGAAGCTGAAAAGATTGGGACCGGGCAGTAAAAAGTGCCTCCCACGACCTTGTCAACTCTTCATGCTCTTCCGGGAAGAAAGCAACGGGGGTGGGGCATGGCTTTGAGCAGCGCTGTGAGCCCAGGAACCAATCAACGAGCCACGAGGGTTCAGGGAAGAGCGGAGGGTTCCACTCTAGCCGACGCTTACGGCTGCCCGGGAAAGCATGTCGTCATCTCCGCATCAGCCTGTGACTGGGCAATCGTCCCCGAAGGGAGGAGCCCAGCTGAGGCTTCCGTGTGCGAGTGGACGAGCCTGCTCTCTGATGCTGCGTTCGAGAGCTCATCACTTTCACGGGCTCCAAATAAGAGGTCGAACACGCCGTGAGATGAGCCGGCGGACTCATCCAGAAGCCTGATCGGGGCAGACAAGCGTGCTGGGGAATGGGAGGTCCGCGGGGGGATACCCAGTGGAGGCGGTCCCATTGGGGTCCCCAAATCTCCCCCAGTGCAAGCCGCACTGGTCTCATACCCGTGGGTAAAAAGACCGAGGCGGGGAGCCTCTGGGGTGGCTTGCTTTCTTACGAAGGCAAGCCGCGACCGCATCGTTGCCATGGACATATCCTCACAATGAGTACATGACCCATCCATGAACGCTGTCTCCGCGTGAGCAGTGCCCAGGCACGAAAGACAGTGATCGTCACCGTCAGAAGGCGAGAGATAACGAGCGCAACCAGGAATAACACACAAAGGAAAGGCATCTTTAAAAGACGCATCTTTAAAAGACGTTCCGTGTGTGCCACTCTTTTAGAGAAATATACTCTTATTTCTGCAGAAGCACCCAGGGGCATTCTCTGCAGTGCACCAGTGCAGAGGAGGGAGAAGCCGCTGAAATGCGCAGTCAGATCCAGCAGAGGTGAATGAACAGTCGTGGGAATTCAGCTCAGTTAGCATGACTATTCGGCTCCGAAGAGAAAATCTGAATGAGTGGTTGCATACCAGCTCCTTTTATACCCGTATGTCCGGGGGAGTGGCATGCAAATACCACTCGCCAATTTTCATTGGCCTTTTATCAAAGACCAGAGGTGTCTTGGGCTCCCAAGAGTGACCCCTAGTGTCACTACATCGACACAACTTCGAGTGAGTGACAGATAGGGAACATAATTTACCATGTTTTGAACACCTGCTACTCTGCTAACGTTTGTTAAACAAGCTTTATTATCATGTAATGTAGGAACTTTGACTAATTTATTGATTTTATTTAATAAGTGAATGTTTGTCACTTATTTTAAACATCTTCCTGGGTGCCGACAAGATTGTGTGATGTCACGCATTTCGGCAAAATTGGAGTTTAAAATTTCCACATGACTTTCCAAGATGTAATTACGACTTCAAGTGGCGTTCAGTTGCACTTTTCCCAGTAGGAAGTTGGAAAATCGAATGGAATACAGCAAGAGGCAGATTTCTAACATTAGCTAGCTAGCTTTGCTAGCATCACTTACACTTAGCTTACCTTTCTTTATGCTTCCTTTCTAAGTGCCGATAAAAGTTTGACGTGGTCCCAGCCATCTCGGTAAGCATTGCATTGCAGAATTTACATACTGCTGTGTGTTTTCTTTTGGACACTTTTGCAGATGAACTGTCTGTGGATTAGGTCAGTGTTTCCCAACCTTTTTTCTGCCACGGCACACTTTTTACGATTAAAAAATCCCATGGCACACCACTATCCCACATAACCATCATCAATAGTTTTCCTTTTCAAAAATGTGTCCATGTTTTCAGTCTGTCTTAGTAGCATGAACTCGTAATGTTTGAAATTCGGCTATGCAAATAACACATGTAACATAGGTATGCTGTATAATGAGGTTTACAGATACAAAGAGGGCTAATTGGATAATGAAAAACCAACAAATTTGTGTCTTTTCCAATTTATAGATTTGTTCTTGCTATTTAATTCTTGCAATGGCACAGCAAATACATTTTTTTATTTATTCATTTATTTACTGTATTTTCCAGAAATAAAGCTGCACCTGACTACAAGTCGCACCAGGTCAAAATTGCATTGTTGATAGAAAGAAAAAAAAAAACACAAGTCGCACTGAAAGAGGTTGGATCCGGCAGGCACTAAGGACCCAAGAGCAGCCGCCCGGCCTCCATTCATTAGTTCATATGTCAAATGCACTCTGTGAAGATTACAGTACCTCAGAATCTACACATCGAATCACTATGTTTTTGGACTTCTTTAAAACAGGAGAATTTGCTTTTAGTAATCGTATGTAACAGTTTCTAATATTCTTATTATGTTTCATTAGAGAAACGTGACAAGTAAGCCACATCTGTTCATAAAATCTGTAACTCTATGTTGTGCACAAATAAACAGCTTTTATCTTCCCACACAAAATGTATTTTCCACCCTTGATGTAAACACTACCACAGACACACTAAGCACTACTTTAACAACCTGTCTAGACAACATCTGTCCTCTGTCCTCAAGGCCAGCACGTACTACACCACCCAGCTCCTGGCTCGCTGACACCCTTCGTGAACATAGGACTGACCTCAGGGCAGCTGAGAGGAGATGGTGGAAATCTAAAGATCCAGCAGATCTAGGTAAGTATCAATCTCTGCATGCAACTTTTTCAGATAACATTAAATCTGCAAAAACTTCCTATTACCAGAACAAGATCAACAGCACCACAGACACTCGCAGCTTGTTTAGAACATTCAACACACTTCTCTGCCCTCCTCCACCACCACCTGACACATCACTGACAGCAGATGTCTTGGCCACATTTTTTACTAATAAGGTTACAACCATCAGCAATACATTCTCAGTACCACACCCTGTCAAACACCCATCTCCTGTATGCAACTCCTCTGTTTCTATGTTCTCTCCTCTGACTGACATTGAGGTCTCTAAACTCCTCCTCTCCAACCACCCCACCACCTGTTCCCTTGACCCCATTCCTTCTCACCTTCTCCAGGCCATCTCTCTGTCCATCTTACCTGCACTCACTCACATAATTAACACATCTCTACTTACAGGCACTTTTCCCACTACATTTAAGCAGGCCCGAGTATCCCCGCTGCTGAAGAAACCCGCACTTAACCCCACACAAATAGAACACTACAGACCAGTCTCTCTAATACCATTCATGGCAAAAACACTTGAAAGGGCAGTTTTCAATCAAATCTCTGCCTATCTCTCACAGAACAAGCTGCTGGATGACAATCAGTCAGGCTTCAAAAGTAGACACTCCACCGAGACTGCCCTGTTGTCTATCACTGAGTCACTGAGACAGGCGAAAGCTGAATCCAGATCATCCGTCCTGATTGTGCTGGACCTTTCTGCAGCCTTTGACATAGTCAACCATCAGATCTTACACTCCACCCTCTCTTCGCTGGGCATCACAGGAACTGTGCATGACTGGTTTAATTCCTATCTCTCAGGTAGGTCCTTCAAGGTAGCCTGGAGTGGTGAGGTGTCCAAGCCACATCAGCAACTTACTGGGGTACCTCAGGGTTCAGTGCTTGGGCCACTTCTCTTCTCTATATACACAACATCACTGGGACCAATCATTCAGGCACATGGTTTCTCTTACCATTGCTACGCTGATGACACACAACTCTACTTGTCTTTCCGGCCCAACAACACCACAGTGACTGCTCGAATCTCTGCCTGCCTGGCAGACATCTCGGCCTGGATGAAGGAACACCACCTGCAACTTAACTCAGCCAAGACCGAACTCCTTGTCTTTCCAGCCTACCTCCAGTAGACCCCTACAAATGATCCAGAATGCAGCAGCACGTCTGCTCTTTAATCAACCAAAGACAGCGCATGTTACACCACTCCTTGTCTGTCTTCACTGGCTGCTGGTTGATGCATGTATCAAGTTCAAGGCTCTGATGCTGGCATACAAAACAGTCACTGGGTCTGCTCCAGCATACCTAAAATCATATCTGCGGAGCTATGTGCCCACTAGAAGCCTGCGGTCGGCTAAGGAACGTTGCCTTGTTGTACCAACACAAAGAGGCACCAAAACCGGACTTTCGGTTTCATCATACTGCGCACTATGACCTTCCCAACTCCATCCATGAAGCTGACTCACTTTCTGTCTTCAAAAATTGGCTAAAAACACATCTTTTCCATGAGCACTTAAGTCACAAAAAAAATAAAAAACAAACAAAAAAAAAAAAAAAATATATATATATATATATATATATATATATATATATATATATATATACACTATATTGCCAAAAGTATTCGCTCATCTGCCTTTAGACGCATATGAACTTAAGTGACATTCCATTCTTAATCCATATGGTTTAATATGACGTCGGCCCACCCTTTGCAGCTATAACATTTTCAACTCTTCTGGGAAGGCTTTCCACAAGGTTTAGGAGTGTGTTTATGGGAATTTTTGACCATTCTTCCAGAAGCGCATTTGTGAGGTCAGATGTTGATGTTGGACGAGAAGGCCTGGCTCGCAGTCTTCACTCTAATTCATCCCAAAGGTGCTCTATCGGGTTGAGGTCAGGACTCTATGCAGGCCAGTCAAGTTCTTCCACACCAAACTTGCTCATCCATGTCTTTATGGACCTTGCTTTGTGCACTGGTGCGCAGTCATGTTGGAACATGAAGGGGCCATCCCCAAACTGTTCCCACAAAGTTGGGAGCATGGAATTGTCCAAAATCTCTTGGTATGCTGAAGCATTCAGATTTCCTTTCACTGGAACTAAGGGGCCAAGCCCAGCTCCTGAAAAACAACCCCACACCATAATCCCCCCTCCACCAAACTTCACATTTGGCTAATCTGAAGGCCACATGAACTTTGGAGGTCTGTAGCGATTGACTCTGCAGAAAGTTGGCGACCTCTGCGCACTATGAGCCTCAGCATCCGCTGACCTCCCTCTGTCATTTTACGTGGCCTACCACTTCGTGGTATATATATATATTTAATATGCATAAAATACTTTGTAATGGAAAATATAGTGAATTGGCAACTTAAAAAAAATTCTACCATCTCTATGCCTTCACTAAAATACCGGAAAAACCTGTATTTATTTATTTTGAGGAAATTGATTATTTTCCATGGCACACTTGACAATCTTTCATGGCACACTAGTGGGCACAGTGGTTGGGAAACATTGGTTTAGGAAGCCAAATTGTATTACAGAAGATTTGGCTGACATCTCTCAGACAGCCACAGTTTCTTCTCCTGTCTCCCGCATTCACCTTCTTGGAGTGTGTGTGAAGGGGGACGAGGAGGGGTGACAGCCGTTAACAGTAACAAAAATTTCAAATTAGAAATGAGTCAAGTTATTGCTTGCCTTTGGATGTAAAACTTCCTGCTTCAATCACAGTAATGATATTAACAAATAAATCAGACGATGCATAGGCAATTTAGTGATATCCCTGCAGTTGTGGTCTTGATGTTTTGAAATAAAATTCAGAGTCCTCTTGGTCTGAGACCGAGATAAGACCGAGTAAAAATGCGGTCGATTCCGAGACCGCATTTCCGAGATCGGAGACCAAGTCCGATCTCGAGTACTACAACACTGGCTGGAGGAACGTCTGTTTAGGACTGCTCTTACTGTGAATTCGGCAAAACCAGCCATTTTCCACTAAAATTTTTATCTTAAACTGAAAATGCAACTACTCCCTAGCAATATGTTGACTTTCTGTGTGATCATGTTGTCTGGTTATACTCTACCAACGTAATTCCTGTCAGTGGAGTTTGAAGAACTTGAGTTTATTGTTGCATCACGTCCCCTTCCATGTCCTTTCCTGATATACTAACACCGATACCAAGCAAAACAAATGTTTACATACGATACAAACTCAATATTCTATATAGATAATAACATGATACCTCAGCTTGAGCTTCCCTCTTGCTTGTAAAATGGGTGGGGTGTGTGACGTTGGTACCAGGGCGGCGTATTGAGGGCGGGTTTAAGGGCAACATTGCGAGGCTATTGGCCCGATGGTGGGAATGCATATCGATTTTGGTCTCACGGCTCGAGGTCCAAGGCTATTGGCCCCGGCTGGCCATTTGATATCCCTGGCTTGCACTGGCTCTATAGTGGAAAAGTGGCTATTGACACTCTGCTGATCTGTAACAAACCAAAAAAAAAAAAAAAAAAAGAAAGAAATAATAACCTTTAAATTAACTGGTTTGATTCAAGTCAAAATATTTTTTAACATGTCTAAATCAACCTGGATAAATTAGGCTACATGAACAAAACTACATTTTTAGGGTTGGATCAGGTAGAAATAGCTCCTTGTGGTAACTATTGCAGGTTCATTCATTCGTTCAGACAGTCATTCAATCATTCATCCATCCATTTATTTTCATCCAACATGCCTTTAGCAATGCCTTGAGTTCACAGATTTCCTCCAAAACAGTTCAGGGTTTTATTGGGTGTTAGTTCCATATGTCCATAATATCAAGAATGATGTGATGAGGAATGGGAGAAAAAAAAAACGATCCTCGTGAAAATTCACTAAAATAGTCTAGTAGAGGTGTCAGTTGTGATATCCACACATAGCCTCTGGTGAAATCTGATTGAATTACTTATACTGTGTGCTATTGGCATAAAAAATGGTAGAGGGTCTGGCAAGATTAGTTCCATGTTTCTTACATCTCATATAAGAGAAAAAAACGATTATAGCGATTGATGAGGCCAAAGCCAATCAGTGGCAAGCTGGCTCACAGATTAGAATCCATGCATAATAGCAGGGGGAATGAATATATAAATACATTATGCACTGTTTTCTCCCTTATTCTGTTACAGCATTCACCCTGAATAATAGCCAGTCATAACGGCCTCAAGCGCTGCTTTTGTGTGCACTATGTTTAGAATAGCCCTATTTTTGTCTCAATCGAAAAGGCGCTTCATCATATTTGCTTTTTTTTCTGCACTTGTGACTGCTAAGGACAATCAAAGGCAGATTAATGCAGAAAAAGATTAACTGATGATCAGCTAAATTCAGAAAGAGAGAGATGTTTAAAATAACAAAGTAGTTTAAGGAAATGCTTTTCAAAATCACAGCCCAATTTCTTGCTTTTAGAGTCCATGTAATTAATGAACTCCTCAACGGCTGGAGTTTAATGATGGCAGACACGATGTCGCTTGCATGATTAATTGCAGTTAAATTGAGGTCACTGTTTCCCACCTTTGGTTTACAACTGCACCCAATACAAACTGTATTTACATTTGCGCACTCTGTGTGTATGTGTGTGAAAGTGTAAAGCAAGAGAACCTGAGAGAAAGAGTGTAAAGGGAAAGACAACAATGGTATTAGAAAAAAAGAGACATACCATTACACTTTAACCTAAACAGGCGCAACACAACAAAGCATTATTTAATCCCTTTTGTCATTCCAAACCGTTATGACTTTCTTCTGTCGAACACAAAAGAAGAAATTTTGAATAATGTGCTGGTCACTCTTTTCCATGCAACAGAGCCTGTCCACCTTTTTATTAATTAATACTTTGATTTTAAAAAACAAACAAACAAACAAACAAACAAACAAAGCACACAAAAAGACAAAGGTATACTTATGTATGCATAAAATGTTTTATGTCTTTTAGAACATGTGATATAATTTGAAAGAAAGCATATCAGCTGAACTTTTAAGAAACTGCAGCATATTTATGATAGAACTTTAATAATTAGAACTAAAATGTAAAAAGAAACCATGCATGAATGAACATTTTCATATTAAACACAATATTTATCATATAATTTAATGTGAAACATTTCAAATATTGGTCCAGTCAGCCAGAATCAAAGAATGAATCAAAGCACAAAACTAGTACACTGTCTACACTGTTGACTTGGTCGCTAATCTCCGCCCCCCAAAATAAGATATGCCACAAACACCATTACCAGTGTCATGATACCGCCTTTGTTGATCCTCCCGCTCACCACCAGAGGGCTCCATCACTTGCGGATTGACTTTAACTCTCTGGACTCCATTTCCCATAATCCCCGTACCTGGCACTGATTACCAGCTGTTTCTCATTTACTCAGCTATTTAAGTCTCACTCTCTATCATTGCAAAGTCTTGTTTTGCCCTGGCTGCCATTTCTAAGCATGCTCTGAGGTTTTGCATTATCTGTGTATGATCCTGGACTGTTTACCCTGTTTTGACCCGCTGCTGCCTGCCTACTACTACTGCCTTGTGTACCTGGAAATAACCTGTGATTGTCTGCCGCCTGCCCTGACCTCTTGCCTGTTTATTTTCTACCACTCTGGATTGCCTTTGTTATTACTGTTGCTGGTGATTGACCCTGCCTGTCTGTATTATGACGTTTATCATTATTAAAGCTGCACATGGATCTCAACTCTGATGACTCTTCATTACAGAAGACTTTGCCACAAACCGATCCAGCGGCTTTTTTCAACTAACCACCGAGGTCTCAACTCCTTCATCGAACCCAGTGGCACACCCGGCCTCATCTAGAACAATTCACCGCACCATGTATCTAGCAGCATTCTTTGTTCAAATAAGCCAGGCAAACTTATCGATAAGGGAGTTTCCATTTCTTTTCCACCGTTGCCGCCCACACTGGTTTTGATGATGCTGCTCTGAAATCCATATTTCGGATTGGACTCTCAGCACGGCAGTGGAGAGAATTGCCAGACTCCGGAGACTACACATGGGAGGTATATGTGAGGCTAGTACTCGACACACTCGCCACAGAGGATCCTCCTCTCACAGTCCCAGTTCCAATGTCTGAGTCAGCCACGTCTGAGTCTGCTCCATGCCATGTCACAGCCACACCTTATCCTGCTCTACGCCACATCACAGTCAAACCTCAGCCTGCTCCAAGTCATGTCACAACAACACCTCAGCCTGCTCCATGCCATGTCATAGCCACTCCCCAGCCTGCTCAATGCCATGTCACAGCCAAACCTCAGCCTGCTCCATGCCATGTCACAGCCACGCTTCAGCCTGCTCCATGCCATGTCACAGCCACGGCTCAGCCTGCTCCATGCCATGTCACAGCAACACCCACGCCTGCCACGGCCAATGAGCCAACACCCACACCCGCCACGGCCAACAAGCCAACGCCCACCACGGCCAACGAGCTGGAAGCCTCGTCCATCCCAGAGCCTGCGTTGCCAGCCTCGCCCATTCCAGAGCCTGCACTGCCAACTTCAGCCTCCTGGAGGAGGAGGAGAAAAGTTTTCGTTTCCAAGTCTCAGCCTATGTTCACGGCCACAGAGGTCATTTCCATGTCTCTGTCAGTGTTCTCAACCACATAGGTCATTTCCAAGTCTCTGCCCATGTACACAACCACAGAGGTTGTTTCCAAATCTCTGCCAGTGTTCACGACCACAGAGATTGTCTCCGAGTCTCAGCCTATGTTCATGACCACAGAGGTCGTCTCTGAGTCTCTGCCCATGTACACGACCACAGAGTTAATTTCCAAGTCTCTGCCAGTGTTCTCGACCACAGAGGTCATTTCCAAGTCTCAGCTTATGTTCACGAACACAGAAGTCTTTTCCAAGTCTCTGCCCATGTGCACGACCACAGAGGTCATCTCTGAGTCTCTGCCAGTGTTCACGACCACAGAGGTCGTTTCCAAGCCTTTGTTATTACTATTGCTGGTGTTTGACCCTGCCTGTCTGTATTACGACGTTTATCATTATTAAAGCTGCACGTGGATCTCAACTCTGATGACTCATCATTACAGAATACTTTGCCACAAACAGATCCAGCGGCTTTTTTCAACTAACCGCTGAGGTCTCAACTCCTTCATCGATCCCAGTGGCACATCCAGCCTCATCTAGAACATTTCACCACACCATGGATCTAGCAACATTCTTTGTTCAACTAAGCCAGGTGAACTTATCAATAAGGGAGTACTCCCATTTCTTTTCCACCATTGCCGCCCACACTGGTTTTGATGCTGCTGCTCTGAAATCCATATTCCAGATCGGACTTTCAGTACAGCAGTGAAGGGAATTGCCAGACCCGGAGACTACACGTGGGAGGTATATGTGAGGCTAGTACTTGACACACTCGCCGCAGAGGATCCTACTCTCACAATCCCAGTTCCAACTTCCGAGTCAGCCACATCTGAGTCTGATTCATGCCATGTCACAGCCATGCCTCAGCCTGCTCCATGCCATGTCACAGCCACACCTCAGCCTGCTCCAGGCCATGTCACAGCCACGCCTCAGCCTGCTCCATGCCATGTCACAGCCATGCCTCAGCCTGCTCCATGCCATGTCACAGCTATGCCTCAGCCTGCTCCATGCCATGTCACAGCCAAACCTCAGCCTGCTCCATGCCATGTCACAGCAATGCCAATGCCTGCCACGGCAAACGAGCCAACACCCACGCTTGCCACGGCCAACGAGCCAATGCCCGTGCCTGCCACAGCCAATGAGCCAATGCCCGCCACAGCCAATGAGCTGGAAGCCTCGTCCATCCAAGTCACTGCCCATGTACACGCCCACAGAGGTCGTCTCTGGGTCTCTGCCAGTGTTCATGACCACAGAGGTCGTTTCCAAGTCTCTGCCCATGTACACGACCACAGAGGCCATTTCCAAGTCTCTGCCAGTGTTCACAACCAGAGGTCGCTCCCGAGACTCTGCCTACGCCTACAACCACAGAGGTTGTTCCCAAGACTATGCCCATGTTCACGACCACAGAGGTTGTTCCAGAGTCTCAGTCCATGCCCATGACCGCAGAGGTCACTCCCGAGACTCTGTTCATGTTTACAACCACTGAGGTCATTTCCCAGTCATCCTGGACTCTTAGCCTCGAGCTTGCCATGGCTCCACCTTCTACAGCTCTGCTCCTCGAGCCTCCCACAGCTCCGCCTTCCACAGCTTCACCCTTCGAGTCTGCCATGGCTCTGCCTTCTACAACTTTACCCCTAAAGCCTGCCACGGCTCAGCCTTCCATGGCTTCATCTCTCGAGCCTCCTACAGCTCCACTTACCACGGCTCCGCCCTCAGAGTCCTCCATGGCTCCAGTCTACAATCTGGGGTCACCACCCAGGCCTCCTGACCCTGTTTCAGCTCTGTGGTCATCAACCAGGTCTTCTGATCCAGTCCCTACCCTGAGATGGCCAGCCACCTGATCCACTCTGGTGTTCTGGGTCTCCTGGTCATCCACCTGATCTGCTCTGGTCTTCTGGGTCTCCCGGCCATCTGTCTGATTTGCTCTGGTCCCCTTGGTCTCCTGGCCATCTGCCTGATCCGCTCTGATCTTCTGGGTCTCCTGGCCATCCACCTGATCCGTTCAGGTCTTCTGGATCTCCTGGCCGTCTGCCTGATCTGCTCTGGTCCCCTTGGTCTCATGGCTATCCGCCTGATCTGCTCTGGTCTTCTGGGTTTCCTGGTCATCTGCCTGATCTGCTCTGGTCTTCTGGGTCTCTTGACCATCTGCCTGATCTGCTCTGGTCTCCTGGGACTCCTGGCCATCCGCCTGACCTGTTCTGGTATCCCTGGTCTCCTGGCCGTCCGCCTAGTCTGCTCTGACTCCCTTGGTCTCCTGGCTGTCTGCCTGGTCTGCTCTGGTATCCCTGGTCTCATGGCCATCCACCTGGTCTGCTCTGGCTCCCTTGGTTCCCTGGTTGTCTACCTGATCTGCTCTGGTTTCTTTGGACCATGGCATCACCTACCTCCTCGCTTCGGGAGCCGCTCGCGGGGGGTGGGGGGGGGCTCTGTCATGAATCCCTCCTTTGTTGTTACTCCCGCTCACCACCAGAGAGCTCCATCACCTGGGAATTGACTTTAACTCTCTGGACTCCATTTCCCATAATCCCCGTACCTGTCACTGATTACCTGCTCAGCTGTTTCTCATTTACTCAGCTATTTAAGTCTCACTCTCTATCATTGTGAAGTCTTGTTTTGCCCTGGCTGACATTCTAAGCATTTTCTGAGGTTTTGCATTATCTGTGTATGATCCTGGACTGTTTACCCTGTTTTGACCCGTTGCTGCCTGCCAACTACTAATGCCTTGTTTACCTGGAAATGACCTGTGATTGTCTGCCGTCTGCCCTGACCTCTTGCCTGTTTATTTTTTACCACTCTGGATTGCCTTTGTTATTACTATTGCTGGTGACTGACCCTGCCTGTCTGTATTACAACATTATCATTATTAAAGCTGCACATGGATCTCAACTCTGATGGCTCATCATTACAACCAGTCATTTAAATGTAATATAATAGGCAAACAAAATACATGGTCAAAGAACAATGTAATTGATTAGGTGTATACCAGGGGTGCTCACACGTCTAAATGAGATCTACTTTTTCATCATGTTTTTATAGCAAGATCTACCATACACAAGATAAACATAGTTGGTAGTGAAATTTGACAATTCCTATACCTATTTTGATACCACAAGAAATAATAATCTTTTTTTTTATTATGTAAGCATTGTTTTAAGTTCTCAAGTAATTATTCAAGAGTCAACAATCTGTATTCAAATAAGAACAAAGAAATAAATAAAAAAATAAATTAAATGAAAAACAACAACAGCAAAACAACAACAACAACAACAAAAATCAAATTAAGAGAACAGTGCATTTTTAACAGCTATATATATTAAAAAAAATTAACAGCAGTAGCCTATCTTATTAATTCAACATTCAGAATGAAATTAAATGTAACATAAAACTACTAGCTAATGGTCTTCAATGTTTGACTGTATTCCATTAATACTTTTTAGTTTATTTAGTTATTTCTAATATGTTATAATGGTACCTATGCCCCTGATAAAAACATATATTTTAATTTTATTGCAAAATATTCAGATATTTGCATCATTCACAGTACATTATGTGAGTCGGTTGGTTGTGAATCATGAATCTCTGATTGGTGGCTGCTTCTCTTCAAGATCATGGGTAGTGTAGTTATTTGCCAGGAATTCTGCTATTAAACATGATTTCTAAAAAAAAAAAAAAAAAAAATCATTTTAAATAATCATTTGAAATAACTCAGACTGATGGCTTCAACAGAAGCATATACCACAGATGAACAACTTTGGAGCTCCTGGCAGGTCTGTCTTTAATGGTTTACACGTTATAGTGACAAATTAATTTGTATATGGAGTAAATGAATGGGATTTTTTACTTCCGGAACCCGACTGTTGCGCTCTATTACAATGAAGAATGGACTGTAGCTTTTTAAGTTTTTAAAAGGATGCAAATGCACCATATAAGTATCATAAAAGTGGTCCATATGACATATTTGAAGTCTGAAGCCATTTCATAGCTTTGTGTGAGAAACAGACTGAAATTGAACCTGTTATACAATAGAAATATTTAAATTAAAATATTATTATAAAATTGGTTTTCATTGAGAAAACAAGAAGTGTTATAAAGACATCTGATTGTATTGTGTTGCATTGCATATTCTTGGGGGAAAGCTACCTGTATGCATTTTAGGGTTGAAGACTCTCTAATTCATGTAGTCTCGATTCAAACTTCTGCATAAGCATATCCAAAATTCATTAGTGCTCTGGTTGTGTAGTAAATGGTGTGTGATGGCTGATAACCCTGAATTCAGTTGAGTCTTATCTGCATCAGATGCTCTAATCGCAACCAATCCAGGAATTTGCTACACACAGGTAATCCATGCCGTGTCACTGATAACGCTGAAGCTCAAAGTCAGTGTAATACATGTTCTTATCATAATGCAAATATGGGCGATGTAGAGCAGACTCCTTTCATAAGGGGGCATGCTGTGAACCAATGATGGATTACTGCTCCTGTGTGCTAACACAGATGGATAAATCCTTGTGAGTGATGTATTTTCTTCCTGTACTCGGCAATATGATATCAGTCTTGAAAGAACTAAACTGTTACGAATATCAAGTAATGTAGTGGCCTTTTAATTAGGAATCTAAGCTGTTTACGCAAAGGTTTTAGGTTTAATCTCAGATCATGTGACCCTTAGTCTCAGCCTCAGACGACAGGCCCACGGGCTGCCCACAGTCCATTCACTGACCGTCTGGTGCATACTGCACGCAAAATTGGAAATATTTTGTGAAAATTGCAAGCTCTGATTACCTGCATAAAATTAAACTCCCAGGAGTTGGGGTGCACAGGACAAACTTGTTCTCAGAATGTACCGGATTAATATTATGAGTGCTTTGAAATGCCAAAAGTGAGGTTGACTACACTGGATATATGCCAAGTTATAATGCATATAATTTGCATATGCATTATAATTTGATGAATTACTGCTTTTACCCCCTGTTTTTCAAGAATGGTAATAGCACAATGTTAATTGCATCAAGTCCTTTTAAATCTCATCTATAATGAGCCTAATTTAGATAGAAAGGAGTCATGTCTGTGTGGAAAGGAATGACAGTTATTGAAGTTAAATACTCAAGATGCTGTGCTATTTCAGTGCTGATTGTACCTGCTTAAACTAGATTGCTGGTGGTTTGTGAATAAATTCCAGGCTTTTGTGCTTAAAAACCATGTACAAAAGTTGCATAACTTTAGCTAGAGTTTGCTTAAAGTACTTAAAATTAAACTAGAAATTCCCAAGCAGGGGTGCGTTACCCAAAAGCATCGTTAGTCAACTATGGTTGCAAGCAGGGACTAAAACAAAATGTTTTTCATTTCGGTTTGTTCTGAGCAAAAACGTCATGGTTACTTTCGTAACCTCCATTCCCTGATGGAGGGAACGAGATATTGTGTCAATGTAGTGACACTAGGGGTCACTCTTGGGAGCCCCAAAGACCTCTGCTTTTTTGAAAAAAGGCCAATGAGAATTGGAGAGTGGAATTTGCATGCCAACCCCCCCGGACATAAGGTATAAAAGGAGCTGGTATGCAACCGCTCATTCAGGTTTTGTGCTGAGGAGCCGAGACCAGGTCCCGGCCATTTCAGTGGGTAGTTCAGCATTGTGGCAAGAGGGACACAATGTCTCGTTCCCTCCATCAGGGAACGGAGGTTACGAAAGTAACCATGACGTTCCCTATCTGTCACTCACTCGACGTTGTGTCGATGTAGTGACACTACAGGTCCCTATAAAAATGCCACAACTATCTGAACTGTGTTACATGAACTGGTGGTGTGTGATGGGCAGAACGCTGTGTGCCTCGTAGACAGCGCACCAGGCCGTCATGTAACCTACCCCAATACTCTTATGAACGTCGAACGGTCCTACAGGAACAAGTTGACTTGTCTCCCCAAAAAGAGTGGAATTTGTTAACCGACTGCGAACCATAAGTGTCTGCGTCGGGGGGTGTCCCTCCCAAGGGGAAGACACCACGGAGACCACACCCTGTCAAAAAAAAGAGGGGGGGGGGGGTATTTTGAGTGGAATATGTCACATGGTCTTTCCGAGTCTAGTCGGAAGTATGTCATGTGGATAGGTCCCATGGAAGGTCCTACCTGAAGGGGGAGGAGTTTCTACAGAGCATGGCGACTGGGGGCAGAGGGGCCTCTGCCAAAGGAAGACGCAGTTTACCAACAGGGAAACAATTCTGCGGAAGATATCACATGGGGTCACATTCGGGGAACCAGCACATGTGGAGCACTTACCTCAGTACAGGGTCTCATTAGCGCATGTACTGGGCTGGCAGCAAGTTTCTCCGCAAACTCGCTGGAGGAAAGTCATCCAGGGATCACAGTCTGTATACATGACTGGGAGTCAAGAGCGCACGTCTTCACCTCAAGGGAGGGGAAAGGCGCTATGCACAAGCGGTACACCTGGCCAGCTGTCTCAGAACTTACCTGCTCATGCCTGCCAATACACGGGACGAGACCGGCTCAACCCAGAGATTGTAGAACCTTGCAAAGGTGGTGGGTGCTGCCCAGCCCGCTGCTCTGCAGATGTCTGCCAAAGAGGTGCCACTGGCCAGGGCCCAGGAGGCCGCCACACTGCTGGTAGTGTGGGCTCGTAACCCCGCAGGGGGTGGCACGTCCTGAGCTGATATGCCATCGCAATGGCGTCAATGACACAGTGGGCGATCCTGTGTTTGGAGACAGTGCTTCCTTTCCGCTGTCTACCAAAGCAGACAAAGAGCTGCTCGGAGCTTCTAAAGCTCTGTGTGTGATCCAAATAGATGCGTAAAGCTCGCACCAGACACAGCAACGCCAAGGCTGGGTCTGCCTCCTCCTGGGGCAGAGCTTGCAGGTTCACCACCTGATTCCTAAAAGGGGTCGTGGGAACCTTGGGCACATAGCCTGGTCGGGGTCTCAGGATCACGTAAGAGTAACCCGAACTGAGCTCCAGGCATGATTTGCTGACAGAAAATGCCTGCAGTTCCCCTACCCTCTTGATGGAAGTGAGTGCAGTCAGGAGGGCAGTCTTCAAAGAGAGTGCCTTAAGCTCAGCTGACTCCAAGTGCTCAAAGGGAGCTCCTTGTAGACCCCGAAGGACTACAGAGTGGTCCCACAAGGGGACGAGGAATGGTCTGGAGGGATTCAACCTCCTAGCGTCTCTCAAGAACCTGATGATCAAGTCGTGCTTCCCCAAGCACTAACCATCTACTGCATCATGATGAGCCAAAATAGCGGCTACATACACCTTCAAGGTGGAGGGGGACAGCCGCCCCTCTAGCCTCTCCTGCAGGAAGGAAAGCACCGATCCGACTGCATGTCTCTGGGGGTCTTCGCGTCGGGAAGAACACCACTTAGTGAACAGACACCATTTCAAAGCATTCAGGCACCTCGTAGAGGGAGCCCTAGCCTGAGTGATCATGTCTACCACCGCAGGTTGTAGGCCACTTAGGTCTTCCGTGTCCTGTCCAGGGGCCAGACGTGGAGATTCCAGAGGTGGGGGGGGCTGTCGCGAGGAGCGTGAGATCCGAGAACCACGTCTGGGTGGGCCAGTAGGTTGCTACTAGGATGACCTGCTCCTCGTCCTCCCTGACCTTGCAGGCTCACTGGGAGAAACACATATTTGCGTAGTCCAGGGGGCCAGCTGTGTGCCAGCGCATCTATACTGAGGGGTGCCTCGTTTAGGGCATACCAAATCGGGCAGAGGGAGGATTCCCGGGAAGCAAACAGGTCATGACTGAATCGACTCCAAATCAGCTGGACCAGCTAAGGGTGGAGTCTCCACTCTCCCCTGAGGGTAACCTGATGTGACAGCATGCCCGCTGCGGTGTTGAGGTCGCCTGGGATGTGAGTGGCTCATAGCAACTTGAGGCACTGTGGACTCCAAAGGAGGAGATGGCGGGCGAGTTGTGACATGCAACGGGAGCGTAGACCACCTTGATGGTTGATGTACGCTACCGTTGCTGTGTTGTCCGTCCAGACCAACACATGCTTGCCCTGGATCAATGGCCGGAACCTCCACAGGGCAAGCAGTACTGCCAACAACTCTTGGCAGTTGATGTGCCAATGCAGCCGCGGGCCATTCCAGGAGCCGGCGACTGTGTGCCCATTACATACGGCGCCCCATCCCATCTTGGAGGTGTCCGTTGCGACCACGACGTGCCTGGAGACCTGCTCTAGGGGAACCCCTACCAGTAGAAATGCAAGGTCGGTCCAAGGACAGAAGAGGCGGCGACAGATCGGCGTGATGGCCACGCGATGTGTCCCGCAGTGCCATGCCCATCTCAGGACTCGAGTCTGAAGCCAGTGCTGAAGCAGTCTCATATGAATCAACCTGAGTGGTATGGCTGCCACTGAGGATGCCAAATGCCCCAGGAGCCTCTGAAAAAGTTTCAGTGGAACCGCTCTCCTCCATCTGAATGCCTTCAGACAGTTCAGCAATGACTGCATGCGCTCGTTCATGAGGCGCGCTGTCATCGAGACTGAGTCCAACACCGAACCGAGAAAAGAAATGCTCTGAACTGGGGAGAGCTTGCTCTTTTCCCAGTTGACCCAAAGCCCCAGTCGGCTGAGGTGCAGGAGCACAAAGTCCCTGTGCGCGCACAGCAACTCTCGAGAGTGGGCTAGGATTAGCCAGTTGTCGAGATAGTTGATGATGCAGACACCCACTTCCCTTAGCGGGGCAAGGGCTGCCTCTGCGACCTTGGTGAAGACGCGAGGGGACAAGGATAATATTGGCCGAGGAGGGGGGAGGAGGAATCTCTTCCCCGTAGTCAACCGGAACCAATCCCGTGTGGGCGTGTTTGTGCCACAGCTGGGCGCACAGGGGTGGGGGTTCCGCCGCTGGAGCGTCATACCTGCCAAAATGGGATGGTGGACGGTGGTCATGACGACGGCCATGCACACCAGACCTGTGACCCAGGAGACGAGGAAACCATTCTTTGTCAGGCTTTTGGGTGCTGCAGCCTCCTGGGCATGAGGTGACAAATGATTCTCCTCCTGGCCCTCCACCGATGGATGGAGTGGTCTGTCGACCAGCTCCAGAGAAGCGGGTCTCCTTGCCCTTGGGTTACCCATCTCGGGGGGGCTTCGAAGCCTTCCTCAGGTTCTTAGTGGCCAGCCGTGAGACGGGTGGCATCTGCTTCCTGTGGAGGGCTCCATTCCGGAGCCGGTCCACGGGGGCGGTCTGCGGCGGAGCCGGTGTTGTTGCTGCAGGAGAACGCCCTTGGCGACGAGCAGACAGGGTGCGGGGTCTTAAGCCGCGCTGGGGCAGGATATGTTGTAAGGCCTCCGTCTGCTTCTTCACCGCTGAGAACTGCTTGGCAAAGTCCTCGATGGCATCGCCAAACAGGCTAACCTGGGAAATGGGGGCATCAAGTAACTGTGCCTTGTTCGCCTCTCCCATCTCGACCAAGTTGAGCCAAAGTTGGTGCTCCTGGACCACCAGGGTGGACATCACCTTCCTGAGAGATCGCACTGTGACCTTCGTCGCCCGGAGAGCGCAGTTCCTGCATCAATCCTGGGTCAGAACTACCCTCGTACAGTTCTTTTAGCATCTTGGCTTGGTGTACTTGCAGGAGAGCCATGGCGTGCAGGGCGGAAGCGGCTTGTCCATCGGCACCACAGGCCACAGTCATCAGGGCCTAAAACTAAACCTACAGGCCCTGGACGGAAGCTTCGGGCACCCGCAAGTGCCTTATCCACCTGGGGGATCACCGAATACCCCCTGGCCGCTTCACCATCGAAGGTAGTGAGAGCAGGGGAGCTGAAAGACCGGGACCGGGCAGTAAAAGGTGCCTCCCACGATCTTGTCAGCTCCTCATGCACTTCCGGAAAGAAAGGGACCGGGGCGGGGTGTGGCCGTGGGTGGCGCCCTGAGCCTAGGAACCAATCGTCGAGCTGCAAGGGTTCAGGGGAGAGTGGAGGGTTCCACTCTAGCTCAACGCTCGCGGCCGCCCGGGAAAGCATGTCCGTCATTTCCACATCGGCGTGAGACTGGGCGACCGTTCCCGAAGGAGGAAGCCCAGCCGAAGCCTCTGCGTCAGACTGGACGAGCCTGCTCTCCGATGCTGCGCTCGATTACTCATCATCTTCCCGAGCTCCGAACGAGAAGTCGAACTTACACTCTGCTAAAAATGTTGCTCGTTTTCGTTCCTTGAACCGTTTTTAATCCCTGGTTGCAAGTTCCATCATGTAAAGGGATTAGAGGGAAAGGAGGAGGTGAGAACCGGCATGATAATATAAATAATAGCTTAATAAGAAACTGAACCAAAAAGACAAACACACACAGGTTTCGGGCAGCTGCCCATAACTCTCTCTGTCGCACTGCCATCTCCAGTTGCCTGTATCCCTCTTGGGCTTCAACAGCCCAATTAGGGGCCGGGTGTGCGGAATCACGGCCCGGCCCTGCCCTCCGCCCTGCCACATTCCTCCCTCATTCTCTCAGGCCGGGGAGCCCCCGGCATGACGTACATCCCCCACCCTCTTTTCCGGCCCCGTCTGCTGGCAGGTCATCCCCGTCTTCCTGGATCTGGGAGGGGAAAGGGGAGGGAAACAACAATAATAACAAAAAAAAAGGTACTTACACACTGTAACAGTGATTATACCAACTAATAAAGCACAATAATAATATTATAAAAGAGAGGGAAAGGCCAATACAGAGCGGCAGCGTGAGAGAGGAGAGAGAGAGAAAAAAAATAATAGCCTGGTCCTTGGCCACTCCTCCACCCTCTAGTGGATGACAGCCGTGCCTCCCCGGGTGGATCAGAGGCAATCCTCCGGCCCCTGGCAGACGGAACGCCCCGCCGCGTTTTTTGGTGGACGGAAGGGTTCTCCCCTGCCCCTGGCAGCGGTTCTCCCTCTCCAGGCGTTCGGCCAGGAGCCCCTCCCCGCACGCAGTCGGCGGTCCTCTCAACCCCGCCACGTTCTAGCGGCTGGTAGGGATGTCCTCCACCCCTGGCAGCGGCCCTGACTGCTCCAGGCGTTCGGCTAGGAGCCTCTCCTCCCTTCACGGTCAGCGGCCGTTCCTCTGGCCGCGGCTGCTCCATTGGGGTGGATTGTAGTGGTGAGGACTCTACTATGGCGCATCCCTCCGCCTTCCCGGGTTGCGGCACCAGTGTAAAGGGATTATAGGGAAAGGAGGAGGCGAGGACTGGCTTGATAATATAAATAATAGTTTAATAAGAAACTGAAGACAAACACACACAGGTGTTGGGCAGCTGCCCGTAACTCTCTCTCTGTTGCACTGCCATCTCCGGTCGCCTTTATCCCTCTCAGGCTTAAACAGCCTAATTAGGGGCCGGGTGAGCAGAATCACGGCCCAGCACTGCCCTCCGCCCTGCCACATATCATTACCAACATAGTTAAATGATTTGGTGCTTCCCAAAACCATAGCTCCAATGAACATTGGAACTATAGCTCTTCACCTGTGGTTAGAAGCATAGTTCCTTGTTAGCTTGCTGTGTGGACATCATTTTACTTCACTGGGGCTTCAATATCTTTTATTTCATATATATATATTTCATTCTGTCAAGACTTGACAATGTTTACATGCATTTAAGAAAATGGCTTATTGCAGAGTTTTGCACAAAAGTACTGTTCTGAAACGTGACACCACGTAAACATGAATGCAGCTGCTTAAGGGATTAAAGGCTCTTAAGAGCAAGTGCTTCATCACACACAGTTTCTGATAGAGAACTTGGCTTTTATGTGTTTGTGTTAACACATAAGTGCCATTTATATGTTTATAAAGAGTGTGCATGTGCGTATATGCTCAAATGTGTCGGGGGAACCCCAAAGTTTGATGTAGAGGGAAACCCATCCCTTGCAGCGTATGTATGCTGCTTTCTTGTCTTCAGCAGCTTTCTTGCATTAAACGACTTTCTGGTGTATGTGTAAATTAGCTTTTATAATTTAATATTCACGGAAGTTATTACTCCACATCCTGAGTAATGTCATTAACGACAGCTCTATATTGTTGAACCAACATGGTTCAAATGATGGATGTGCAACTTAGTTATTACAGTTTCAGGAAACAGTATTTACTAGCTAGTTAATTTCTCCAATGATGCATCGAAGCATGGTAGTTAAGTCGTTGTATGGGAAATGCACCCCAGAATGGTATATTCCACTTTGTTTTCTGTCTGAAATACTGTAATCAGAACTGAATACTTGTAGTTGAACAAAAATACAGCAACAGTTGTTGCTCCTAAAGCCTTCAAACATTTAAGCAAATTTTTTTCTGTTTTCCATACAACTGTTTGTATATTATATGGTATCATCTTTTTCAGATAAACCCTAAATGGTATGTAAAAACAACATGAACTGTGGTTAGCCAATTTTCATTTGTGCCTGCTGGACTGTCTGTGAAATTATTGTGCCATTACTAATAGATAAAATTCTAAAAGTAGCACCAAGAACTGCTTGTCTGATTTACAGAAGACAGAAGTGATTTTACTGTGTATATTTTAGGCAGGCCATCTCAGATTTGTACCGGGAAAGTGCCAAGCCAAGCCAAGCCAAAAAAATAAAAACAAAAAAGAAACTCTAGAGATCATTCCGATTCCCGTGGGAATCAGTAGCGCTTATGTGACAGCACATGCATAATATACTATTATAATACTCACTAATTTCAAACATCTATTAATTTGGAGAGGCTTACCTTTCAAATGTCTACTTTCACTAACCACTGTAAAGCCATTGATGCATTTCAATGCATACTATCTAATATACTCACTAATGTGTGAGTTGATGTAATGATAGGGTTTTGTTGTTGGTTTGCTTTGAGCTGTCCCCACAATTATAATGGCTGAGAATGTGTACCTCTCAGCATTGATGATGCAGTGAACAGTGACTGCCTGTTGATTCAGGCAGTTAAAACTGGTTCATTACATTCTGACAATACAGACTGAGTGGCTGAAAGTTATTTTTCAGGCAGAGTTTTCTTTTATGCTTTGGGGGAATCCATGTCTGAAGTGCTATAAATATCATGCAAGGGCTGGTTTAATGCACAGATTTGGCATAAATATACTTACACGCTATCGGCTGTAATTGTATTGTATTGGCTAAAAAAAATACTGAATCTTGATGTACGTTGCATGTTCATGAGCACAATTAGAGAAGCTCGATCTCACATGCGAGACACCATGAACTCCGCCTGTGATGGTATTCTGTTGATATATTTGTGTGGTGTTGCGTTGTGGTTGCTGCTTGAACTTCAATGCCAGTGTTGCTCCTGGTGATCAGTTTATTGAGGTTAACGTGTTTTACCAATGAAATGTAAGCAAAAAAATTTGAGGTGCACCTTTGAGGCATGAACATGTCTCAGAACAGTGTTAAATGTCTTATCCTTGTGTTTGGGCACCCTCACTTGGTGCATGTGCACAACTGCACAGCTTTCCACTGATGAAATCCATAGTGCTGGACTGGATTTCATAGATGAAGATGGCTGCCTCAACTTATTTTAAACACAGTCTTTAAGAATACCGCAGTCTGTAATTCATGTAATATGAGAGGAATTTGTTGTGGGATACTGTACAGTGGCACCAAAATTTTTTTATAATTATGTATATAAAATTATTTACAGTTGCATCTGCAAACAAATTATACTAGATATTTTCTCTGTAATTACTATAACTTTTTGGGTAACACTATACATTACTGTTCCCTTTGTTAAGAGTTTATAAAGGGGTTCATTAATGACTAAATGTACTTTTTCATTTACATTTAGTCATTTTATCCAAAGCGACTTACAAATGAGGAACATAGCAAGCAATTTGTCATACAAAAGTCAACGTTGTCTGCAGTATCGCACTGCAGTTTTCAGAGTAGCTAATAAGACTAATAAGTAATATACAATGTATTATTTATCAGTTATCATTATTATCAGTAAAATGTATGGAAGCCCAGGAGTGCCATTTACAAAAGAATGAAGGAATAAATTATCAATCAATTAATTTTAAAATAAAAATGTTTATAAATGGACAATTAAATAGACACATTTAAATGTGAATAAATAAACCAATTTATAAATGGACAAATAAATAGACACATTTAAATGTGTTTATTTAATTTTTGTTTTAAAATATACTTATATTTAGCAATAAAACAACACATTAATAAATTGTGTTTTAAAAAGATATTTGGCAACTGCTTTTCTTAATTCATTTGCCAATAGTTTTTCCTCATCTATTTGCCAATGTTTTTTTTTTTGCTTTTGCTTTTCCTTTTCTTTTTCCTTTTTTCTTTTCCTTGTCTTTCTCCAATTGAGAATCAAGTTTAAAAAAAATTGCCATTGGATTGTTGACTCGTGGGAGCAACCAATGAACTTTCGACTCAGTTATAAGACACACCCTCTCTCCCACGTGCCACTCGAAGAGGATGTAAGAAAGCCTGTCACTGGGCGACGGCACGAGCAGTTTATGTGATATTATTGGATCTGTGAATCCCGTGCATAAGAAACGGATGCGAAGCATATCAGAAGTTAATGGTGGCTCATTCACTGTTGCTGTGAAATGCCGAGCGTGACCCTACCTGAGCGTGCACAGTGATGGGAGCTGGTAATCGTGATGCTGTCAACAGAACCAGCCTCCCGACTCGCGCCCTGAACTGAAACATGCAACGGAGGCAAGCAATGGCAACGGCTCGAGTCGCTGGAGAAAGCCAATGGACTTTTCAGAAATTATACTGAAGAAAATGCACATCCCCTATCAGTTATATCACATTCATTTGAAAAACACTGTATGATTATCTATAAATAATTTATTTTTATTCAAATAATTGCCTGTGTATGATCGACAAAATGGCGGACTCTCTGAATGATGGTCAGCTGAGGGTACAGAGAAAGCAAGCGAGCACACTTTTGTGGAACAAATGGTAGTGTTTAAATTAATGTTGTGTATTACTTATGTGTATTACGAAAGTGTCTCTTTCAAATGAATAATATATATATATATATATATATATATATTCCACACCAACCTGCAGTGTGTATCTGTTTATAATGTCACAAATAAAGTTTGTGCTTAATCTTTTGTTGTGCTCATCTTCATAAAAATGTTTATTGACTGACAGTAGCTGTACACACATCTTGTGGTTTAACAGTTTGAATTTGAATTTGAATGAATTTACATTTGAATTGTACCTGAATTGATTATATTGTAGGCAAAATTTAATTGACACAGAAAATGGCAATTAACGTCAAAGATGTCTGAGGTAAAATGTCCAAGATTTAGGCCAGACATTTTCCGAGAGGAAAAAAAGCAATAACCAACAAGTGTTTTACACCTTCACTGCTAGAATTGTGTGAAATGAAACAGTCACTTAACATAACTTTTACTGGAAGAAAAAAAAAGACCCTTCTGGTTGTGTAAACGAAAGATAACACTTTATTAAGCTTTATAAACAGAAACAGTTTAGCAAATTTTAATCGTGTCCCAGTGCTTATGATCGATGATTTCACAGTGCACAGAAAGTACAGTATATGGGCTTTGTTCACAAATATGGCAGAGAGAGAGAGTGGTCATACAGCAATAAAACAGGTGAATAACTGTAAGGTCAGGCAGTGCAGAGAAGCAATTGCTTTAGTTAACTCCGTGAAGTTGTCACCCCATATAATTAAATCATTACCAAATCTATACCATTCGTTTGTGCTGGTGTTTGAGATATTAGAAATTACATGTATTTATTTTTTTTACTGTGTGATGACACTTTCCACTCCTTGTGGTCAAAATCGCTCCAAACCGGTGTCGTTCATTTGTGCTCGATTTGTGCTGATTTCTGCCGTTAAAATTAACCTTGTATCTGTTTCCCTTCCTTAGAAATAATAGCTTGTATTCGGTAGCAATGACGTCACTCTCCACTCAATGTGGTCCAAATCGTTCCAAACCGGTGTTGTTCGTTTGTACTCAATTTGTGCCGTTAAAAGAAACATCATAATGTTTTCCTTTCTTTGTATTAAACAAGATAGTGTAACAGCTCACAAACAGAAGGGAAGGAGAACACAGGGAAGCAGGTTTTTCCAGGCTCAGATATGACTTTTCGGCCACTTCAATGCTTTACAACTTCACAAACTCGTCAGATTCACAGGCACGTAGACTTGAACTCATTAGCTTCACAGGTTCTAGTAACTTAAACACATCAGCTTCACAAACATAACAGATTAAACATAGCAGCTTCAGGAGCACCATGGCCTTCCTTGTGCCAGACTCTCTCACTCTCTGCTGGTGGTGTGGCTGCTTATATGCCTCTCTCCCCATGCTCACTGGAATTAGAGACAGGTGTTACACATAATCTAGCTCAGGTGCAAGCGCCCTTACCGCTTTCTCTCCGGACAGTTGCTCGACCACACCCCCGCTGCCACAGATAGCTTTTGGGAGCCGTGAAATCATGCAGGCTAAACCCCATATCAATCACTCTCACCTGTCTCCATCGTTTGTGCTCACTTCTAGTTTGTGCCGTGTTCGGTTTCGTTGAAGCATTCATTTTTTGGCAAAGATTGAATCTTTCAGCCCATCAAACTCCAAATGCAAATTTTAATTTAGCTAGAAGCTGGCGCGACTTGCGTTGATGGTATTTGTGTAATTGCATAGACCAGTATAGCAGCTAATATTCAAAATATTTGTTTGAAATTTCAGCGCAATGAAAAACGTTAAGTGCCGTTCACATGCTGGAATGCACTGCTGTTGCACTAAAATTACACGCAGCGCCACAATAGAGCAAAACATAGATGTCTGGACTTGAGACGTACGTTTAACAGTTTAGGTTCTTATTTAACTTGACATGGCATCTAAAAACATGAACAAGCCATCAAAGATATCTATCTAGCGCACATTTACATTGAAATCAATTATATAACAGCGCGGACAGACACAAAAGTGTGCTCAATGTTGGGCCTTTGAGCAAGGCCCTTGACCCTATTTGCTCCAGGGGCGCCGTATCATGGCTGACCCTGCACTCTGACCCCAGCTTAGCAGAGATATGTGAAAAAAAAAAAAAAAGAAGAATTTCACTGTATATGTGCAAACGTCTAATGTGTGATAAATAAATACAATTATAAATTTTTATCAATGTGAAACATGAATTAAATAAACACATTTAAATGTGTCTATGTTTCTGTCGATGTATAAACTGGTTTATTTATTCACATTTTAATTTTCAGATTAATAGATTGATAATTTATTCCTTCATTCTTTTGTAAATGGCACTCCTGGGCTTCCATAAATATGTAGTTATAACAACATTAATATAAAGGCAGAGGTTCATGCAATACTTGACAAATAGTGAGCATTTTAACTTACATGTTATAAATGCTTAACAAATATACTTATCCATACTTACACTACCGGTCATAAGTTTTGATATATATATATTCTTCACATTTTTAGAATAATAGTAAAGTCATCAAAACTATGGAATAACATAAATGGAACTATGGGAATTATGTTGTGACTAAACAAAATCCAAAATAAATCAAAACTGTGTTATATTTTAGCATCTTCATAGTAGTCACCCTTTGCCTAGAATTTGCAGACATGTACTCTTGACATTTTCTCAACCAGCTTCTTGAGGTATCACCCTGGGATGCTTTTTAAACAGTATTGAAGGAGTTCCCATCTATTATTTGGTCCAAGTCATCAATTTCAAAAACTGTTTTTTTATTATTATTATTTTTTATAACATTTTAGTTTTATAATGAAATAAATTAATATGGTGGCACAATTATATTTTTGTCTACAAAACTAATTTCAAACATTTAAGCATATGCACAATGCAGCAAAAGTAGACTATTGTAGTGAAATTAAAAGGTGAGATAATGTCATTTTGCTACAGTCTGCTTTGTGTTTATATTCATTACTGTAATGTCTTGACTCAACTGTGTTGTCAATTTCCTTGTTACATTGATGTCAATAACGGTGCTACTCCGAGTGCTGTCCCAACTCACTGTAAAAAGTAAAAGTAAACAGTATCAGGAAAAGACTGTAAAAATGCTATATTAAACAAAATGTAAATTGGTTAACGAGTAGTTACCGTAAAATATACTTATTTATATATATATATTTAAAAAGACAATACATGTTGTAAATGTAAAAATGACATTTTTTAAATGTAAAAAGTATGATTTTCCCGCATAATTAACGGTTAAAATTTATATTATTTTTAACAAGAGAGTACATGTACTTTTTATGTTCAATTATTGTTAAAATTACGGTTTAAAACAGTAATCGGCCATTCCCAGAATTCCCTGCGTGACCAATACTTTTTATTATATTTTATGGGAATAGTTGTTTCTTCTCATTTTTAATATCAGTTATGTACTTTGGGGTGTTCTGTGTTATATTTGATGTACTGTAGTTTAGTTAATGTTTATTGCATAATTTAAATTTCACACGTGTTACCCTGATAGTGTTTAGTGTTTGTGTGAGTGACACTGAGCACTGTCTCTACATGTTTATTGGTCATTGCTCCTGGAAGGGCCACTACTGATGAACTTTATGTCATCATGTGCCCTTCTGTAGTTACTAAACAATAGCCTACATTATAAAGTGAAAAGCAGAAGGTTAATATATTAAGTTCATCATTTATTAATAAACTACGGTAAAATATACCGTAAAAACAACAGTTTTAAATTGTCAAATTTATATGTTGTTCTGTTAAGTTGTTTACATTTTTATTGTATTGCATAAAAGTCACCCTTTTATGTATGTTATTACAACCACATATATCAGTGATTTATAATGTATTTGAAAAAAACAAACACAAAAATATTAGTCATTACTGAACCCCTTAAAGCCTTAACAAACATTAATGTAAAGTGTCACCACTTTTGGCAATGACTTTTAACTAACCCTGTTTTAAATTTATTTGTAGTGAATGTTTTTTTTGTTGTTGTTGTTGTTGTTGTTTTTTAAGTGTGCTACTACTGTATCTACATGTACTGTGTGTGCCTGTATTTAACCTTTGAATATTCCTTTGCATAATCTCACCCTTAACACAAATGTGCTGGGGCATAAACATCAGTGATCTTTATAAGACAAAATCAGCATGGATGCACATAGAATACCTCCATTTTCTCCAAGTCATTGTAATGTAAAAGAGCAATTCAGATTTACAGTATATAGCTTTTACATACAGCTTTTTTGCATAATACATTCTCAGCTCACATTAGGATTCTGGTAAAAGTGACACACACGTGGATTACGTTTCATTTAGTCCAGTCAAAGACACTGGCAAACAACACTGCAGGTCACTCTTGCATTCCTTTAAACGCATATCGCTAGATGATTAGAGGCCCTTCATCGCTAAAACGAACTCTACATTTTCCAAATGAGTTACTCCGCCTGCACAAATGATCATGCTGCATGACATGAAGTGTTAAATAAGCTCAGGCTCAAGCCATTCTTTCTACTTTGTGGCTTCAATGTAATGTGTGTCCCACCATGAAAATCGTATTTTCCACCCTGGGCAGGTAAACAGCATGCTAGGCTAGTCTGTATGCAAGTTTAATACGGACTTTGAATACATGCCTTCGCATTTAGGACTGTCTGATAGACTTCCTCAAGGGCGTCCATGTATGAAAGCACTTTTAGTTTGTTTGCTTTTTCTTTTGAAGTGAATGTTGATGGAAAGATACTTTTTTTTACTTTTTTATTTTTTTTATGGAACGGAAATCTTAAATGGCTTTTAGAATATGTAAACATGATCAGTGTCTTTGGCTATAAAGACATTATCATAAATGTGTCACATTATGAAGTTTTACATAAAAATATGCAAGCAGCCATTAGTGGAGACCAATTTATATAGAAAGCTAGAATATGGATTTAATGACTTCTGTTCATAATCAATCCAAAGAGCCATGCTTTGCCTTGTTTTCTCTGATCTCTCCAGAGTTGGGTAGAGTAGCCAAAAACTGTACTCAAGTAAAAGTACAATTACTTAAAAAAAATAATTACTCAAGTAGAAGTACTAACATAAATAATTACTTGAGTAAGAGTAAGAAAGTATCCAATAAAAAGACTACTCAAGTAGTGAGTAACTCGTTACTTTCACAAATGACATAATGGACGTTATCTACCCTATATTCCATTACAGTGGCGGGCCGTGCATTTAAAGTCTAGGCCTTCAATGTGATTCATGCCATTAAGAAAGCACAGTTTCACAATGAATAAGACACCCTATGCCTTTGGGCATCATACATTATGTCACAGCTAACTAACTAGAAATACCAATTGACATTTTAAAAACACGTTCACGCACGATAGCCAGAACTTGAAACGACACTTAACTGCAGCATGACAGTTTTGTGAAATGAACGTCTCCCAAACAGACATTCAAAACTCATAATTTTTCATATGAATCTACCAAGGAGGTCTATAATACCTGGAAAAATCTATCTAATAATATTTGCGATTTAAATGTTGCTTGCAATAAATTTTGTTTCGTCAGGGTACACGGTTATGCTGCGTATCATTCAAGTTGGATGTGGAATATTCCTACTTGATATCTCTGACCATAAATGCATTCCATTCCCTGATATTCAGAAGATGACGTTTAAGGAAACAAAACTGCAATGCTTCCGTTAGCTTAGCAGGGGTTTGACTTTCATTAGAGAAGTCTCCTCTCAACCCAACTGATAAACAATGCTGCAGTGCTAGCATTTGTGCTTCAGGTGTACGATTATCAAAAGAGATTATAATGTTTTATACAACTGTTTCTGCAGGTGTTTGTTAAACAAGCTTTAATATCATGTAATGTGGAAACGAACTCATTTATCGATATTACTTAATAAAGTGAATGTTTATCACTAACTTTGTATATCTCCCTGAGTGTCGAAATGTTTGTGTGACATCATGTCCCTGAATCTCGGTGAAATCGGAGTTGAGAATTTCTGCATGAGCCTACAAGTTTCTGACTTCAAGATGCATTCCATTTCACTTTTCCTAGTTAGGAATTAGTAAAATCCGACTTTCCGAGTTTAATGGAGCACAGCACAGCACTACTTTTCATAACTTGATCCGACACTGAATGCTCAAGCAGCCTAATTTACACTTAGAAAACTCCTGATGTTTCTATAACAATGCAAAAAGCATTTAACAATTAGCTTTAAGTGAAAATCAGTCCTCGTTTCCTGTTTAATTAACCAATCGCACGATCATGCAGAACATCTCTTGTTTGTAAATCCATAAGGATCTCTTTCTCAACAGCAATACCAGCAGTGATGACAGCCGACTCTTCAGACAGCTTGATCTTACGGTTTTTGCTCTTGAATTACGTACATCACTTAAAGCGTGATTGCGTCACTTAAGGCCAGCTAGAAGGCCTCGACCAGGACATATCCTAAAGATCACCCATCAAGAACATATAAATCAATCTGATTGGCTGATGAATCTGACAATATGACTTTAGTTGCTCATTCATTTGCACTGTTGAGGGATTCTGTGGAAATTCTGAAGGCCTGAGGGGGTGGAGCTCAGACTCATGCGCTGCTTCGGGCATGTGATTTGTGAAACAGCTGTCACACTTTGCTTGTAAGCATCAAGGAATAAATTCTGACAGGATAAACTTTTCATTTTTCTCTATTTGTTTGTAGATTAATTAAGAGTGGAAAGTGATTAAAAATACATAGGCAAAAAGGTGATTGAGAATGAAAGGATGAAAAATATTTCTTTATTTGGCATTTTAGGCCAGCAAAGAAGGCTTTGCTGGCCCTGAGAATTTGCCTCTGTTCCATTACATAATACACATTTAACATGTATTACAGAATTATTATTATTCATGGCAATTCTGTCATCATTCACCATCATGTTGTTCAAAACCCGTATTACTTCCTTTCTTCCATGCAACACAGTAAGGAGATATTAAACCGAATGT
The DNA here is from genome assembly GCF_019703515.2 of Myxocyprinus asiaticus. NCBI lineage: Eukaryota > Metazoa > Chordata > Actinopteri > Cypriniformes > Catostomidae > Myxocyprinus > Myxocyprinus asiaticus. The sequence continues at coordinate 37,455,082 of NC_059361.1, forward strand.
TTGCCTGAGTCACTATTTACTTTCAGTTAATGTGATTTTTTTTCTCCATATTTTGAAAGTGAATGGTGACCAAGACTGTCAGTCTCTAACATTCTGTCTAACGTCTTTTGTGTTCCACAGAATACAGAAGGTAACATGGGTTTGGAATAACATGAGGATAGGGAAATGATTAAATTATGGCTGAGCTATCACATTAAATTAACCCAAAAATTTACTCACCCCCATGCCATCCCAGATAAATATGACTTTTTATTTTATTTATGATTTTTAGAAGAATATTTCAGCTCTGTAGGTTAGTAGTACAATGCAAGTGAATGGGTGCCAAAATGTTGATGCTCCAAAAAGCAAATAAAGGAATCATAAAAGTAATCCATAGTTAAATCCAGTAGTTAAATCCATATCTTCAGAAGTGATATGATAGGTGTGAGTGAGAAACAGATCAATATTTGTCATTTTTTGCTAGCAGGGAAGATATGCAGAGAAGAATGTGAATCACCAAAAACACAAGAAGAAGAATGTGAAAGTGATCTGTTTCTCATCCACACCTATCACATTGATTCTGAAGATATTGATTTAACCACTGGAGTCTTATGGATTACTTTTATGCTGACTTTTGTGATTTTTTTTTTTTAAGCTTTAAAATGTTGGCACCCATTCACTTACATTGTATGAAGTAAAAGAGCTGAGAAATTCTTCTAAAAATCTTCATTTGAGTTCAACAGATGACAGAAAGTCATACACATCAGGGATGGCATGAGGGTGAGTAAATGATGAGAGAATTTTCATTTTTGGGTGAACTATCACTTTAAGGGCTCTTGTCAGATCTGGATGAATTTGTCAGTAAGAAGAGAGGTTTGGAAACATTTCAACCTCGGTCACGGAACACTCGCTGTCTGAAACCACCCCCTATCCACTATCAGGGTTGGGAGGGTTACTTTTGAAATGTATTCCACTACAGATTACAGAATACATGCTGTAAAATGTCATTTGTAACGTATTTTGTTAGATTACTCAAGGTCAGTAATGTATTCTAAAAACTTTGGATTACTTTTTTAGCACTGGTAGATTTTTTCACTTGTTTTGACTATATAAACAGTACAGTAAGACAAAATACACATGTTAAAAATACATTCTCTGAAAAACCTAAATATCTTATGCAGTGTTGTTTCTAAAACAAGATAAATCAAACTGATCTTGTTTTAAGGATTTTTAGATATCCTTTAGATGTTTAGGAAAACAATAAAAAAATTATTATCAAGAATATGAGTTTTGCCCTAATATCAAAGGTCTTACTAGAAAAAAAAGTAATGATTTTCTTGATAAAAAAATATGATCGTGCCTGGTAACATGTGCATGTAAAATGGCTAGAAATAGCATTTTAGCTTAGCGTAAGCTGACAATTTACACAAGGTTTATTTCTATTTCTTGTGCTCCAGACTTACTTCAAACTTACTTCTATGTCTGCTCGTATGAATGTAACACATCATAAGAAAGTGTTTCAATGCTGTTGTTGTGCATCATGTGTTCAGATAGAAGAAAAAGCAGGCCTAACACAGTCGTAAAACCTAACTCAGGCCCCCACATAAGTCATAAATCTTACTGATAAAAACCGCACCAAAATCAAACAAAGGGAGTCCAAAACAGACTACAAATCTCATGAAACCTTGCTCACTAAAGGATCGAACTCTCAACTCCTACTGGACGAGGCACACAACAGAACGCACCTCAACCATGACATCATCAGGAGTAGAAATACCTCTGAAATGCTTCCGGGATTTGCTTCCAGCAACTTTTTTCGCCGTGTGTAGACACAGCTCATCGCTGCTCTCAGGTGCAGCCTCGTGGCACAAGGAAGTAACATCCGACTTGAAACTGTGGCCATACAATCTCCATCTCGCTGGATGAGTTGAGATTACTCTGTGTTCCACCAAACACTCTAACGGATCCGAAGGAGACCGCCGAGCAATCCGCATCTTCATCCGTTTGCCTGCAGAAGTGAAGAGAAAAGATTTCTCTTCCCTCTTCAATCAAGTCGACATTTCTGAGTTCTCCGCCAGCCCGCCGAGAATCAGCAGCCATACCGCCCGCCGACAGAGCGAGGAAACGGCCTCCCGTCATCACCCGAGCCTCCAGGAACCGAGTCGGAGTTAAAGGATGGATGAACACACATTCTGCATCCTCATGCGATTCAAGTAAGAGGTTTACATCTGGGCAGAGATAGAATATTATAGTGTGTTATTCTTGTGTATCAAGGTTATTGCTTGTACAGTTTACGGACCACCGAGTCTGCTCATTATTAATACTCAGGGTATTAATTATCACGAATTTGATTTGCTGTATTGTAGTCCAACCACATTGGACTGTTGTGCATTTCCGCCATCGCGGGTGAGACTGGTAAACTGAGTTTATCCATTAAAGAATCAAAGACCGCGGGACAGATTACGAGCCGTCCACCGCGTCTCTGAGTGATAAACTAACAGCTGCTTTCTCTCCCTGCTTTCTAAAGCTCTTCAGTAATCATAATACTTTTTGAATGTAACTGTATTCTAATTACCAATTATTTAAATTGTAATTGTAGTGGAATACAGTTACTTATATTTTGTATTTTAAATACGTATTCCCGTTACATGTATTCCGTTACTCCCCAACCCTGTCCACTATATAGTGCACATTTCGGCTGTCCGCCATTTTGTAGGAGTATCTGAATTCTGAGTGAGCCATTCGTTCCATACTGTTTTTCACTCATTCTTACACACAATGCACTCTAATTTCGAGTGTACATTTGATGTACACTCTACGACAGTTAATTGCCAATAATCCATCACGGGGAAGACGTACGAGCTGGGAGTTAACGGCTTCATTCACTCCTGCAATGTTTTATTTCATGCTGAATGTATTAAATTACTTTTTGATAAATCATTAAATTACTTTTTGATAAATCATTAAATTACTTTTTGACAAATCATTACTTGATTAAAATAACATAATAAAATATAGAGGCAAAACATACAGATACATTTTAAAATGTACTCTTTATTTATATTTATACAGAATTTTGCCATTAAGCTTAAGAATTCTTTACTTACTAAATAATTCACTGAGGTGATATTATTTTAACTTAGGAGACTGCACACAGTGGAAATGATAATTCTGTGGATGATTTAAATATTCAGTTAAAACATGTAGGTTATGATAACTTTGGTGCAGTTTATAGTCGGATGTGGGCGCTATGCACCCAGAAACGCTTTCCACCTTGTATTGGAGTTTAAAGATACTAAAGTATAACAAACAAATGATGTACATTTGAATAAATGTATTTACTCTTTATGTTAACATATATATTAAAAATGACAAACAGAATGAAGATTTATTGTATTAATATATTATTTAATAAAAATAACCAGTAAGGCCCAAGTATTTTAAAAGTTAATATGTGACATTGTTTCAGCAACAGCCCCAGAGCTCTGACGCTCGGTGTATACGTCAGCATCCGAATTCACTGCTGAGATACAGTGCACTCACTGCCATTCACTATATAGGAAATAGTGAATGAGTGAACAATTTCGGACACAGCCACTCTCTTCGCCATATGATTGCCTCGCTTTGCACGCGCAAAGATGCTGTCTGTTCGCGCTTCAGTTGTCAGTCACGCGAATGGCAGAGCAAAAGGCATGTACACTTAACTTGGATGTTTACATGGATTTATAAAGTTAATCAGCCCGAAGTAGCTGCAATAGTTGCCAGTAACCCCGCGAGGGCGCGGGATAAATGCGTAAATACTGCTCACGACATGCGAACGTGGGACAAAGCGCACTGATATATTGCTGCACTGATTAAAAAATTTACACTTAAAAACTGATGTCATAAGGGCCCAGTTACAGAATCACCCTGAAAATGACCATCACCATGTCACAGAAAGGCCCGCTTTATCATTAGAGCCACAACATACCTCAGCATGCTGCCTTAAATTGGAGCTGCGATTTTAATCTTGAAATATTTGCTTGTCTTGGTGTTAAATGTTGTTGCATGATGAAACTATTATTTTTTCACTGTGTGGAGCGAAGAAAGTGTTTCACTGTGGCAGCGGGGGTGTGGTCAAGCGTCCCCGCTGCCACATTCACTTAGTTAGAAGAGCTCAATGCTGCAGCAGTAATGGACTCGTCTTGAGTGACAGCCTGTGACTGCGCACGCAGCTGTGTGAACTTCCGCTATCGTAAAAGTCCCATACAGTAATCTCTCAATAAATTACGCATTAATTCAAATTTAGCCCAGCAATGTAACGACAGGAACGCTGCCCATTATAACGAAGTAATAGTATTTTTTAATAGTAATAGTAATAGTAAATTTACTTGAGTGAGAGTAAAATGTACTCTAAAGAACCTACTCTAAAAGTACTCTAAAAGTATTTTTTTTTTTTTTTTTTCAAAAAAGTTACTCAAGTCAATGTAATGGAGTAAATATAATGCGTTACTACCCACCTCTGGATCTCTCACTGTTCTTTGTAGCACTTAAGGTTACATGAATAACCTTTTTTCTAGATGCATTTAGGGTTTTTGAGTTGCTTAATAACCTATAATGAAACATCAATAACTTTGTTTAATTTGCAAAGAATGATTCTTTGAAGCACCAGTACATAGACTGTTTTCTAAATCATATTTTGTGGAATGTTTAAAAGGTTCTCCTTTGACATTGTGTTTTTATGAATCCTTTATATTTCAGAGTCTATTTCAACCTTATTTTGTGTTCTTTTTTAGATTGTGGAGAAGGATGATTGGAAAATTCAAGCCATTTCTGAGCATATGGGGGCCCTAAACTAATTCCTACTTGGATCCTACAATCTTCAACAAATTTTAACATATTAACTTAAAATTGGAATATATTTAATTACACAAGATTCCAAAAATGTAACAATAAATTGACATATAATTACCAATAAATAACTATATAAATGAACAATAAATGACTATAAATAAATACTGTAAATAATTAATTAAAAAAGACCTTTCTCTGCAAAGCCGCTCATAATGCTTAAAGTTATTTTCAGCCTGATCTTATGAAAATTATGTGACTGTGGCAACATTTTTGCAAAATAATATTTCTTGGTTCATTACACATATCACTGTAGTTTCATTAAGAAATGTCTACTGAGGGGATATGAATCCCGAGGTTGAGACAGGGAGACGAATATAATAAAATTAGCATAGATGCCATTCAATTTATTGCAGAGTTAGAGTTATTAATTATGATAAATATTTCTGGTTCCGACAGACCTAACTAAAGCAGCCTAATTGTGAGTTGGATAAATTAGGTGTATGCCTGGCTAAACAGATGAGTCTTTAGTCTAGACTTAAACTGAGTAAGTGTGTCTGCATCCTGAACAGTGTTAGGGAGACTATACCATAGTTTAGGAGCCAAATAGGAAAAGGATCTACCTACTTTTATAGATTTTGATATTCTAGGAACTATTGTAAGGCTGACACCAGAATGTTTACACCCAAAAGGCTCTATTTCCAGTAAAAGTCAAAGAACTCTGCGAGAACCAATGTCATAAAACTCTCACACAGAAGAGCATCTCCACCTGAGACAACACATGATTAAGGACCATAAAATGCAAATCTCACTCACATCTCATCACTTCCATCTTCAATCAAGTCGACGTCGCTGATTTCTCCGCCAGCCCACCGAGAATCAGCAGCCATACCGCCCGCCGACAGAGCGAGAAAACAGCCTCCCTTCATCACCCGAGCCTCGAGGAACCGAGTCGGAGTTAAAGGACGATTGAACACACATTCTGCATCCTCATGCGATTCAAGTAAGAGGTTTACATCTGAGCAGAGATAGAATATTATAGTGTGTTATTCTTGTGTATCAAGGTTATTGCTTGTACAGTTTACGGACCACCAAGTCTGCTCATTATTAATACTCAGGGTATTAATCACGAATTTGATTTGCTGTATTGTAGTCCAACCACATTGGACTGTTGTGCATTTCCGCCATCGCGGGTGAGACTGGTAAACTGAGTTTATCCATTAAAGAATCAAAGACCGCGGGACGGATTACGAGTCGTCCACCGCGTCTCTGAGTGATAAACTAACAGCTGCTTTCTCTCCCGCGATCGTGAAATCGGTTTTGGGGCCATCACATAATTCTCTCTCTCTCTCGTATTAACACACACACACACACACACACTCTCACACACTCTCACACACACACCCTCATGTGTTATAGGATTATTTTGATTTCCATATCTAATCATATCTCTGTTTAGTTTGTAGTTGTAAGTCGGAAGTTTATTGACTGCATTGTATTAATTATTAATTGAAATTACTGCATAAATAAACTTTGTTATTTTACAAAGAGAAGTGTTTTGGTTTGTTTTGGATACACCTGTGTCATGCTGACGGGATGTCAGTGCTCGGATTCAAGCCTTCATTGAAAGATGTTTTTTCCCCAAAAATCGATATTCTTCGATTTTCCTAAGAAAACAATCTAATATTGAGACTGTTATACTATCTGGTTATTAGTCCTTGATTCCAGGGTTGTGCCCCATCAATGTTAATCTTTATTAATATTCTATTGATTTTTGATAATTCATAATTATCTTTGATGATTGTTGATTTTGAAGGATCAATAAGCTAGTGTAACGTCTGTGTAAGATCAGTGATGGCTAATTACACTTTGTTTGAAAAAAACCTTTTAGCCTTTTGACATTTGCATATAAATTACTGACCTGGCCTCCACGTTTACATTTATATGTTTATAATATATGTTATATTTACACTATCAAAAGGATGCTAAAACAGGTCTCCTCTGAAGTGTCTCCATCAAGCTTCAAACACATTCCACAGAAAGGGGGTGACCCCCCCCCCCCTTGCCAGGCACCAGAGCAGTTGTCTGTCTCCAGTAATTCCTATACACGTCACACACACACCTAAAGACATTTTCTCTATTTAGGCCATAGTAAGCAGTTATAAATGTATCTGCTATGTGCATGTGTTGTATGTATATTCCCCTATTATATTAACTTGGTTAAAACCCTTTACTTGTATTAGTTAGACGTTAAATGCATATATTCAAGTGTATGATTGTATCTCTGCTTTAATATCGTCTGGAGGTTACCTTCTTGGTATCAAAATGATCTTCTCTTTATTTCTCACACCATAATGGGTGACCCCCGTGCCAGGCACCAGAGCAGTTGTCTGTCTCCAGTAATTCCAATACACGTCACACACACACCTAAAGACATTTTCTCTGTTTTAGGCCATAGTAAGCAGTTATAAATGTATCTGCTATATGCATGTGTTGTATGTATATTCCCCTATCATATTAACTTAGTTAAAATCCTTTACTTGTATTAGTTAGACGTTAAATGCCTATATTCAAGTGTATGAGTGTATCTCTGATTTAATATCATCTGGA